>NC_073313.1:302705540-303011666 GCF_027595985.1 Sorex araneus | reverse complement strand
CTTTCCTTCCTCCCTCCCTCCCTCCCTCCCTCCCTCCCTCCCTCCCTCCTTCCTTCCTTCCTTCCTTCCTTCCTTCCTTCCTTCCTTCCTTCCTTCCTTCCTTCCTTCCTTCCTTCCTTCCTTCCTCCCTCCCTCCCTCCCTCCCTCCCTCCCTCCCTTCTTTCTTTCTTTCTTTCTTTCTTTCTTTCTTTCTTTCTTTCTTTCTTTCTTTCTTTCTTTCTTTCTTTCTTTCTTTTCTTTCTTTCTTTCTTTCTTTCTTTCTTTCTTTCTTTCTTTCTTTTTCTCTCTCTCTCTCTCTTTCTTTCTTTCTTTCTTTCTTTCTTTCTTTCTTTCTTTCTTTCTTTCTTTCTTTCTTTCTTTCTTTCTTTCTTTCTTTCTTCTCTCTCTCTCTCTCTCTCTCTCTCTCTCTCTCTCTTCTTTCTTTCTTTCTTTCTTTCTTTCTTTCTTTCTTTCTTTCTTTCTTTCTTTCTTTCTTCTTTCTTTCTTTCTTTTCCCTCTTTCTCCTAAAAACTCCTCTCTCTTCATCAGAGTGTATCTTTAATTTTTCTTCTTCTCAGAACCTTTCTTCCAGCATCTGAGGACCAGGAATGCTTTTTGTAGGCTGTTTGATTTTCTTTTCACTTAGAATAAACTAGGCCCTCAGTTCCAACTACCAAACTGGAAAACATATATCAAGGTAGTAGCACTGTCATCACGTTGTTCATCGGTTTGCTTGGGGTGGGCACCAGTAATGTCTCCATTGTGAGACTTGTTACTCTTTTTGGCATATCGAATACGCCACGGGTAGCTTGCCAGGGCAGGATACTCTCGGTGGCTTGCCAGGCTCTCTGAGAGGGACGGAGGAATCCAACCTGGGTTGGCCACATGCAAGGCAAACACCCTACCCACTGTGCTATTGCTCCAGTCCATCAAGGTATATGTATATGTATATTTTGCAAAAATGTTTTTAAATTCAAAAATTTATATTTTTGTAGCTCAATTAAATTAAAAAACTTCAAATAATACCTTTAAAATCTAAATTAAAAAATTGTATGCTGTTTATTGAATCTTGCTAATTCTTCAAAACTCACATGAATACTATGCCTGGATTTGTGTGTATCTTATATGCTGTTCCATCTGAACAACATATCACTTAGCATATTTGTTCTATTTTCATCACAAGATTTCACACTATTCTTGGGTCACCCTTAGTTAACTCCTGCTCTCTAATTTATGAACACCTTGCCAACATGGAGGGTTTGTCTTATACTTGCCTGTTTTGTTTGTTTGCTTGTTTGTTTTGTTTTTGTTCTGGGACCACATCTGATGGTGCTCAGCGGATCATATGAGGCTATGGGGATTGAACCCGGGTCAGCTGTGTGCAAGGCAAACTTCTCACCCACAGCACTCTCTCTCTCTAGCCCCTCTATCTGTCTATCTGTACTAAGAACTGAGACTAGCACATGGCGAGTACGTAACAGATGCTTATTTGAATGGAGGATAAACCCATTATACAAGCTCTTTTTAGGATTTCTGTTTCAGGGCACACAAGAATAGTTGGGCAAATTGCACAAAGGGGAAAAGCATACTTCCATATCCTTGCTTTCTTTGTCTAATCTCTCCAGGATATCCTGATTTATGAAGACTTTGAAAACTCAAGAATATGCTTGGCAGTATATACTTGTAGTTATGACAGAAGTGAAGGATAAGAATAGTTGATATGATTTCTCTTAGGAGCTTCAGGCAGGTGGGTAAATTTTACTTCTGAATTCATAGACTACTGCAATGAACTTGAGGCTTCAGAGGCTTTGCCTCTTTTGCTATTGTTATAAGGCAGAGTTTGGGGACTCTGGAGAGATTTTTCGCATTGACAACTTTAAGGCAATTATTTCATGATAACTTGAAGGGAGGGATGGCTGGATGAGGTTGTGAATAAAGCATGCTGAGAAGACTGGTCGATTTGGAGTAAAGGTGTAAAATTCTTAAACTGTCACTCAGGATATCAGAAAATGTCAAGGTCTTCCATTTTCGGGGGGAAATGGATATTCCCTTCCCTTATAACTTATTTGTTTTAGTGCGTTCTTTCTTTTGTGCAGAAGCAAATTTCCTTCTCCTATATTCTTAATTTTATTATTTTCTGTTGAGTTGTTTGCAATAGAAAAGATGATAAAATACATTGCATCTTTCTATTTAAAAAATAGTCTCCACAATACTCTCCAAATAATATTCTATTATTCTGGTTTTATTTATAGCCAAACAGCGTGATAAAACTTGAGGAACACTATCTTTGGACTGACAAAGATAGATTTAATGTTGGGGTCATAAACAAAAAAGCTGAGTTTTCAAAAGAACTCACAGAGGGGAAGTGAGTATGATTAACATAGGATAGCAAAACTACAGTCTGAAAATATAAATTGGATTCACTCTGCAGCTTAGTTGTAAAAGTGGAGGACAAATCTTACCGTCAGTAAAAGCAAAGAAAGAGTGAAAGCAAGACAAACAAAATAGACAACAATCCCTCACTTTTTTTTCCTTACCAGTTTTCCCATGGATAGAAGGAAAGAGATGGAGGCATACTTAGAGGAATTAAGAGCAGGACATTATCTAAGATGGAGGAAGATAGGATCTTAAGACTATTTGAACAAAAAGGATGAGGTTACTTAATTAAAGTTAGCTGCACTGGACCGTGTGAACTGCACTCTTGTCTTCAATTCATCAGACTGATTTTTCTGGCTTTACTGTTTAGGAGTTGGATGTGGGATCACATATATCATAGAGAGTCACACTTCACTTGTATAACCACACACACACACACACACACACACAGACATACACACATACACAGAGCAATACTTAGTAACTGACACAATCAAATTCAAATGGACCACTATGAATTGGTTTGACCATTGACAATGATTGATAAAGGTTCACAGAAAATAGGTAACCCCTATTTGTCAGTTTAATTCTGACCAATAGGTTATCATTCCAATGCTACTACAAAAACACCCGACCACTACAGCTGCAGCTAGTTTTAAGAATATTATCTCAGCATAATAAATTCCATTTTCTTATATTTGGAAGTCTTCTAGTCCAATTCAGTTTAGGATTTTATTCCACCATGACCATAAATTCTTACTGTCAACTTGCCTATGGGACACTAAACATAGTCTCAATCTAATTTTTTTTTAATGTGGAGAAAAAAATTCTGGAACTAATGTCATTTAAAAGAAAATATCATTTAGAAACTAATTAATTAGTTAAATAATTAACCAGAGTAACTTACTCTCACTTAACAAAGTAGAGGGTTCTCAGAGGCTAGAAATCAAGAAAATGGCTGGAAGCTTTTGACAAAGTTTCTAGAATGTTTCTTAGGAAAAATCTAGTTGACTGAGAATGATGAGGAATAATATTTGGAGCATTGTTGAAAGAACACACACAAACACACACGAAACATATCTCAGGGGCTAGAGCAATATTATAGTGGGTAAAGCCTTTACCGTGCATATAGCTGAGCAGGGTTCAATTTCCGACATTCCATTATGGTCCTCTGAGTACCACTAGGAATAATTCCTGAGTGCAGAGTCAGGAGTCACCCCCAAGCATTGCTGGATGTGGCCTAAAAACCAAAGTCAAAAAACAAAAACCCATACACATTTCAAGTATTCCTTTTATCATTTTGTCCAATTTTGGCTGTGAATGACATTACCCTATGACCTAGTGACTTGAAAAGTGCTTGTCATCTTCTAGGTATTCTATAGATAGTTGAAGGCTGCTGTTTAAGAATATGTTCCTTAGCATAAGGTGACTTAGATTTGGTTGCTGGACTTACCTTGCTGCCACACTAAACTCAGTTTTTTTTTTTTCTGAATATATAACCTTATGGCATATGCCTTCAGGCATATGGCAAAATGCAAAAGTATACACACTTATAGCATTTTAATCTCTGTTAATCTTTGTACTCTCTCAAGAGAAATAAAATATCGGAGCTGAAGAGAAACAGCAAAGTGGGTCATATATGGTCCCCTGAGCATCACTAGGAGTGAGCCCAGAGCACAGAACGGGAAGCAAACCTGAGCACCACTGGGTGTGGCTCCAAACCAAAGCTACCACAACAAAAACAAGAACCACCTCCCCCCAAAGGGAAAAATAAATATCTTACTTGAGGAGTACTTAGGGCACTCTCCTAAACATTTCCCATAAATTAACTCATTTAATTTTTACAACAAATATGTATGTGTGGTAACTTCACACATGTAGAAACAGCCACAGAAAGATGAAATAACTTGCTAAGTAAGTAAGTAGCAAGTTTGGATTTGAAATCAGGCCCTTTGGGGTCTGCGCCTTTAACCTTTTTATTACCTTTCCAAGATTTAACACTGTACCAAGCACAATTTGCCCTTTGAATTGCTCTTGCTATTGTTTTAGCCCGAGGTTAAACTCTTTTTAAGATCCTCAGTTATGCTCCCAAAGTTGAGAGAAACAGGATCTCCTAAATTGAGAAGCTGGGAAAAAATGAACTGCATCCCAAAGGATACAAATAGCAGCATGCTTTGGCAATAACCTTTGCTTCTCCTGAAATTGTGTGAGTTTTCTTAAATATGAATATATGACACAGTTCCCAGGGCATAAACCAGTTTCTCCAGGGTGCTCAGGACAGCAGCGAGGATAGTACACATACTTGACAGTTTTCTTCCAAAGTGATTATCACACTTGTGTTAATCTATCAGCCAGCAAATGACCCCCAAAGATTCATGGAGACTGAACAATGCAGTGTTAGATCAATATCATATTTTACTTTGTCGGCAATGGATGTCTGGGATAGCTGAGTAGGACGAGAGTGAAATGAGCTATTGGATTATTGAACGTGTCTCCTCTGGAAGCATGCTGGGATTCATCAGATATTAACTAGGAGTAGAATTTTTTGTTGACCATAGACCTGGAAGGAGATAAAAAGTCTTTTATTTGATCTTGATAGAGTGTAAGTTATGGGACATGATATAATTGGTGAGAAGTTTCCCTGGTGATAAAAAGAAAAAAGACCTATATTGTGGTCGGAATTGATTTTCTGTTTACAGTTCTTGTTAACTTTGCAAACTTTTCCACATGAACTATAATTTCACAAATATACAGTTTCACTTAAGATTCTGACTCCTTATTCATCAAATTGTTAAAAAAATCTTTTTAACTTAAGATCTGTGATTTACAAAGTTATTGATAGTTTTAGGCATATTGTATTTTAACACCAACACTACCACTAGTGTCAGCTTCCCTCCACCAGTGTTTCTTCACAGCATTTTTTGAGGAAAACAAATATTTTTTTGTTATCTTCTCTGAAAGTGCCACTAGACTGTGAAAGTCAGTTATTTGACAACTACTTGTGTATTTTTCCCTTTATGCCATGTACTGTGGTAGGGAATAATGAATGGGGTGCATACCTTATAAGCAGGGAAATAAAGTCAATTGAGGGAAAAAAAGAAAGAAAATAATTTTAACATGTCTAATTTTAATATGGACTGGAGCAATAGCACAGTGGGTAGGGCATTTGCCTTGCATGTGGCTGACCCGGGTTCGATTCCTCCGTCCCTCTCAGAGAGCCAGACAATCTACTGAGAGTATTCCGTCCTCATGGCAGAGCCTGGCAAGCTACCGGTGGCATATTTGATATGCCAAAAACAGTAACAAGTCTCAAAACGGAGATGTTACTGGTGCCCGCTCAAGCAAATGGATGAACAATGGGAGGACAATGCTACAGTGCTACAATTTTAATATATCTATTCTATGCTGTAAAACTGACCAGTACTTCAACAACGAGGAATAAAGAAATGGATCAGTGAAAAGATTCAAATTTAAACATCATTTCACCGTATCAGGTGAACAGCAGTGAGTTAGGCATGAAATGAACAGAAAAATAAGTCTGGACAATGGGGTTCTAACCCCAAATCAGCAGTCTAACAGTGGACAGACTACTGATTCATTTTCCTTATCAAAACCAAATTATAGGGCTGCTCTGAGGATTAAATGGCACCAAAGTTGAATGCATAAGGAGACTGAGAAAATACGCAAAGATCTCCAAGAGTCTCCCTGTTCTCTCTTCCCTGACAGAGTGTCCTCTCCTGCCTTGCCCAACCAGTTGTATTTCACCATGGCAAATCAGTGAGAAGAGTTTAAGAGTTTGTCTGTGGCAGTGGGAAGCTTTGTGTTGTCAGGAAGAAGGAAACTTGAAACTTAGGAAGGTCAGCGTCTCTCGCCCAGGCAGTCTCTGGCCGCTGACATGTTTATTTGAAGATTTAAGGGGGTATTTGGGATGTACATAGTGACTGGGACACACCAGTGGTGTTTGGCAAGTGTTAGGGAAGCTGAGTATTCTGCAGTGCTCAGCCCCCCTGCACAATAGAGAATTGTGCCAGTCCAATACCAATAGCTGAGAAATGCTCGTAGGAAGGAAGCAGCTGTCAGAGCACAGCAACTCTGCCATCTATGTCGACTTTGAGCTCTAGATAGGCCTTCAGTGAGGGTGCCAGATTCTTGAGAACGATGTTTTCCTCTCCTCTTTTTTTTTTTTTACACCGCACACAGAGATTGCTCAATTAAGTATATGATGAATGAATGCTGCAATTACTAGGTCCCTTGTTCTTGTCAATCTCTTGCTTGACAGTGTTCCTGAAGACTGGCAAAGGCTTAAGAGGAAGGGCCGTTCAAAATAATGAATGATAGTTTAAGAAGTAGAATGGGCAGATCGAGACACCTGGGAGAAGTCCCTAAACTCTTCAAGTCATTCGTGGGGCAGTCTGTGATGTTTCAGTTGCATACTCCTTGGTGCCTTGATTCTTATTAGAAACAAGACTCCTTTATGGATATGCAGAGTCTGGTTTATTCTTTGGTTCTTATACTTTCGCTGTTTGTATTCTCCTTTCCATCTCTTCAATGCCAGGCTCAATTATATTTTAGCTAAGGACATTTAATTGGGATCAGAATAAAAAGGCTCACATCTTTTTGTTGTTATTTAAATCAAATTGTTATTGAAAGCAATGCCTTGCTTACCAATGGAGAATTTCTTCCTTTGTTTTCTTTTGAGAATCCCAAATATGAAGTGAGATTTCTATTTAGGATAATTTATTCTGCAGGATGGAGACAGTAAGAGATAAGAACCAAAGAATTCTAGCTACTGTTAAAGCTCTATCTTTAGGTTAGTTTGGTTTGTTCTCAACACAGAACTTACTTCAAAATGATTGAGACCTTGGGAAGTTTTTTGAATTCAGTGTTTCTGCTCGATTCATTCCATAGCAAAACTAGAAGGCAGAAACAAGTGTTCTGAAGCTATGGGGCATTCACGGATGTGTGCTCGTGTCTACCAGCTCCTTAGGTTCACTGCTTAAGGAACAATGATGGATGGAGACACATCTGTCTACAGCTAGACTTTCCATCTTCTTTGGTTTCAGGTAAAACTTTCTATCCATTATTACTTGCAACCCTTCCAACATCCATGAACATAGGCAAACTACAGCTCTTTCTCAATGTGAAGAACCGTATTTATTATAGTAATTATGTGTTTTTTAACTACTCAGCATGTGTAAAGTATAAATCTGTGTCATTAGAGGGAGATTATTATCCTTTGTTTATGTGTCATTGGAAAAAGTTTTGAATGTTAGAACCCCAAACCCCTTTCTGCATAAGTCCCATAATTTTTAGTGCATAGCATGGTGATTTTTATGAACACACAGGCAATGTTCTGGCTGAACTGACTGAACGTGGTAATCCATTACAAGCTTGGGATTCTTGGCCAAGATTGCTTCAGGGAGGTGAGAACTCAGAGTGGTGAGCACCACTTCAGGGGGTGGGGAATAACTTTCTATCCCTCAGAATACCAAGAATCCAAATCGTGTAATAATAACAAAAGATCTTTATCAAATGGAAGAAAAGCGTGAAACTTTGGGGCTGGGGGAGTTGTGTATGTGTATAAGTTGTGCATGTGTATAAGTACTAAGAAAGTACTCTGTGTAACAAAATCCCCTCTCTTGTCTTCATGGCACTTGTCCCTTCATTTCCTTTGGTATGATCAAAATAAAGACCCTTTCTCAACTCTACAGGTGTGCTGCAAGTTCTTGTAGGAGAAAGTTTCCATGGTGCATTGTTCAACACTCATCTTGGATTTTGTTTTCAAGATAAGAATACGATTGCTGCTTTATATATGCTTCAGATATAGCAAAATTCCAGACCAGTGCATAGTTATTAGAAATTTAATAGGACTAAACTAAGAGACACCTCTGTTTAGAAAAAACACCTTAAGTTCTTTCACCTTAAATGATAAACAAGTTTTAGATAAAGTTTTATTTTAAGCCTCAAGGAAATAATAGGAAAAAAAAGGAAAGGTGACTTTAGTAAATAATAGAAAGGCTTGAGAGAAGATAAGTTTTATTAAGAGGAAAGGGAGTCTTTTTGCTAGATTCAGGTTTCTGCCCTCTGGGTGCCTCCTTTTTCTATTTTGAGTACCTATTATTTGGATAGAAGGGGAATTATCTTCACAGACTGATAAAAATTATAATTCATATAGAAATGGTTTTAATCCTTCAATGAGTCTTACAATTTTATATATGATTCCTTAAAATCTAGAATTTTTAAGATTCAATGGCCTGGGTTTCTAATGGCAGGACTCCAGTCATCGTGGCAGCTTTGCTCTGAGCTTTTCCTAAGCAGTAGGAGCTTATTAAAATGATAGAGAAATTAGAGAAATAAATAAATATATATAATCACCGTGAGATAGTTACAAAGCTTTCATGTTTGAGTTTTACTCACACAATGATATAATATCCATCCCTCCGCCAGTGCACATTTTCCACCACCAATATCCCCACTATCCTCCCATCATTTTCAAATGAAAGAAAGAAATGAAACACCTCAAGTTGGGATGAGGGAAACCCCAGAAATGGAACGTGCCAAATCCAGCCTTATGTTTAAAAGATCCCTGGGCTGGATTGATAGCCCAGCAGGTAGGGCATTTGCTTTGCATGCAACCAACCCGGGTTCGATTCCCAGCATCCCATATGATCCCCTGAGCACCGCCAGGAGTAATTCCTGAGTGCAGAGCCAGGAGTAACCCCTGAGCATCGCTGGGTTGTGAACCAAAAACAAACAAACAAACAAAAAGCCTAAAAAAATCCCTGCTGGAGCGATAGCACAGCGGTTGGGCATTCACCTTTCACTCAGCCGACCTGAGTTCGATTCCTCTGCACCTCTCGGAAAGCCCAGCAAGCTACTGAGAGTATTGAGCCTGCACAGCAGAACCTGGCAAGCTACCCATGTGTATTGGATATGCCAAAAACAGTAACAATAAGTCTCTCAATGAGAGACGTTACTAGTGCCCGCTCGAGCAAATCGGTGAGCAATGGGATGACAGTGACAGTGACAGTGACATATATATTGAGTTAGGAAAAGTTTCAGGACAAAAGAAGCAAAGCATATTTCCATGTCTGTTGCCATCAAGCTCATATGAGGAAGAGAGTCAGTTTCCTTCAGAATTAATGTCTTAAGGAATTTGGGGTGTCTCACCTGAAAGTTCATCTGACATTTTCAGCATCAAATCACATTTGCTTGTTTCCATTCCTCCTAATATGATGACATATTTCTGTACCCTCAGAATGCTTGATGTCATTTCATTTCCCTGTGCGGTATTCAACTCTCAGTTAGCTATGAATCTACATTGGCTCAGTCATTTCCAATTGTTGCCCGTGGAGTTTCTCTGAGTGACTTATGTGAAGAGAGGAGGTGCCTCGAGAGAAGAAAACCTACCATTGGGGAAGCCCCTGGGAGATTTAGGACTGGTGAAAGTCTGCTAAGAGCTCCTGAATGGCACGTAGGCATCCTCGAGCTGCACCTGAGGTCCACTTGTTCTGCACAGTGTGGGAGCTGACCTGCCACCCAATTTCTTGAGGGAGCTGTGGACTCAGGCCCGAATGAGAATTTGCTCTTTGCAGGAAAGGAAAGTCAGTCATAGACCTTACCCAGGCTTGGAGGGTCTATTGCCTTACCCTCACAGGAAAGAATCTTTGGAGATGAATAGTGAATTATAACAAGTTTATTGGGAAGCAAAGGGAGATGGCACTGCACTGTAGCACTCTTGTCCCCTTGTTCCTGGATTTGCTTGAGTGGGCACCAGTAACATCTCCGTTGAGAGACTTGTTACTGTTTTTTGGTATATCAAATACTCCACGGGTAGCTTGCCAGGCTCTGCTGTGTGGGCGGGATACTCTCGGTAGCTTGCTAGGCTCTCCGAGAGGACAGAAGAATTGTATCCATATCGGGAAGGGAGGTAAGGAGAGGTAAATTAAGGTATATGTTCGAGAGAAAGCATGGGCTTCTCCAGAGTAGAGAGAGCCAGATGATAAGGTATGAAAGTCCCCATCTCAAGAGGGGAGAAGGGGTGGCATGTGCACAGGCACCATGTATGCAGTCAACATGGGCAATGGCCACACATGTACTTGGGCAACACATGTGTGCGCTTCCTTTGTTCAATTCAGTTCATATACAATTTTGCCAAACCATCCCCACCCTCATCAGTTGCTAGGGTGGATCTACCTGACTGCAACACAATCGAAGTGCTGGAGTTTTCTTTGGTGCTTCATTCTTCAAGAACAGGACCTATGAGGGATGGAGGAAGCAGATATTGAGCCTCACGAAGTAGAGCTGGATTTTGCTTCAATGGTTTGGATGATTATTGCCATTTTCTCTCTCTATTTTCTGCTTTCTAAATCTTCTCCACTATTCCCGCATCAACTCCATCACCAATGATTCAACCTCAGAGACATAAATAAAATTTCTTTTTCATTTATCAGTAGACTAATATCTTTTACCATAGGAGTAGTGTTTCCAATTGCTACTTCAGTAAAAAATTTTAAAACAGTCAAGCCATGTAGCTAAATTGAAAAATAGCATTTTTATATAGAGGTAGCTTGTTTTAGAGTGTAGTACCCTGAATTTAAGGGAGGAAAAAGGAGTGGTATGTGGATACTGTTCTCTCATTCTTGTTAATCTTATTCCAGGAATATTCCAATAAGCTGCTTTTAGAAACTTGGAACTTCTAATGGATTTTGTTTGAAGATCTGAGATATTCCAAGAGATATTGGAGGAGATTAGCAATAAAGGAAATTACTAAATATTTAGTGGATAAATAAAAAAGAGCTCTTTGTTTTGGTATTTCTAACTAGATATCATGATTATTTTGATCACAAAGTCCTTCCTCCGGGCCAGAGAGTGAAGGAAACCATTGTATGGGATTTTTTCAATTACTAGAATTTCTGGTAGTCAGGTTCATAAAACATCTACCTTGCTGTCTACCTGGAAGGGTAATTTCCCTTTTATCTGATCACTAAAAAAATTTTTTTTTTAACAGCTTCATTGTTAGTGAGTTGTTTGGAAGACATAATCTTCATTTCTTTCCATTTGGTAAGGAAATTGTTTTCCTGTGGCTTATCTAAATTGGAAGTGGAGCTATGGGGCTGTGGGGAGTACACACATAGATGTAAGTGATATATTAGATGCCGAGGTGTTGAGGGCATCAACACTGCACCTAGGGGTTTTAAACAGTTCTCCCTGACAAGGGACATTTGTTGCTAACTGATAATGACCTACAAGATGCAAATGGAGTCTTCCCCTAAGACATATCAGAAGCCCCCTGCCCATGGATTATATGACTTACAAAAGGTATCTTAACTCTGAGGGATCTAAATAGAGATATTCACCTCAAAGAAGTGCAGCCTATGAGACTTTTGAACAATATCAATGTGATTACAACTCTGGCTCCCTGGGTATGACAAGAGCATCATGAGATCAATTAAGCTTCCTAGGGTTTCCAACTGCCCTAATTCCTTATCAGAAGGGAGCTTCTGGAGCAATAACACCAATTATTATTTTCCCGAAAGGAGACTCAAGCAAACCCCAAAGCCATCACGTCCCCACTGTGAAGGGATTTCCTTGCCCAAGAGTGTTCTCTTTATCCAGCAAATTTGTGAGCGCCTGTTCTCTTCCAGGAAGGAATGGAATCTGGAGGTCTTTACTAGATATCTAAGCTGCAGTGTGTAATTCCCCTTAGGAACCTGAGCGGTCACCAAAGGAGTGCAAAAATATCTGGGAAATGAAAACCTGATACTTTGAGGACCTTGGATGAGAAGATCTATTGTGTAGTCATTTCTGTATTACAAACTAAAAATAAAGGAGCAGTGTGAGGCCTCCCTAGCTTTCTTAGCTTTATCTCACTGGGGTTTAAGTGGAACAGGCTCCCATATGACAAGAGGAAAGAGTTGAATGTATGGGGACTCAGTTTCAGCTGCCAGGCCCAGGGAATAAGCTGAAACTTCTGGGACTTGGTCCTTCTTAGCAGAAAAAGAGAAGGGAAACAAAGGACAGGAGTCACGTGAGCACATTTAGTAGAGACCGGGTTAGCGTTCTGAAGGGTCTCTCAGGCCCTTAGAAGCAGGAAGGTCTAGGTTCTCAAGCAAAGCCCTAGGTCCAAGTGGCTGATCTGGTTATAGGTGTATATTGCACCAACTATTTTGCTCTGAAGGCTGACAAAAAATGGTGGGACCCTGGGGAAGTCCCTGGCAGTTCTGGGAAGTGGGGCTGTAGAGTCTCTGTTTTCTGTCACAGAGTGAAGGCGACCTTCTGATTGCTTGTTCCTCAGAACGTGGATATTACTAGATCCAGTTACTTACAAAGCACAAAGTAGCTCCTAACTTAGAGAATTCAAAAACTCCTCCTTCAGACTAATAATGGAGGTGGTCCGTGCAAAGTGGGAGCTTAAGCCCATGTGCCTGGCCCAAAAGGTGGCATTTTGATGAAATGATTGTAATTTCTAGGAATTTGGTAGTCTGCTGGTTCTTCCTTACAGCCAGGAGATAAATATCACTGGAAGGATGGGATAGCAGACAGAGGTTTTGTGCCTTTTTGGGGGTATTATCCTAAGAACAATTGAAACCACCATTCAGCTTATGAGGTGCACCTGTTGATGCTTCGCTGCCTCTCCCACCCCATGTTGTACACGCCAACTGCCAAAGGCAGTGGCTGTGATAGGGGGCCGTTTCCTTGTTACACCCAGGAGAATTATTCAGTATTTTGGATGTGTTAGCTGAAAAAAGAAAGTAAGGATTCGATATGCTTCCTCATACAAAACATTAAGTTTATTGAAGTAACATTATAATTGTTTTGTGTGTTCAGCCTTGTAAACCAACATTTCTCTCTCTACATATATATATGTATATATTATTCATCTCACATTATGATTTGCCACAAAATTCACCTATACCAAACATTTTGCCTCATATTTCTTCTGGTAACCACAGTGATCATATAATCTAATAGTTCTAGTAGTTTGTTTTTGTTTTGTTAGATTTGTTCATTTGTTTTGATACTTTATCACACACGACAGGTTATGTAATGCTTGTAGTTATCTGACTTTTATTTCATTAAGCATAATACCTTTTAGTTCTAGACATGTTGCTGAAAAAATAGAAGAATTTAGTATTTTTAATTAACTTATTTATTTTTGGAGCCACACCTGGCAATGCTTGGGGGTTTCTCCTGGCTCCACCCTTAGGAATTACTCCTGATGGCTCTTGGGGGACCATGTGGGGTGCCATGGATGGAATCCAGGTTGCAAGGTAGGCATCCTACTTGTTGTATTATCTTTCCAGCCCCCAAGAATTTAATTAAAGAAGATCTGGTTGGGTAGTATTCCATTGTGGATCTTCTTGATCCACTCACCTATCAATGGGGTACTCAAACTAGTGCTAGATCTTTGCTATTGTGAATAGAGCTTACAATATATACGGGACTCTTTAAATTACTGCTTCCACATTCCTTACATAAATATCCAGAGATATATAGTTACAGGATCCTTTGGTTTTCTATTTTTCATTTATTGGGAATCTCCATACTGCTTTTCATAATGTCTATATCATTTACATTCCTCCTCGCTGTGCGCCAGGTGACCTTAAATTTTTCTGCTCCTTCTGGAACTCTCCCATCTTTTCCCAGGAGTGAAATAATTCTCCCCTTTAATGAATAATCAGGTTTCCTGTCTTTCTCCTTTCACACCTTATGACTCTATCCCTAGACTTAAGTTTTGCTCTTGACATTTAGAAGGTAGCTTTAGGGATTTGGAAAACTATTTTCTCCCTCAACACAGCCAGACTTTTAGGATTATTATTTCACCCTTGATTTGAAAACCCAATTTGAAGCTCAGTGCTGAGCAATGACCCCTTTATTTTTATCTGGATCCTCCCACTGCTGATTCAGTGTATCGGGGAATAACAGGGCAATGACATTCACCGGGAATGGAGGGCATTTCATCGTTAGGTCTGAACATATTATTAGTAAAACAAAGGTTGTGAAATACCCACCACTTGCCAATTGGCTAACTCTCATATTCCCGGGGATGCTGTACACTCTTCCGAATGTGGAGGCATCTGGTCTTCCTAAAAGCTGAATGAAGTGTTTCTCAAGCTGGAATAATGTGTGACAAGTTTCCACGATAGTGTTGCTTCAACATGCATACACATATCCTCTAACTGCAAATTTCTTGTGCTCGTAGTTCTCGACACTAAGAACTATTAAATATAAAACATGCATCAATTTAATAGAAACAATCTAGTTGTTATTTTCATAATGGTTAAACAATACCATTTAATCTGGCTGATAACATTTTCCTGAGATGAATGTTATGATTTTAAGTTGAATATGACACCGAAGACTGCAGTTTGGGTTATTTGATATTTTGCACTTGGGAACTTTCCTGTTGCGCTGTGTGAAGATTTAATGCTCTCATTTATTTGTGTTTGAGCTACTGTAGAACTTTTATAAAGTACATCAGGCTCCAACTTGGCTTAAGTGTCTCCATTACACAATAAAACTATTCTATTTATTTTTCATAGTCACGGCAATGAAAAATTATATCCAGGCATGCATTTATTTTCATGGGTTTCAACATATGTCCCCATGTTACAGGTAGACTTCCAAGATGGTACTCAAGACGCCCTTCTCCTGGCATGTGGAAAGAAAGAGAGTGTATGTGTCTCTGTGTGTATGTGTCAGTGTGTGTTGTGTCTGTAGCTTTCCATCTGTGCAAAGCATTCATCAGTATCAGTGCTGCCTGAGTTAGGGAAATTATATCTCTGGTTCTGTGTAAAGAGACAGGTATGTCAAGCAACATGAAACATTAGCCCTCCATTATTTTAAATTGAAGCCTAATGTTAATATTTTTTTCCCTAGAACTAGATATTTTTCTTCAAATTAAGATTTTTTTCTTTTTTTCCTTTTGGTTGTAATGAAGTACTGCTAGCTGAAGCCAGTTTGACATGATGAGAGGTGTCAGAAGATTGTGTAGCCTGATTGAAAACCAAATCCTGAACCCTTTTAAAAAAGCAATAAAAACATCTTACATGTTCTTAAAAAGCCAGAAGCAGTGTGACCTTGACCTTCCTGTGTGAATCCTGCTCTTTGTTGTGCATTGTAACCATGCCTTTGCACCTTGCTGGTTCATTCCAACAAAGATTGGGGGCATTATTTCTGTGATGAGGTTCTAGACAGTTCCGACTTTAAGTTGCTAGAAAGCTCTGCTGCCTTTTCAGTTTCATTCGGAGGAAGAAAACTGTGATATTGGAGAGGTGTTCATGGGACTAGGAAGTTGGTCACTCCCAGACTCCAGGAACTGAGCTCCGCAATTCAACAGTCCATGAAAACAGACTCTGGTCAATATATGTTAATCATGTTCAAGTGGGTCCTTTCCCTGATGGGCCTTCATATGACCATGATCCAACTCATGTCTTGATTGCAGCCTACAGGAGTCTCTGAGGCAGAACAAGGAGCCAGCTCACCCAGGCACAGTCCCCCAGACCACGAAACTGTAACACAAAAAATGCGTGTTGCTTAAAATTTTGGAGTGATTTGAGGACAGCAATATAAACTAGATATCATTACTTGTATCACTTGTATCACTTGTCATCCTGTTGCTCATCGATTTGCTTGAGCGGGCACTGGTGATGTCTCCACATGTCCTGTCCCTGTTGCGTGCTAGTGTAGCCCAATGGTGTCTGCTTGCTCCAGGAACATGAAGAGCCCCAAACCATTTGTTCAGTGTCTTTTATTTTTTTAGCTTTTTAGGTCACACCTGGCAATGCACAGGGGTTACTCCTGTACTCCTGGCTCTGCACTCAAGAATTACTCCTGGCGGTGCTCATGGGACCATATGGGACACTGGGAATCGAACCCCGGTTGGCCACGTGCAAGGCCAAAGCCCTACCTGCCGTGCTATCGCTCCAGCCCCATTTGTTCAGGGTCTTGACAAAGAAGTCTGACCATCTCATAGGTGGGTGGCCACGTGTTCTTTTGATGTCCTGTAGAATCCAGTCGGTAACAGCTCTAGTCCAGCTGTCATCTCCAAATTGCATTATGTATCCAGCCCCTCTGATTTTCGACGCCTTGGCAAATGAGACAGCATCTCAGATTCTTGATCATCGATGGAGGTCGGAACTCTGGATTCCTTCTCTCACTTGAGTGAAATGTGATATTCCAAGCATAGCTCTTTTGATTCCTCTTTGGGATACCTGAATAGTGTTCTGATCCTGTTTTTGTAGGGCCCAGGTCTCTAAGGTGTATATTAGTGCAGGAAGAATGATGGAGTTGAAAAGATGTGCCGACTGCTGGAGGTTCTTCGTCCTCTTAACAGCTTCTTTCATGCTCTTTCCACGCCGCTCTCTTCCTCTTGCTCAGCTCAAGTACCAGGTCATTTATCAGTTCAGTACATAATTAAAGGAATTGAAATCTTATTTTGTAGATATAGTTTCCGGTTTCTATTTGCATTGTTTAATTTTTTTTAATATACCTGGTAGCAATAGCACGGTGGGTAGGGTGTTTGCCTTGCACGCGGCTGACCCAGGTTCGATTTCTCCGTCCCTCTCGGAGAGCCCGGCAAGCTACCGAGAGTATTCCACCTGCACGGCAGAGCCTGGCAAGCTCCTCGAGGCATATTCATTGTGCCAAAAACAGTAACAAGTCTCACAATGGAGACGTTACTGGTGCCTGCTTGAGCAAATCAATGAACAACGGGATGACAGTGCTACAGTGCAGTGGTAAGAGAATTCGATGCTAATGGCTAGATTTGTAAACATTGTCTCTGTTTTTAACATTTAAGTATATATATATATATACATATATAAGTTTTGTCATCAGTGTCTGTTGATATGATAAATATAATCATATTTGGCAGTGACACTTGGTGATTGCTTAATGTCAAGTTGATTGGGATCTTCGCTTGCACCTGCATTACAGAACTGTATATTTTACAACTAGGCATGTCCTGGGTCTTTGTGTAAGTAACAGTGGGCTAGACTCATGAAAATTGTGGTAATAATGGTAATAGAACTTGCCATCACATATGATTTCACGAGAGAGGGTGCAAATATTTCAGAGTTAAAATTGTGCAATGTATTTACTTCCACTCTAATGGTATTTTTATCTTAAAATCTCTTTACATTGTTTCCTTTGGAATAGTTTCTCAGGATAAAATCCATTAAAAGCTGCCAACCAATCTCAATGGTTGTACTGAACTTTTGCTTTGGGGGGTGGTTTAATTGCAATTAGGTCTCTGGTGCTCCTCTGAGGTCCTGTTATGCTTTCTTGGGTTTCTTTTGTTTTCTCCAAGTAAGTGTGAACTCACCAGGGATTTGAGCAGTGCTGTTCATCTTGTATTGTTCTCTAATTCAACATTGGGAGCTGGAAAATTGATCCTTTATATTTTTCCCCTTATGTATTCCAGCTGTCATGGAACCAAGGCACGTGCTCAAGGATGCTGCATCATGACATGATGAAGAGTGGCACAACTAATGTGCTGCTGGTGGAGAGATGCTGATTGCTGTAGCCCAGGATATATAATTTCAATATTTCTATTCAAAGGGACAATCTGCTCAGCTTAGAAATCATTGAGAGATGTTTCCAGGATCTAAAACTGTTAGAGTGCTTCCCATTCAGAGAAGGAAGGAGAATGTCGAACATTCAGAACCAGCACTGTGCCTCCAAAAAGGATGAACCTCTTTAGAATACACAATGTCTGCAATATCACAGAGCACAATTCATTATTGTCCATATAATGAATACTAATGAAAGAAAATAAGCTGTCCTCAGCAGCATATTATCTAAGAATATGGAAGCAAAATTTAAGCAGTCGCGTCAAAAAAAATAGAGAAATTACAAAAGTGATATTCTAATTTTAAATAACATAGAATTATAACTGTACAGGGACTACCATTAAATTATCAGAAGAATTTATATTTTAAGAGATGAGGAATCTCAGTCTAAGTTCTATATAGATGGGTTTGCCTCTGACTGCCATGGTAGATACACACCTGCTTGCCTACCACAATAGTTTATAGCTTATTTTTTCACTCTTGAGTCTTCTGGTTTCAGTAATAAATTATATAATCATTCTGCTCTTAGAAAATGCCTAAGAACTATCATGGAATATTTAAGGGATTAATTGTAAATGGATATTAAAATCATCACTCAAATAGGGTAATTCAGCAGAGATCCAACACAAATCATACACATAATTTAAAATGTTCACATTAGAAAGAAATGAATAGGTGACATTTAAAAGTCTATATTATGCTTAAACTAACACATCCAAAGTGTTATTTCAACATGCAGACAACATAAAATCATTAATGAGACATTTTACATTAATGATTTTGCACAAAACTTTGAAATTCTATGTTCATTTTAAGCTTGCAGAGCATCTCAATTTGGGTTAGTCACAATGTACTATAAGTACTGTTAGACCCATGCAAGACTCTAAAACCGTGTTTTATCTTTGTTGCTTCATCTGTGAAATGGGCACCATGATTGTGCCTGCCTTATTTGACTATTCTTGTCATGATTTCTGTTCTTAGTTCATTTACTCATTCATGCACTAAATATTTACAGTTTCTTCTCTGTGCCTGAGACACAGGGTAGAAGATAAAAAATACTTACTGTTCTAATAGAATCAAATACAACTTTTGACAAAAATACTTCTTAGGTTGTAATGTATAATAGACATGCCAATGACGATACGGATCATAGCATATTAATGATTCAAATTCTTGCTACTTTCTTTGACAGCTATCCCATTCCCCTCCCCTCCCCCACTTCCCAATCCTCCCCCCATAAGCATGCTGAATCTACAAGCAAGTTCCCTCCCTGGGTGCAGAGATTTTATTTTCTGTCAGTCTGGGAAGCCCACTGCCGTGTTTGTATTTATAATTGCCCCTGCTCAGGCTCCCAGGGCCCCCAAGGTAGGAGAGCCAAGGTCGTTAAGATGCAGCCTCCAGTACTTTCTGTCACTGTGTAACCATCAGCCCCCAGAGCCACAGCAAGAAAATGTCTCATTGATGTGTAATTAATGAAGAGGGAGTCCAGGGCTCCGCATTAACGCACACAAATCAAGACCCTTGTCAGCCAGGGGGGTGATGATGGGATTTTTGTTCTTTTAGCAATATTTATTGTTACAAAATGCTGCACAGTTGAATGGGGAAGGGAAGTGCTTTTGTAGCGTCAGTGATATGCCTGTTTGCAGCACGCCACGGGGATAAGCGCCAACCTGATATGCTGATGAACTCAAAATTCCCACAGACTGAAGCAGGTGAGGGAGCTAAGAGAGAACTTTATTCTGTCTAAAATGTGTTCTGATTCCTTCTGATTGTGATCTGCCCTTGGTTTCTGTGAGTCTGGGGCCTTGTTCACCCTAATGATGGGAATTTACTGAGCATTCCGTGTGTGGGTGCAGGAACAGGATGTGGCTTGTGAGTTCAACTATTTCACAGTAGCTGATGTAGAGTGAGGTCCCCCCGCAGACTAGGCAATGATTGATGGAAGGGTTCTCCGATGCATATGAGTGTGCCTCAGGCAAGAATCTTCCCTTGTGATGACATGTATGTGCTTATACACATTTCCCTAACTGCAAGGTTAGGCCTACCAAGAAACAGATCACAGCATCTAATCCCAACTCTGGAGGAAATAGAGAGGAAGATAAAAATAAAAGGAACAGAAAAATGGCATCTGTTCCCTTCTCTGAAAAAAAGAATCAGAAGCATGATATTAATTGATAAGCCTAGGCAGTCCTCTACTGCCTGACTTCTTAAAGTTGTGTGTATTTTTGTTTCTGGGCCACAGCCAGCGGGTGCTAAGGACCTACTCCTGGTTCTGTGCTCTGGGATCACTCCTTGAGGGACTCTGGGAAGCATCTGAGGTGCCAGGGATCAAATCTGGGTGGACCCCATGCAAGGAAAATGCCCTACCTGTATACTATCACTCTGACCCCTGCCTGGCTATTCAAACTGTTACTTAAAATTTCCTACTGAGGAATCATTGAATGTTTGATTCATATGCCAATTTTATGTACCTAAATATCTGGAGTCTTGTAAAAATTTATTGGGCATAAAAGGATTGCAGTGGAAAAAAGTTTAAGAAGCCCCACTTCACTGCACCCAGAGAATTAGGTTGGCTTTAATCCACACCATCCCACCATGAGGTTGACTGGTTTGGAAATCAGCAAAGTTCCCACCTCTCAAAAGTCTCGGTCCTCTGTGGACTGATCCATACCTAAGCACTGGTCTTCATTCAGGAAGGAACAGTCTCACTGGTCTCTGAACAAAATTTTCTATCTTGCCAGATATCATCATATTTTGTTTTCTCACCACACATACTTTAGAACCTTATCTTCTAGTTCCTCCAGTAAGAGCTTTCTGTCAATCCTGGGACATAGTGAATTTCTTCAGTCGCTCTCATCCCACAAACATGCGCAGTTATCATACTTCATGAAGCTCAGGCAGCAAATTCCCTGTATATCCTGTACTTTTGATCAATGTGACCATCTACCTTTCCACTCCAGCCTTCAGATTGTAACCTGTTGAAGGTAGGAGGGAAACACCTGACTGTATAGATGTGTTTTTCATGTTCAAGTCTCAGCACTACTCTATAGCCTTTTTTTTTTTTAGATTTTTTATTAGTGAATCACTGTGAGATACAGTTACAGGCTTACAAACTTTTGTGCTTGCATTTCAGTCATACAATGATCTAGTACCCATCCCTCCACCAGTGCCCATTTTCCACCACTAATGGTCCCAGCATCCCTCCCACCACCACCACCCCGTCACCTCCACTCGACCCCGCCTCTGTGGCAGGGCGTTCCCTTTTGCTCTCTCTCTCCTTTTGGGTGTACTCTCTAATCTTTTGATGTGGTCCTTAAAATACCTCTTATAAAACTCCATCAGTTCCTCAGATTTATTTTCCAGTGATAGCTTTATTTCCTGTTATCACAGAGGAAGGTAGGGCATTAACCAGAATCTTTCTCCATGTTTCCCTCTCAATTAATGCATATTTATTCATTTGACTCATGTCACAGAATTGTTTGGATTCTTTCTGAGTCAGTCCCTAATACATGGATTCTAAAATGTTGATCTTATTTGGGAGGTGAATCCAGGAAACATCCGTAAAAGAATGTTTACTGATGTTAAAAAAAAGCTGTCAAAATTCATTCAACGAAAAACAATCGGGCCTTTGTTCTACTTGAAACTCTGAGCAGACAGCAGAGAAGCTAGACTTGAGTTATTTATCCAAGGACACTTACACACCATCTCCCATCAGTTTGTGATTAAAGGTTGCTCCCATGATAATTAATTTTCTAGAACTGTCCTGATGCAGACATATTATCTTGGAAGGATAAATCTTTTCACCAGCTGGTAAAATTAGATTTTTTCTCTATTAATATGGTAGACAAATAATGATGATGATAAAATGATTCCTAAGAAATAGAAAGTAAATACATTAACTCTATTTATTTATTTATTTATTTATTTATTTATTTTTGCTTTTTGGGTCACACCTGGCAATCACAGGGGTTACTCCTGGCTCTACACTCAGGAATATACCCCTAGCGGTGCTCAGGGGACCATATGGGATGCTGGGAATCAAAACTGGGTTGGCTATGTGCAAGGCAAATGCCCTGCCCACTGTGCTATTGCTCCAGCCCCTTAACTTTAGATCTTCTCTGACAATGTTTTCCCACCTTGGCTTCTTAGTTTACTACTGCTAATCCTGAAAACGATTTATGATGCTCCAAGCTCTGCTTCTGAAGTTGATGTTCACCATGATCTTAACTGTTGCCCCAAATTAAATTTATTCATATCGGGCTAAATTGTTTGCTGCTGAACTTGTGTCAAGAAATGGGTTCCAGTTCTGAATTCTTTATTCCTCTCCAGACATTTGTTGAATCATCCTTTAGTTTTGCTCCTAGAAAATGCCTCCAAATTTCTGTGCTCAGGGTTTACTCTGGTTCTATGTTTCAGAATCACTTCTAGCAGTGCTCAGGGAACCATAAGTGGTGCCAGGGATCAAATTAGGATTGATTGTAGTGCAAGGCAATTGCCTTACCCTCTGTATTTTTTACCCCCTAGGTACAAAATCTTGTGATTTATATACACCTCAAACTTTGAGTCTTTGATTTACTTAATGTCTCTAAAACATCCTTATTCCCACATACTATTATTTAAAATTTCAGCATCATATGTAGAATTTCATATTCCACCAAGTGAACAGATGAAAAAGTAAGGTACTTCATCTTAATTACTTTGCATAATCTTGGTGCATAACATGTGCTTACCAGGTGTTGCCACTCGACTGAATCTCTTTATTTGTTTTCCTTCACCTCTTCAAACCATTCTATATTTTTCTCTAAAATAATGTTTCTGCAAAATTAAATAAATACTGCGAACATTTTCAATGCACCTCACCAAATATAGAATAATCTATTCCAGAGTGGCATGACCAAGTCCTCTCAGGACCCTGAAGATAAATTGGCTGAAAATCTTGCCAGTTTTATCTTTCTCTTTGCATCCCTTTTTACTTGTTGTCTGAACACAGTGACCACTCAGGCATCTGGACATATGTGTTCACTATGATTTTAAATGCTCTTCTTTTCTTCGATTCTCCTGCTCTGAGTGTCCTTTCTCTAACTTTGTGCCCTGTACTCTGAATTTGATCTTGACAACATAATTTTTTTACCTCTTCTTTGGAGCTCAAATGGGCACCCAGTAGAGGTCACAGGGCTACTTTTGAGATTTCATATGTAAAAGATGAACTGTAGCAGTATTTCCCAAATAGGATTCTGGGGAAGTTTAAAATTATGAAATGTTATAAAACATGTAACTGAGGTTTAAAAAATGTAACTTCCTAGTGTCCAATTAATATTGGATCCATGTTAGCTACTTAAGTGTACAGGCACGTTAGAGATCTTTAAAATCTTTATAAAGACAATAATACACATGGTTGACATTAATGTGCATATTTATCAGTGCTTACCAGATAATGTCATGTCTTATTCATTACTGCATTTCTAGCACTTAGTGTTATGTTAAATAATAAATGAATGAAAACTATCACTGTTATAAGATGCAACTTGCCTAGAGTTTTATAGATAAAGAAGTTTTATTTCATAAGGTATATTAGTGGACTGGAAAATGTAGAGATTCTTAAACAACTAAAAATGGAAATATCACATAATTCAGTAATATAATTTCTATGTATGTATTCTAAGAATATGCACATATTATATTTGAAGAATACATGTAACCCTTTATTAATATCAGCATTATTTGCACTGTTCACAAATAGGCATCCACTTATATACATATGGCTAGATAAAGAAAATGTGGCACACAATACAATGAAATAGTACACTGCTCTGAAAAAGATGAAATTTTGCCTTTTTACAACACCATGGATGGAACTCAAGGTGATGATACCATTGAAATAAGTCATAAGTTAGAAGAAAATTACAAAGTGGTTTCTCTCATATCTGGAATACAAATAGCCAGAGCAAACATAATGAAAAAAACGCAACAACAAAAAATTCTTAGATTCTGTGAATGGTTATCAGAAATAAATGAACCATGAAGTGGATGTGAGTGAAGAATGGATAGAAGGTGCCAATTTGATAGTATGATATCACAGTAACTTTTGAGTTGCATTTACATAAATAAGGTATTTATGCATATTAAGGTATGATTTTGTGTTTCTGAAATTATTCAGTATAGTAACCCAACATGACATCAATAAAATTTAACTAAAAACGTGCTTTATTATTTCACTGAATTTGTTATATATAATATAATGCAAGGGCTGGAGGGATAGCACAGCGGTAGGGCGTTCTACTTTCATGTGGCTGACTGGTGTTCGATTCCTCCTCCCCTCTCGGAGAGCCCGGCAAGCTACCGAGAGTGTCGCGCCTGCACGGCAGAGCCTGGCAAGCTACCTGGGGTGTATTGGATACGCCAAAAGCAGTAATGATAAGTGTCACAATGAGAGACTTTACTGGTGCCCGCTCGAACAAATCGATGAGCAACGGGATGACAGTTACAGTGACCTAATATAATGCAACGCTAGTCTTTTAGAACAAACTATTTTATATTAACTGTAATGTAAGATATGTGACATTAGATATTAATCAAAACACAGAGCTATGTAAGCAAAAGAGAACCCTGATGTAAATGATGAAAATTGTTGATATTGGCCCATCAATTTAAACAATGTGTCACATGAATACAATGTGTTAATAAAAGGAGAAACTGTAGGAGCATATGAAACTCTCTTTTGTTCAATTTTTCTGAAAGCCTTGCAGGAATAGGTAAAGGGGGCCAATTTGATATTGATTTAACAATTGCTTCAAAATTAAACTTAAATCTATTAATCAAAGCATGACATTATAGAAGGAGAGAGGAAGAGTAGAATCTGGTGTAGTGGTCAATTTAATAGTAAATGATAGAATGAGACTTTTAGTGGTGAACATAATTAAATACAAATGCTGATATATAATATGTACCTAAAACTATATAATGGTGTAATCCAATATTATTTAAATTAAAATCTTGAAAGAGAAAAAATAACGCTTTTCTTTGACCCTAATCTTCCCCTGATGATTTTAATATTTTTTCTTTCTCCAAAGAATTAGAAGTTGAATACATATAGGTGATCTTTCCTCATCTATTAAACCATGTGCAACTTCTAGTAATTAAAAAGAATGACTTCATAAAATAGTGAGGACTAAGTTCGTGGTATAATCTGAAATCTCAGTGAAGCGGTATGATTACTCGAAGATCACGTCTTTATCTACTTTTTCTTAGGGCAAGAAGAAACTCTCATCTCCATTTAACTTTTTTGTGAGGGATAAGGCAAGCTCATCATTGACATTCTCCTTTCGGCACTTTTTGAAAGTAAGCCTTAGTTGGAGTGGAGTTTATTAGGGACTGTAGGAGAATACCCTTCACAAGACTAATTTAGAGTCTTTATGACTCAGTAGAGGCTGTCAATCCTAAGTTATTTGACGTTTAATTCCTGCTGATGTAAATTTTATATGACAAATAGTTTCATTTAATTGTGTCACCTCTGGCTTATATACACCATAAAAGGTTTCAGTTTTAACAGCCAGCAACAAAAGAGCCCTGACTGCGAGGAATAGTGTCGAGAAATCTTACAAGGACAAGGCTTTCTGGGGAAGGGCACTGACGAAGTGGGAATGAGGATCTCTGGAGAGAGGCTGGACTTTGCAAAGAAGGAGACGTCCCAAGAGTGCCTGTATGGGTATGGATGCCAATTCTTCCTGGGACCTTGACTGGTACACGATCTTGCCTGCACTGAATCACATATATGCCACTCCTCAGACTCATCCTTTCTACTGATACATTTTCTGCAAGGAGAGCTCGTCTCATCATATACTGTAGGATGCACTAGTAATAATTCTATAAACATTTTCTAAAGCTTTGTTTCTCCAAGTAATTTACTTTGCTTAGGGTTGATGGGACGACTAAACATCCTTAACTATTGGCAAAATATTAACCTGCATCTAGTATCAACAAGAAACATATGGAGTATTTACTATCTGCCAAACTATGTGGTAGCTGCTATGGAAAATGAGTGGGCACTGTCCCCAAGAAACTTTCTATTTACTGGGGAGATAATAGAACTATATTATGAAACATCAATGAAGTACATACATGTATAAAACACCTTGTGGTTTATTATGAACTTCCATGTGTGCATTGCAGCACTTGTTTAGGTCAGTATTTTCCAATGTGAGCAGTACTACTCCTCCTTGGGGGTGGGATTGAATGATGGGGGGGCAGTAATAGGTCTGGGTATAATGGTGTAGTTGGTGGGTATTTATGCTGGTTCACTCAAAAAAGGAAGGTTTTCAGGGACTGTTGAATAATTTTTTTTTCTGAAAGGGGGTGTAAGCCAAATAAGTTTGGAAACTTCTGATCTGGATGATAAGAGCAAATATTATTTTTCCTGTTTTGTTAAAAAGGATTGTGAAGTCTATGGTAGTACAGATGGCCTTTCACTTCCAAAATATAGTGCTTTGTTCTTATTTTACTTCGAGCATATTTATATGCAGAAACAACATTTTCTCGCTAAAATATGAGCTATTCTAAGATGCATTTTGTATATGTGTATGCCCTCACTACTAGTGTCTTGGCTTTGATCCTTGACACTCTAATTATGAAAAACCTAAAATGGAAATGCTTGATATTGGTTCAGTCTATGTAAGAGGATACTTGCCAATGTCTCACTAAACATATTTGCATACAGATAGTAGACATTTCTAATTTTAAGTTGAGTATTGCTCCAGTACTGACTTTGGCTGTCTTCTATGTAAAAGATGTGGTATCTGGCAAAACTTCATAATACCTCTCACTGCTCTGTCACTATCTTTCAGTTACCCTGCCTGATTCATTCTTCACTCTTCTCTAAACTTCCCTACTGTGTGCTCTGCATGGAGAGATGGGCTTGAACTCTAGAGTAGGCTCCTATGCTCTCGAGGAGGGCTATTTCTTTAGATTTGGGAGAGAAAGATATGAGGTAATTTGCTATTTCCCAGTCCCACTTCCTCTTTGTGTTTCTCCTGGGGTTCCCTCACTCATCTCTTGTAATGCCCTTCTCTCCTCCTACATCCTCTTGTTCCTCCAAGTCTGGGGCTTAGATAATTTTTAAAAGAAAACTGTATCACTGTCACTGTCATCCCCTTGCTCATCAATTTGCTCGAGCGAGGACCAGTAACATCTCCATTGTGCGACTTGTTGTTACTGTTTTTGGCATATCGAATATACCACAGGGAGCTTGCCAGGCTCTGCCGTGTGGGCGGGATACTCTTGGAAGCTTGCCAGGCTCTCCGAGAGGAATGGAGAAATTGAACCCAAGTTGGCCACATGCAAGGCAAACACCCTACCCGCTGTGCTATCACTCAAACCCTTTTAAAAAATAATACTTTTAAAAGAATATATATCTTTTATAAATAGTACTTTTTAAAAGAAAAATATCTATAAGAAAACTGCTTTGGCGGCCACTCAACACCTTTATTGCAAACCACAACAGCTAATTAGAGAGAGAAAACAGAAGGGAATGCCTTGCCACAGTGGCAGGGTGGGGTGGGGGGGAGATGGGATTGGGGAGGGTGGGAGGGACACTGGGTTTACGGGTGGTGGAGAATGGGCACTGGTGAAGGGATGGGTTCCCAAACTTTGTATGGGGGAAGTATAAGCACAAAAGTGTATAAATCTGTAACTGTACCCTCACGGTGATTCTCTAATTAAAAATAAATAAATAAAAAAAAAAAAAAAGAAAACTGCTTTGGGTGGACATTCCTTACTCAATCCTCTGGAAATTATCCGAACTTGAGTGTGCCTATTTCTTATTGGTTCATTTTTTTTTTTTAAATTGGAATCATTAAAGAGTTTCTGTACTTGAAAGGTTTATGTTCCATGCACCTACCTATCCCCTTGCCTATCCTGGCTTATACTTCTCACAGATGGATGTTTTGTAAAGGAATCATGATCACGATCACAAAATCCCATTGATCATAGAGTGGCTCGAGCGGTCTCAGTAACCTCTACGTTCGTCCTATCCCTGAGATTTTAGAAGCCTCTCTCTTCTCGGCCATCCCAATGATGCCACATTGGAGGCTCCTTCAGAGTCAGGGGAATGAGATTCAGCTGGTTACTGGCTTTGGCATATGGATACACCATGGGAAGCTTGCGAAGTTTCTCCCAGAGGGAAAAGTAGGTTATAAGATATCGCTTCTGGGAGCTTGCTTTTAAGTCTCTGGATGTTGGCCATTGGTGGGATTATACACACCTGGGTTCCTCTGCCGGTACCTTCATGCTTGAGACCTGTCTGAACATGTGGAGAGGGGCCTTGAGCATGGCTGTGGCTAGGTTCTGATGGTCTTCGGCCGCTGGGAGCTCTGCTCAGGGCAGAGAGGGAAGCTGGAGCCCATCCCCTCCGAGGAGCCCCAGGGAAGACAGCCAGGCATTCGGGCTTTACTCTGCCTTGTAAAGAAAAAATAAGCATAATGGCCTGAGGGGAGGTCACAGGCAAAATAACAAAGAAAAGAATAGGTGGTATAGGTGGTATGAGTGATGAAGTGGTTATAGGGGTGGTCAGAAGTAAAGAAAAAAAGGCAACTCCCAAGAATAAATCTTTCATTTCTTATATACCATTACTCATAGTAACATAGAGGCATTTTGAGATGTATAGAACACATTTCTCAAAGGAAGGCTTATTTCTAAAATGCATATATACATATGTGCAGATAGGTACATATGTATATATGCATTTTAGAAATAAGCCTTCCTTTGAGAAATATATACATATATACATATATGACATGTTAGGTTTTGATGTAAGATAGTGCTTAGAAACAGTTAATGCTCAGAAAGCATTAGTCACTATTGTTGATGGTGGTTCAATTGTGGCGGAAGGGGGTGTTTTTTGTTTTTTTTCTTTTCTGGTTGTTGTTAGAGTATGTTGTTGGTGAGAAGTCCTATATATTGTCACTGTTAGAGCAGACAAGAGGAAGGGATTCAGAGTAGGATGGAAGACAAACTTTTCACCACAGTTTTATGGGAGTTGTCTCTAGTCCTTTGAAAAAAATTGCAGTTTGTGGTAAGGATTGAGGTCAGAAGGTCCAAGTGCCCCTTATGGGCATCTCACCCATTTGAATCTTCCTAAATTGCCTGTCTTTGGCCTTCAGATGTCATTTACATACGCACTGACTCCCAGAGAAGAGGCAAAGCAGAGATCAGGAACATTCTGTGTTGCAGCTTTTGTTTCACTTAGAAGGGAGGAAGGACGTTTGGTCTGAATATTTATTTTGGGGGGCGGGGATTCCACACCTGGCCATGTTTCAGGCTTACTCATGGCTGGGGCTCCTGGCAGGGCTCCATATGCCATGCAAGGTGCCAGGTATTAAACTCAGGTCACCTATGGTTAAGGCAAGCATCCTTCCTGCTGTATTATTGCTCCAGCCCTGGACTGATTTTTTTTTCTTTTTGGGTCACACTCAGTGATACTTAGGATTACTCCTGGCTTTCATTCAGGAATTACTCCTGGCAGTACTCGGGGGACCACATGGGATGCTGGGGATTGAACCCTGGCTGGCCACATACAAGGCCAATGCCCTACCGGCTGTGCTATTGCTCCAGCCCCTGGGCTGAAGTTTGAACTTTAATCCACACACAACTTTTTGGTAAGCAGCTCTGGATACAAATCTGACTTCTGCCTTTCACAGACCTTAGGTGATCCTCGGGGCTTTTCTTGGCTGGCTTGGCTCAATTTTGATTTTCTGCTCCTCTATGTGTGTGTGTGGGGGGGTTATCTGGGAGACATCTGTTCAGAACAGCTTCAATTCATAAGGCAAGTTTTGCTAAAATAGCCTCTGTTTTTAGTCCCGTTTGCTTCTGGGTTGTCATCCTTGTTATCTGTGTAGTCATGTGATGTTTGTTTCTTAGTGTGGTCTGATGAAAACAAGTAACACATCCTGACAAGTTCCAGCCCAGACTTTATAGTTTCTGTTCTGTTTCAGATTACTCTTTGCTTGTCTAGAGGCACTGCTAGTGACAGGCCTGTTTCTTAGGATCTTTCAGACCTGAAAAATTTCCACATCTGCTCTGCCCAAACACAGAAAACCCTCAGAACTGACTCAAAGTTTTGGAAGGTGGAACAAGAACTTCTTGAGTTTTTGATAAGGAATTCTTTCTCCTTTGATAAAGTTTGGTTGCAGAACATCATTCAGTGATTATTTGACTATCGCTCCTGTAGTAAAATTATTGTGAACAATAATTTACTACAGAGCGATAGCACAGTGGGTAGGGCATTTGCCTTGCACGTGGCCGACCCGGGTTTGATTCCTCCGTTCCTCTCGGAGAGCCTGGAAAGCTACTGAGACTATCTCGCCTGCTCGGCAGAGCCTGGCAAGATACCTGTGGAGTATTCGATATGCTAAAAACAGTAACAAATCTCACAATGGAGGCATTACTGGTGCCTGCTCTAGTAAATAGATGAACAATGGGATGACAGTGCTACAGTGCTATTTGACTATTATCACCTTAGCTACATACCTAAGGTAGTAAATGCTACCTTGTATGTATTTTATAGGACAGTGACTTCTGACAAAAGGGCAGGGATCAGAATTGTTCCTAAACTGCTAGGAAGAGAGTGCATTATATCATCGCAGCTGGGCCTCTGAGGAACAGTCAGGAAGTTGCCTGCAGCATACTGCTGTTTCATTAGTGGTGGGAATACCAAGAAGAAGCATGTATATGGAAAAAGAGAATGGGGAAATTCTGCAATCTTTGCAGGCAATCTGGATAGATTATCTTGGATTATGTTATTTTGTTATATTATTATAACAATGGATATTATATTTACATTAATATATTCTATATTATATTGTTATTATATAATAACCTAAGTTCAAATGATGCTTATATTTTTATATTATATCATATTATATTATGTTATCTTGGATTATCCTGGGTACCAGCAAATCAATATAAGAGACTCTAGAAAAGCTGTTTTTTAATGTTGTCTTGTCATGATGGATAGCTTAGGGTTGAGATTTCCAAGGAGTATTCTACTTATTACTAAACTGTTGCAGGAGAGGGGGTGATAGTACAAAAGAATAACTTAAAAAAATATTAAAGGCTCACAAACCAAAATTGATTCCTTATCTTTCCAATACTAACCACATTATTTCATGTGTTTGTTCACAAATTGTTGTTTCAGTAAGTCTATGGATTAGTGAATCTATGGTTGTGGTAAATTTTGTATTTGAGAAATAGAGCTATCATATATCCATAGAAGAGAAAAAAGATAAAACTGAATTTTATTTTCTTTAAATTGCTTTTAAAACTATTCCAACTAGATATACCTTTTCACAATTCCTAGATCATATGTTCACATCTCTGGCTCCAAACCTTCTTTCAATCTTTTCTTTCTTTTTTTGGGGGGGTAACACCCGGCTATGCACAGGGGTTACTGGCTCATGTGCTCAGGAATTACTCGTGGGGGTGCTCAGGGGACCATATGGGATGCTGGGAATCAAACCCAAGTGGCCACGTGCAAGGCAAACGCCCTACCTGCTGTGCTATCACTCCAGCCCCAATCTTTTCTTTTTTGCACACAATCCATTTTACATTTTGGCATTCTCACTTTGTCTTTCTGTAAGAATATAAATGGGTGTTCCTTCAGCTTTAATTACCTTTGTATAAATATGTTTTGATTTATTTTCTTCTTGAAATTTGATGCTCAAATCACACATAATACATCAGATGTAGCCAAATACATGTTAACACATAATAAAACTATGCTTGTTTTCTAATTTTTAATATCATCTTTCCAGTGCTGTCATTGACATGGCAGCCAGAATTCACAATGAACACTTTGTGCCCCCCCAAACTTTGGGGCCTTTACTCTTTAGAGCATATTTCCAGCCCAGCCTGTTTGTGTATTCAATTATTTATACTCACACTTAGGCTATCTGATAAGAGTTGACTCATCACACTAGCCTATTAAGATATATCTGAAGAGAATTATAAGAAATTAATTTCTTTTTCAGCATAATGTCAACCATGTAATTGATTTATAAGGCTTGGAGTTTATAAAACTTTGAAAAGATGAAACTGAAGATGTGTTCAAGTTCATCAGGGCTCTGCTGATGCCTGCAGGCTTACTTAAGTTCAAATCAGTCCCCTTCCTTGGAGCAGGAGGGGACATCAAGCTTTTGGCTGAAACTCTCTGACTCGAACCTCACTTGTTTACCGTCTGCATTCTCATCATCTCTGTCCTCTCTGAGTCTTAGCTGAGCAAAAGATTGGAGGGCCTCCTTTCCAATGTTCCTTTGTGACTTGCCCCCTAGAATACCAGCTCACATTCATGTTTCTTATTCCAAATCACTCTTTTTTGCTTTACCTCATCATTCAAAGAGATGATTACATGAAAAGTTGCTGTTGGCTGAGTCTTTAGCAGGTATGTGACACTAAGCTGAGTGTATGATAGAAATTCTTTTATCTTTACGATGCCTCTCTGTGATGGTCACTATCACTTCCCTGCCCCATTTGGCAAGTGAATAATCTGAGGCTGAGAGAGCTTAAGGCACTGTCCATTCACCTGATGTGTCATGGCTGTATTGATCTGAATCTTCAGATATTTCCTTAAAAAGATTGGTTCTGCATTTGTTTTCCTATTTAACGGAGATACTTACCAGAGAACTATGATTATAGTAACAATGTACACATGAAAGAGTAAAATAATGAACAAAATGGATGCTTTATTATATAATTTTTTTCTTCCTGAAAACATAAAAGTATCTGAAGACATTTGAAAAGATAAAATAAGAGATAGTACATACTTGTCTGGAATACTGCGTATGTTAATTTGCTATGGCTATCATGATAAAATTACTCCAGATTGGGTTGAAAAACACTAATTTTCTTATTATTCCAAAATTTAGAAGCCCAAGATTCAAGCATTGGCAGAGTTAGTATCTTTATAGGCCTTTTTCAATGGCTGGTCTAACTTTTGTGTGTGTGTGTGTGTGTGTGTGTGTGTGTGTGTGTGTGTGTGTGTGTGTGTGTGTGTTTCTTAATTCCACTTTAGAAGGATAGGATTCATATTGGATTAAACAAGGTTGCACAATAAACTTGTTTGACCTTAGTAATTTTTCAAAAAAAACAACCCAACTTATTTCCAAATACATTTATTTTTATTCTGAGGTATTGTAAGTTACAAATTTTAAGAGGACAAAAGTTAGCTCACAGTCCTAGCAAAAATAAATCCAATGGATATAAAAGTGTTAGGCTGTATACGTTATTTGTCATCTTTCACCAACTTAGAGCTAATGAATTTGTTATAGAGTTGAGAGAAAATCACTCTTTCTTTAGACATACTTTTCTTATCAATTTGCTCTTCTGTTTAATCAGGTTTGAAGTATTTTAGATATTTAGGGGCCTTTGTTCATATTCTAAAAGTAAAATCAATAATGTTAATAGGGTGAAATAGGGTAAGTCTCTTGAATGAAAAAAATCTAATTAAGATGCTATTTTTTCTTGCATATTGTCTTTCTATTTTGACTTCCCTTGCATATTTTACTTATTTAAAAGCATTTACAGTTAACATTTGACAAAGTTGACACCTAAGACATTGAAGAGTGATCTGGGTAATGGCAAGCCCAGATTTTTACTGTTACTCTATTATCAGCTGCCAGGTTTAAACCTTATTTCCCCTTAATCTATAATTTTCTCATGTCACTCATATATTCAGACCTGTCAATGTTATGTGATTTCAAGGATGTCGAGGAAAATGATGGCTCTTAGCTTACTCTTAAACTCCAACCTTCTACCTTAACTTTGATTGTAGTGAAAGCACAGTTTTCCTGGGCAGGCTGTGCTAATTTATTTACATTTTAACCTAACTGAAAGCTCTGTTTGGGAGAAAGGATGAAATAGTCTCATGCTATCTCACCCCAGTCACCAAAAATGGGTGAGGAAACTAGAATTGGTCTGGTTAGGACACAAAAGACAAACTTCACAATATTGATGAAGGGAAAATCTTTCTTAGGGATCCTTCAGCAAGGCCTATGATGTAAGAAGTACTATGTTCCTCTCTGCTGGTCAATAGCATCCGCTTTCACTTCTGTGTAACAAAGTACTGTGTATGCAGTGATGGGAAACAATCCCTACCTATTATTTCACATCTTTGTAGGTCAGAAGCCCAGCTGGGCTTGATTGAGTTCTCCCTGGACCCAAAAGGTGCTTGAAGTTGAAGTGTTGGTTGAGCTGAGTTCTTATGTGGAGACTCTTAGAACAATCTACTTTCAAGCTTTGTCAGGCTGTTGGCTGAATCAAAGTTTTCTTATGATTATAAATCTGAAGGTCTTGTTTCCTTGAAAATAGTCATCCTGGGGCTATTCTTAGTTCTTAGAGACTGTCCACGTGCTCTTGTGGCCTCCCTCTGTTTTCAAAAAGTCGTGGAGCAACAAGTCCTTCTCTGGTCTGTAGTCTCTCTCATATTCCTTCCTGTCTTCCTGTTCTCTTGACAGCTAAATAAAGTTCTGTTTTAAAGACTAGTGAGAACAGTTAAACCCTATGCAGAGACTTTCCATAACTTAAAGTCAACTGACCTGGGACTTTGACTATAACTGCAAAATCTTTCCACAACAATATCTAGATAATTAGTGTTTGAGTGAATACCTAAGGACAGAAGTTTCTTGGTTGAGGGTGGGGGCAGTTTTGTAGTTTGATTATTATACTTTAAAAAAATTGTTTTGGGCACATTTGGGTTTAAGAATTAGCATCCTAAACTCCATCTTGTGCCTGAAAATGAAAAGAAATGGGGGAAAAAATCTCAGATTGCTCATACATAGAGCTCTAGAATCTAGTCAAGTGTTAGTGTCACAGTAGTTTACTCTGATTACTTCGTAATCACATAGTTTACTTTGTGATTTGGATTACTTTGTAATCACATAGTTTGCTTTGTGGGTAGTCAGCTATAGTTCATTTAATTAGGCAACGTCAGAGTACTTTGATTATTCCATGTGATTTGATGCTTTATGAACATTCGATTGACCAAAATTGGATATACAATGTAAGGAGTTGGAGGAGCTATATGGTCTGTATTGAAGGCTAGAGTATTATATTGTACTGGAGGCCTTATATCTTACTTATCTTACTTGTCATCTTCCCCACAGTGCCCCCCCCATATATGACCAAGAGCACAACCTCTTATCATGAGTTTCCAGATTCCAAATAATTTAGATAGTCACAGGCCAGCTTCTCATTACTGAGATATGGCATGTCTCCATCAGCTGATGTCCAGACCGTGGCCTCCCTGTCAAACAAATATAAACACTACCTTTCTTACTCTTTTTCTTTTTTATGTCTGACCTTGACAGTCTTTAGGTATGTATTGCAGATGAGGAAGTGGAACTGGAGCTTGTTGTTGCCTGAAGAGAGGCTGTGAGGAATGATGTACCTACTGATACAGCTGGGGGAGAGGGAGTCAGTCATGATCTAATATCTATCTATACAGAGGCAATGATGATGGTAGGGGGCAGAAAATCAGAATTGTACAAAATTGTACCCCAGAAGGTGAGTGACATTTGTTTTGATATTCTATACTTAACAGATGAGTGATATCTTCTGACATTTGTCTTTCCCCCTCTTAGTTACTTAGCACGATATTCTCTAGTTCCATCCATATTGCAATGAACTGCATGATTTCATCTTTTTTTTTTACATATGCATAGCAATCTAGCACACGAAGAATTTTTTAATGCCTCAGATTTCATGGAAACCTTGGGGAGAGGAAATATTATTTGAAGTAATATTACTAATCTTATTTTACTTTATTTTTTGTTTTGGTTTTGGGTCTACACCCAGCTCTGCTTAGGACTTACTCCTGGCTATTTGCTCAGAAATCACTCTTGACAGGGCTTGGAGATAAAGCAAGTGCCTTATATACTATAATACCTCTCTGGGATCCTATTATTTTTAATGACAATATTAATTGAATATTCCCGATCTTTAAAATTCTTCAGTTATCCCATTATCCCACTTGTTTTGCACAAGATGCTACAGTTATTTGGTGACAAACTTGGGTCTGTGAGCTCCTAAGAGGGATAATTTCCCTCTGACTGAGCTGGTGGGTGGAATGCCATAGTTAGAGATATACAGTGCTGTGGTGAGGGACAATATTGTCTTCTTTCTCCTCTCCTCCAGACACTCTGTCACTACCTGAATCTCTCTTCGGAGTCCAGAACCAGGTTGGTTTTTCACTGCCAGAGATTTTTTTCTCAAATCATTTCTCTTCTGGTGAGTGCTATTCATTCAAGTTTTTTCTCTTAATTTTTTTTGGGGGGTAAGGCTTATGTCTCTGGCTACTGCTCTAAAGTGTTGGGAGACAGGGTGTTGTTTCCTGAGGAGCTGTTCCACCTCAGATAGGGGTTCTTAACCTTACCTCCACTTCAGCCATCCAGGCAGCTTCATAAACAACTAATTTCCAGACTCCATTTCTCCTTTACCCTAAGATATTCTAGTATAATGCATTTGAGATACAGATTTAAACTCTCTATATGATGCTAATGCATGGCCAAGGTCAGCAGACATGGATCCAGAGAGGTCTTCTGGAAATAAGGAGCAAGTTGCTATGCTATAATATTTACTAAATAACAAATAATAAATAATATCTGGACTGGATCGATAGCACAGTGGGTAAGGTGTTTGCCTTGCACGGGTTCGATTCCTCCATCCCTCTCGGAGAGCCCAGCAAGCTACCGAGAGGATCCTGCCCGAATGGTAGAGCCTGGCAAGCTACCCGTGGCATATTCGATATGCCAAAAACAGTAACAACAAGTCTCACAATGGAGACGTTACTGGTGTCCGCTCGAGCAAATCAATGAACAAGGGGATGACAGTGCTACAGTGCTACAGTGCATCTGTTTCTTTTAGGACTCATACTTTGGATGAGTCCTCTTGATGAACTATCAGAGCTAGTGAGAGTGTTGCTATATTGTATAAGAATTATGCACCATCCTGTGCTGAATTCCTACCCATAGTTAGAATAAGTACCTTATAGCAAGAAGTATTCTTTATGTGCACATCCTTACCTCTATTTATATTACTACTAGGGTTATTTTTTTTTGTTTGATTTTGGGGCCCCATGCTTATTTGTCAATGTGCAGGGCTTACTCTTGGTTTTGTGCCCAAGAATCATTTCTACCAAGCCCCAGGAACCTACATGGGTTTTCAGAGATCGAACCTGGGTTCAACTGCATGCAAGGCAGCTTCCCACCTGCTGTACTCTTTTTTTTCAGCCCCTTCCTACTTAGTTTTAACTACCTTTGGTCATGGTTAGTCACAATGATGAGCTGAGAAGGTAACTGAATCCCTTAAATTTGGGAGGGCAGAAAAGAAAAAGGAAATATAAAAGCAAAGATTCTGAAAGAAGGAAACTTGACTGCATAGGAAGTTGTGGTGAAGGTTCAGAGAACAAAATGTAATGGAGTTCAAGTGTGGTGACTGCCCAGGTCCATAAAACCCAATGCTCAATGTTATCAAATCTAGAGTACGTTGGACATTCAAGCAGTTTTTAGGAAGTAGTATCAACTCATGTCTTATCAGTACAATTTACAGGGTTAAAGAACCACTCTTCTAAGAGGTGGGGTTTTAGATCCAGGCTCCATAGGTTAGGGTAAGACCCCTTCAAGAGAAGGAACTAGCATACCAGCCAGAAGTCATGGATTCAAGAGGGGAGACAATGTGGCAAGCAAGGACATGCAGCAATGGATTACTTGAACTCATGGTGTCAACAGATGATCCAGTGGGTGCTGAGACTAATCTTAGGACTGATTTTATTCTGCTGCTAACCATGTTGTTTTGATAAGAACCATTTACAGGTCTGGAATCTGCTCAATGCCGAGGAGCACCAATTAGACCAACGTGGACCAATTATGAGAGCAGGAGAAGGCATGAATGTTTCTGGCCAGTGCTACTTCTGCTCCCTCCTTCCTCCTTTTTCTTCTCCTCCTTTTTCTCTTCTCCTCCCTCACTGTATCCCCCTATTTTCCCCTTCTCCCTCCCCCTTGTCCCTCCACCCCTCTCCTCCTCCTGCTTTTTCTCCTCCTCCTCTCCTTCCTCTTACTCCCCCTCCTTCTCCTCCTTCCTTTCTGGATCTTGTGCAATAGAAAAAATATTTTTTTTTTATGACTGAGACATACTAGATCTTTCGTAGTCAATATGATTTTCCTGATTAGTATGTAGTCTTCAGTAATTATGAGGAATTGCCTGTTTAAGCTATCAAACCAATAAGACTGCTTGTATCATCATCCTTTTAAGTATTATTTGTAACAATTTTATGCCCCCAAATAACCTTGTATCCTGTGTGATTAGATTAAACCCACTCAGAGTCATCTCAAGGACAATTATTTTGTTGATAACACCCAAAGTTTTATTTAGTAGAGATGAGGGATTCTTCTTTTTTCCAGGTTTTTCCTTGCAAAAGGAAGCTTTCTCCCGGGCTATTGCTTCTAAATGTGAGTGCACCTCTATCAGCTGGGATTCGAGAAGTTCATGTGAATTTTCTTTTCTCTCCTTTTCCCTTACCAACTCAACCTCAAATGTTTCATCACCTTTTAAAAGAAATATATTTATCTTTTCAGAAAACTGGATGTTCTTGGGTCTTGAGTCATTTCTTCTGTCATTTACCTTATTTTCTAGTTTTTATATGATAACCGCTATTATCTGGGGACTTCACAGACTTTGGGGGCAGCAAAGTCTAACTCAATTGTCAGAAGTGTAATTCCTCTACTTACCACATATCTGGCAGTTATCAAACTTTATTAGCTGCTTCATGCCCTCAAGAGTCATTGCAGATAGAACTGGGAAAGATTGTCTGAATTTCCCTGGTGGGTTTTAGGCTTATCTACTGAACTGCTTTTTACAACCTTGCTTCAGTCATGTTAGCTACCCACTCCTCTAATCACTCTCTTAATTCTTCCCTTCCCCAATGCACCACCCTTTCATCAGCTAAAAGGCTTCCTGTGATCTCTATGGACTTTTTTTTTTTCTCTTAGCCAGGCCATCCCAATGCCATCCCATCTCTATCCCAAAACATCCTAAACCATTAATCTTACATTGGAAGAGCTATGCTTCTTCGAAGCTATAAACTAGCTTTGAAGGTTACCTTATAAATAACTCTTCGAAGAAATCATTTATACTCTCTCAATGAAAACTATCTTTCCAGCGGTGCTCAACACCAACTATTTGTAGCTCACCATCTTATTACAAGCTGTTATTAGGCCAAAACTTACTAAACAGTTGAAATACTACACATGTAATTATTGATATAAATAGTGCTATCGTGTTAGCTACATTGTGCTGAATCATTTGCTACTTATTCATCTCATACACTACCTTTATAATTTTATCTGGTGGGTACTATTAGTAGCTTCATTTTACTAGTGAGAAAATGAGATTAGGAGGGTGAAAACATGGGGTATCAACCCAATTGTCTGCCTCACCAGCAGGGGAGGTCATAGATTATGGGAATGTGATTTCATAAGACTTTGAAACATCTTTTTACAGCCATCGGAGTACTTAAAATTGCCTCTTTTCACGTTGCTCTAACCTTGTTTCTGAATATGCATAATGTTTATTCAATTGTTTTCTTTGATTTATGTAAATGAAAAACATGCAGACTCAGAAACTGCTGTGATCAATGGCTCCTGTGAAAATGTTTTCCTGCTTAAATTTAAAACATATAATTTTGATAACTAGAAACAAGACTGTCTCTAGGGTGTATGGGACTGAAAAAATATTTTTGGTGGACTTCCTGTGTAGATAAACAATTAGAGTCACCTAAAATCAGCATGCTCAATTTGTTCTAGGAACCCAATCCTATATAATTCTATCACAAACAGAATTATTGTGTACTGTGAGTACAATGAGGTCCAAATGGAACCAAGTGATCTCAACAATTGCATGATGTGGCCCCCTCAGTCCCAACCACCAGAGGGGAGCTTAGAAACTATAAAGGAAGGTAATCCTAAGCCTAAGTGTTTTCTATCGTGGAGCTGAGGCAAGATGCTGCTTCTCTGAGTTTAAAAAATGGTACTTACTAGAGATAAACAATACACAAGTAATGGTTATGAAATTATAATAGAGTAACTAATAGGTATGGCATGTGCCACACCAAATTATATTAGTTAGGTATTTAATACATGTCAAAGTAACTGGCATTGTACAATTTATTCTTGAGTTCTGAGTGTATAGCAAGTATATTTTTTTCTTTCTCAAAAAAAAAATACACCAGTGCTTGGACAAGTTCTTCATGCTTATCAGTGATGCTGCCCTGCCAGGGTTATAGCGAAAGCACTATCATAATGAAATAATTTGTGCTTATTAAATTGCTATTGTGTAACAGGCAATAATCTTACCGTGATACATAAATTTTCTTATTTCCCCCCTCACATCATCCATTTGAGGGAAGTTCTTTGAATCCCTTTGTATAGACAAAAAAAAAAAGGGAAATAAATCTCATTAGTACACTTTTTTTTTTTTGCTTTTTGGGTCACACCCAGCAATGCTCAGGGGTTACTCCTGGCTTTGCACCCAGGAATTACTCCTGGTGGTGCTTGGGGGACCATATGGGATGCTGGGGATCAAGCCCAGGTCGGCCACATGCAACGCAAACGCCCGACCCGCTGTGCTATCTCTCCGACCCATCATTTGTACACTTAAACTCAATGCCAAGTGCAAGCAAACAATTGCCATGCCATATTGCCTGGGAGAGCTCTATGGTAGAATTGTTTGAAATGCTTCAAAATATACCAATGACCAAGCATCACTCCCACTCCCAGTCGCCAGTTTAATTCCAATGTAATTGGCCTGAAGTGGAGCATAGGCATTGACTCTTTTTACAGCTCCCCAGGTAATTGGCATAGCTGCCAGGGCTGAGTACTAACTGAGAGGGGACCTGTAGTAAATTTGTGTGGAATCTCAATCAGGATGATTCAACCTTGACAAAACCTGATGAGTAAATGTGTCCTAGAACATCTCAAAACCAACTCTGCACACAGAGTAGTTCTATTTGATATTTCTTATCACTGTCATCCCGTTGTTCATCAATTTACTCTAGCAGGAACCAGTAACATCTCTATTCCTCCCAGCCCTGAGATTTTATCAGCCTCTCCTTACTCCTCTTTCCCAACGATTGGAGGCTCTTTCAGGGTCAGGGGAATGAGAACTATCATTATTGTTTTTGGCATATCGAATACACCACAGGTAGCTTCCCAGGCTCTGCCTGTGCAGACGGGATACTCTCGTCGGGCTCTCCGATATATATATATATTTAATATATATATTACTCTATGATTTGTTGCCTACTGTCTGAACTCCATCAAATATGATGTGGGAATTATGGAAAATGGGTAGGAAGTGTCTTATAATGTGTCCGGAAAGTGGCCGGCTGCTGGGGTTGGGTCCCTTGGGACGGGGAGTGTTCTCACCCGCCCCCTCTGGCGCGCCCCAAGTGAAAACAGCCTGGCGAGGAGTCAGAACTATTACCGACACTAAAATATAAATTACATACATTAACTAAACATACCAATGAATAGAGGTCACACTTTGCCCCGTATTGGGAAACTATAGACAACAAAATTTTAAAAACATATAGTCTTTAAATATATTCATATTACAATGTTCTTATAACTTTCAAGGAAAGAACATGTAAAGTACTATGTGTATGTTATAATAATAATCACTCTTACCCTCATGCCAAGCACCAAGCACCCAATCTCTTCCATTAATGGGTACTTGCTGACCTGTTGCTGAATCTTCTCAGATGAGACAAAAGGATCATAGCTTTTTAGCCCTATTTTTACATCCATTATGCAGGGCTTATTAAATTTATGGGTCACATCTTCCAATTTAAGGTACAAATCATTTGGTGCAGGTCTTTGATCAGCTACCAAGAGTATCTCTTGCCTGCATGGCAGAGCCTGGCAAGCTACTCGTGGCATATTTGATATGCCAAAAACAGTAATACTGTATTATATAATAATAAAATAGCAATTAAAAATTTTCTTGTTTTTAAAATAACTCTGCACTCCTGTTTTGCTCTATTGGTATGCTACCACTTTATATCTCACTGCTGTTGCTGCTTTTAATTATGTCATCAAAATTAAAAGGCACATAAATTAAATGGCTTGCTATCAGATATCTTTTAGTATAAAATAATCAATGGTATGTTGAAATTATGAATATAAATAGTGAACAGTCACAATGCAATGTTTATACATAATCTAGTCCGACACAAACAAAAATAAACATATGAATAGTTAAGTGAATAAAAATATTTTTACAACAGTCTTTTAGAAAGCAATCATTGCCCTCATTTACAAATAAGGAACTTGAAATGATAATTTAAGCCATTTCCCCATTGCTAGGAGACTAGAATAAGTAAAAATCATTTGTATTTTTGTAGGATATACTTGGAATATTCTTTTCTTTCAGTGATACTATGAATGGGTATTGTTATTATGCCTTTGAGATGATACACAGGAGAAATATAAAGGAAATTCAAACACAAGATGCTTAAGTAATTTTTCTCATTTCTCCCCCTGAGGAAGCGGCTGTGCCAGAACTGGGCCCCCAGCCGGCCTCTGACAGGGCTTCTGAAAACCAGACAGGAGTCTTTTAACTGAAGCAGTAAGAGGTGCAACCCAAGTATTTCAGCATGCTTTGCCCTCTTCTCTCCTCTTTAGTTCGTTTTACCTTGTTTTCAACATCCTGTCTACTGAAGGACACTACTTTGTCATTTCAAAATTCACCTCTTTGGCAGAAGGAACACTTTGAGCTCAACACAACCAAGAAGCAGACGCACAAGAAGCTCTCTGGCCTCTCTTCTCTGCCTTCAAAGCAGACACTGTCACTGTCATCCTGTTGCTCATCGATTTGTTCAAGCAGGCACCAGTAACGTCTCTCATTGAGACTTATTGTTACTGTTTTTGGCATATCCAATATGCACGGGTAGCTTGCCAGGCTCTGCCTCTCAGGCTCGATATTCTCGGTAGCTTGCCGGGCTCTCCGAGAGGGGCGGAGGAATCCAACTCGGGTCGGCCACATGAAAGGCGAACGCCCAACCGCTGTGCTATCTCTCCAGCACACACCTTATTCTAAGGAAATACTTTTTGATCATTTTTAGTCAATTATAACAAGCAATCTAAAATCAATTAGTCAGGGTCTGCTATAGGGACAGGCTTGAAGGGTGGTGGGGAAGACTGGAAATAATAGTGGTGGGAAGGTGCACTGGTCGTGGGATTGGTGTTGAGATATTGAAACTAAATTTTGTGGGTGAGCGACGTAGAAAAATCTCTCTCTCCTGGATACTTTCACTTGTGAAATGGGGAGAATGTTAACTTTGGAGGAGGAAGTGTGTGCATGCATGAGGTGAATTGTGGAAGATGAGATGTCATTCTTTTTTTATTTTTTAAATAGGGAGATGCTTCCTTCCGAGGTAGGGTGGGTGTATTTAGATTCAAATGGAAGCCTAGAGTTTGGGGAACCCTTTTATTTCTTCTGGGTTTGGAACAGAAAAAGTTAGTATGCATGGCTAGGGACTGAATTGTATTCTTCAAAATGTAATCATTAAAAGTCTACCTCCACCTCGACAGTTTGAGGAGTGCTTAAAGATATAATTAAAGGCGAATGAGGACATAAGTATGTTCTAATCCAATGTGACTGGTGTCTTGACAGAAATTAAGAGACATCATGGAGGCATGAACACAGAGGAAATGGCATGTGAGAGCATAGTGGTGGTCTCCATTTATAATTTGCAGGAGAGAACAAACCTGTTATTCTCTTGATCTTGACTTTCCAACCTCCATAAAACTATAAAAAAAGTTCACTTTTGTTGTTTCAGCACCCAGTCTATGGCATTTTGTTGCAGCCGCTCTAGCACCAGACACTAATAAATCACTTTTGCACTATAAAACCTATTCCAAAGTGGTGGTTTCTAATGTATCCTTTCCATCATTTCTTGGCAGAAGCATCCTATGTAGAATCTTCAAGAGGGAGCTCAGGTATCCCCAAAGTGATTTTCATTATTTCACTATAAAAAGGAAATACCTTGATTTGCATGCAAAGAATTTTATTTGATAATGATCCAAGCTACATAAACAGCTTTCATGTGTCTAAAAAGGAAAAAAATCAGTGTTGTTTATGTATAGCTCTTCACATCTTTTGTGTCTTTAAAGAGCCTGACTCTTTAGGGACTTTTATGTTTGTTCCAATTTTATTTTGTTATTAAACTTCTCTGCTTGGCAGGGTCCTCATTAGTGGTGTATGCCATCCTCCCCCTTTTAATTGGACCTGGTATTGATGGACAGATCAAATGATCTTAAATGAATTACAATGACAAATTTTCCTCAGATGGCACATATACCTAAAAGGAAGCACTTACACTAGACAAATGTTATGTCACGAAGAAACTTATTAATAGTTATGCCAGCGATCATAGCTATGTAATTTTTCTCATCGCTGTTAATAACTAGCAAAGTTATAATTGCATATGGAGCTTAATTAAAAAGTTCTATCCTATTAATGAGTGTCCCTGATTCAGACCTCCTGTCAAATGGTCTGCAAAATTGAAATCATATTTTTTTTTTGAGGTTCACATTCTTAGATGACATGAAATGTCATGGAAATGGTATGGGAAGAAGGTAACACAGGAAAACAATCCCAATAGTTTCTAATTAATAATTAAATACATATTGATTGAACTTATATATTACTGAAGCTAATTCTAACTTTTAAAGTTTTTATTTTAAATATTTGTAATTTTTACATATAGTACAAGATACAGAGAATCTCTTGCCCGCATGCCTGGCTGTCTTCCCCGGGGCCCCTCGGAGGGGATGGGCTCCAGCTTCCTTCCCTACCCCGAGCAGAGCTCCAGGTGGCCAAAGACCACCAGAACCTAGCCACAGCCATGATCGAGGCCCCTCTCCACACGTTCGGACAGGCCTCACGCATGAAGGTACCAGCAGAGGAACCCAGGTGTGTGTAATACCATCAACAGCCAACATCCAGATACTTAGAAGCGATATCTTGTAGCCTACTTCTCCCTCTGGGAGAAACTGGCAAGCTTCTGAGAGTTTCCTGCCCACATGGGACAACCTTGCAACCTTCCCATGGTGTCTTCATATGCTAAATCCAGTAAAAAGCTGGATCTCATTCCCCTGACCCTGAAAGAGTCTCCAGTGTGACATCATTGGAAGGGCAGAGTCGAGAGAGACTTCTAAGATCTCAGGGAAAGGACAAATGTAGAGGTTACTGAGCCTGCTCGAGAAATCGATGATTAACGGGATTTCGTGATTCCTCGTGAGTACAAGATAATAAAGAATTATGTCTATGTCCTAATAAAGTCTTTGTGTGTTGTTGGACTTGGGACCTGGGATAACCATACTGGCAATTCTCTGCCAACCAGGTCCACAGATCAAAGTGAGGGTCTGAGGATGTAATTTCTTGAGTCCTGTGGTATCAGAAATTATCTGGTCAATTCCAGAAATGCTGTGGAGCTTCAAGAACTACATTTGATGGTGCTTTAAGGACCAAGTGGTACCTAGGATTGAACCAGAGTTGGTTCACACACGACAAACATCTTAACCCCTGTGCTAGCTCTTCAATACAGGATAATAACCTTTTACTTAGCAAGTTCAATGATCTTAGTAAATCTATTATTTTCTTTTTGTGGGGCCACACCTGGCAATGCTCAGGAATTACTTCTAACACTGCACTTAGGAATTACTCCTAGTGGTACATGGGGGACCATATGGGATGCTGAGGATTGAACTTGGGTCAGCCGCATGCAAGAGTCTTACCTGCTATGCTATTCGTCTGGCCTCTATTCTTTGTCATCTCAATATTCTCTTATTATTCACATACTGCTGAAATTGTGGCACAGAATAGAAAAATGCTCACTAGACAAACCTTCTCTTATTCCTGAGCACACATCATCTATGTTCCATCTCCCCTCCTCTCTCAGCTGCCTTCCGTTCTTACCTAGGTATATTCAGGGGCCAGATCACTAGATTTATTATCGCCAGGATCCTTTAGCAGATACATGTTTATTGAATAGAAACAGTTGAGAGCAGATTACCTATCTTTACCTCTATTTCCTCCATCTTTCTTTCAAGAGGGGAATTCAAGTGTTGAGGCACTAGAAAGTCTGTCAGAAAGATCCTGGATCCTTAAGTAGCTGCCGAGACAACCCACCACTCCCTTCTGAACTCAATGAGATTATTGAAAAATGAAGCTATATTGGTTCCAGCTATTGGAAGATTGTGATTCCTTTTTAGCTATTAAGTTATCCTAACACATACAGTTTCCTTATCCAAACACATACAATTTACTTGTTATCCTAACACATACAGTTTACTTATTTTCACAGGTAGTTGTAATCTTTAATTCCACAACAAAACAGTCTAGCAAAAAAAAAATATATTAGAGAGGTAAAGGTAAAGGTGAATGCTTTCCAAGTTACCAACCCCAGTTTCACTTCGTGGCATCAAATATTTCCTGAGCATTTCTAGAGGCAGCCTGCACTGCCGTGGTGACCCAGTAGTCTCTGACACTTCAGGTTCCTTGCAGCACTTTATTTTCAGATTGTCCTTGAATCTCCAGCCAATTGCCAGGAGTGGCCCCTTGTACACTGCTTAGGAGGCTAAAGCAAAGCAAAGCAGAAAAAGTGACATGATCAAGTAGGATTTTCTCCCCTGTGCCTAAATTTTGTTTTATTAAAGCACTATGACTTGCAAAGTTATTCATAGTTGGTTTTTTTAAAAAAATTATTTATTTTTATTGAATCACCAGGTTGAAAGTTACAAAGCTTTCAGGCTTAAGTCTCAGTTACATAATGCTCGAACACCCATCCCTTCACCAGTGCATATGTTCCACCATCAAGAACCACAGTAAACCTCCCCCTACCCCCCCGCCCCCCAGTCCCCCACCCCGCCTGTGTAGTTGGTAAATTTCACTTTACTTTCTCTTTACTTTGATTACATATAAAAAAAACCCTCACTATTATTGTTTGGAGTTTCCCCCGCAAAGTCGGACCTGCTAGAAAAGAAGCATTTGATAATTTGTTTTCCATTGCTGAGAATGAGGAGATATGAGGTTGTGTGGCCACAGTAGTGGCTGTGAGGTTCTAGATTTCTGTATTTTAGTATTTTAGTGACTAAATCCAGAAGGCTTTCTTCCAGAGGTTGCATCATTGCTAGCTCGTACCTCTCTGCTACTTTATATTCCACATATGAGTGCAATCTTTCTGTGTCTGTTTCTTTCTAACTCATTTCACTCAACATGATACTTTCCATGTTGATCCACTTATATGCAAATTTCATAACTTCATGCTTTCTAACAGCTGCATAGTATTCCATTGTGTAGATGTACCAAAGTTTTTTTAGCCAGTCATCTGTTCTCGGGCATTCAGTTTTTTTCCCAGATTCTGGCTATTGTAAACTGTGCTGCGATAAACATACAGGTGCAGATGTCATTGTGACTATATTTTTTTGCTTCTCTGGGGTATATTCCCAGGAGTGATATTTTTGACATACAATGTTCCATCACCAATCCCGCCACCGGTGTCAACTTTCTTCCAGCAGTGTTCCCAGGTTCCCTCTCCTAGGGCCACTCCACCCCCACCCAGGCCCCACCTGCCAACTTGACAGGCATATTTTATGTTTGGTTATTAAAGTTTGGGTCCCATGATTTCTGTGTTCTTGACTCTGTGGTTTGTATATTAAGCTTTATCATTCCTTAACATCACCCAACGTACCTGACTCCCCTTGTCCCCTGGCCCCACTGCTTTTGGCTCATCACTTAACACAAACCAATATTCAGGTTTTAAAATCATAATCTCATCTTTCTCTTCTCCTCTTCCCCTTCACACTATTTCTCTATTTATTTCTTTCTCCTTCCTATTTTCTGGAGCCAAAAGTGATCCAGTAATTCCCTTTTTAATCCATTGCATTTCCCCATCCACTTACTCTAAATACCATTCATAAGTGATATCATCCTGCATTTGTCCCTTTTTCTGGCTAACTTCATTTAACAGAATATCTTCCAGTTCCATCCATGTCGCAGTAATTTGAATGATTTTATCATTCCTGACAGCCATGTAGTATCCCATTGGGTATGTATACCACATCTTTATGATCCACTGATTTATTGTTGGACATCTTGGTTGATTCCAAATTTTAGCTATTGTACAGAGTACTACAATGAATAATGCTGTGCTTATGTTCTTTTGAATGATTATTTTTCTGTTCTGGGGTTAGAATGTGAAATTTCTGGATCATTTTGTAGCTCAGTTGTAAGTTTACTGAGAACTCTCTATACTATTCCATAAGGGTTGAGCCAGACAGCATTCCTACCAGCAAGGATTTTTACAGTATTTTTCATGTACTGTAAACTTATGATTTTAAAACCTGCATATTGGTTTGTGTTAAGTGATGAGCCAAATTAACATCATAACTTTTCAACTAATGTGTGCATTGTTTCTTGTGTTGTCCTCCTTAGGGAACACACTCATGCATGAACATTGTTCCTTACATTTATAGTCACAAATTGATTTGTCTATAGTTACATATAACTTTACATATATTCGTATCAGTTATTATAAAAGTACAAGTTATAATCAACCTTTCTGAAACTGAGAACCAATTTGTCTTTTTAAACATTACTTGTGTTACATACTACTTTAAATATGAATGCATATTTAAACTTCATATGTAAACACACTATAGTTAAACTCTTTATATATATAAGATATATATGATACAGCCACTCACATACACTCATACATGCTATAGTTTATACTTTATCACTAAAGTCATATTTTTCATATATATGTTTTTTATGTTTCCTCTTCACATAAAGAATTTAGTACTGCACAGCCCTTTAATTTACCAGATGACACTACAGAGAATTGAAGTGATTAGAGAGGAAAGGTAGTGTTAAGGCAATGACAGAGCATCAGAATACAAATCTTACCATTTAAATGCAGAGATTTTTTTTATTAGAGTAAAGGCTGAATGCCTATAAAATATGGCAGGTCTTTTTGGCCCTTATGACTGTCATCTTGAAAAGAATGATCATGGCATAAAGCTATATCTCACCATATTTCATTCCCTGTCACTCAACAGACAAGGTGAATTCTGTCAAGGCCCCCAGGCCCCCAGTGTCGCATAGCACTGGAAGCTTAGCTGTTGCGGGTTAGCTCACTTCAGCCACAGAGAGAGCCATTAACGGCAATGCATTCATTTAACAACCCAGACTCCTAGGTTCTGTCTCTACGAAACAGGGATTAATGAAGTCCACATGAGTGGTTGAGTATTGGTGGTTAAAAGATGTCTTAGAAAATGTCAGTTAGAGGCACGTGATATTTGAGCAGTAGTAGGTCATCTTTTATTTTTTTCTTTTTGGGTCTCACCCGGCCATGCACAGGGGTTACTCCTGGCTCATGCACTGAGGAATTACTCCTGGCGCTGCTGGAGAGACCATATGGGATGCCGGGGATCGAACTTAAGTCGACCTCATGCAAGGCAAACACCCTACCCACTGTGCCTACTCACTCCAACCCCGAGTAGTAGGTCATCTTGAGCTAGCATTTACCTAGAGGAGAAGAAATATAATGTCATAAAGATTAATTAGTGGTAAAACTCAATTCATGAACTAATATCACATAACTTCTATGTGCCAGGCATGTGTTTAGGTATGGATTATTGAAGGGGAAATAAGATTAAAGATGATGCTTGAGTACTTAATCAAATGAGGGAGGATGTACTTCGGTGAAGTCAAAGCTTATTTGTCACCTTGGGTATAGGCTCAATTCTGAATTTTGTGAGCTTAAAAAGCTACCTCAGAGCATAACTATTGTACATAGGTCTATTGAGAAGCAAACCTGGGGTTATACTTGCAAAGATTTTAATACCTTACCTGGTTCACGGTGTGTCCTCAAAAATGCTAAGCATTATCATTTTTTGTTTTATTAAATAGAAAGACAAAATGACAAAGTAAGACATAAAGATTAAGCACAACAGTCAAAGTATGTATATGATGTAGTCATCAGAGAAGAGACTGTGGCACTTACTTAATCTAAAAATAGATGGAATTATTGACAGCAGTTCCTAACATTCCTGTGTTATGGCCTTTGCCATAAAATTGTGCATTCTTTCTATATCCATAGAAAAAAGAGTATTCTCTGGACAATATTGGATGGTAATGATGTTTGTCTTGTCAATGAATGTGAGTGAACAGGAGTTGTATAGAGGTTTTAACTGTGCTTTTGGAAATGTGTGTGTGTGTGTATGTGTGTGTGTGTTGTGTGTGCGAGGGTGTTTCTGTAACTTCTGCTAAACTATGCAAAAGCAGATCCACTAACCTGAATGCCCTAATAGGAAGATGAGATGCATATCAGACACTTGGCACTAATTCAACCCATGTCTCTGTGCTTGAAGTAGAAATTACCTCTCCAAATCAGCCAACCCCCAAAGTCATGAACAAGAAACCAAATGCTTTTGTTGTCTGCCAATTAGACGTGGAAGTTATTCCAAGGCTGTTTGGCACAGAGTGGATATTCTAGAGCTGATATTCTGCAAGAAGTGATTTTTAAGCAGGGTTTTAAGAAAAAAATTTAAATAAAGTATGAAAAAAATAAGGTAAGGATATTTCAGAAGGAAGAATCACTGTCACTCTCACTGTCATCTCATTGCTCATCGATTTACTTGAGCCAGCACCAGTAACGTCTCCATTTGGAGACTTGTTGTTACTGTTTTTGGCATATTGAATACCCTATGGGGAGTTTGCCAGGCTTTGCCGTGTGGGCAAGATACTCTAAGTAGCTTGCTGGGCTCTCTGAGAGGGGCGGAGGAATTGAATTCGGGTTGGCCGAGTGCAAGGCAAAAGCCCTACCGCTGTGCTATCACTCTAGCCCCCAGAAGGAGGAATACAAAGAACAAAAATTATAAGGACAGAGTTGGAGCAATAGTACAAAGAGTAAGGTATGTGGCTAATCTGGGTGAGATCCACGCACCCCTTAAGGTTCCATGTGCATCATCAGGAGTAAGCCCTGAGAACAGCTGATTGTGGTCCAAGCACCACCTCCCAACCCAAATCCTTAAGTACGTAAGATCTCATGATTAAGCATTTTTGTATTTGGCCTTTGAGTGGAGTGTATAGGGTTACGAAGGAATCATGAAATGAATACATTATGAAATAAACAATGGATATAAACTAGAAATTACCCAGCATACACAGAGAAGGTTCTGTAACTCCAAGAGATAAAAGAAAATAAAAATAGTGTCAATTCTCCCTCCTTAAAAAAGAAAATATTTTATAGTAGTAATTAAATTTTGAAAGTGTGAATCTCAAAATCAAATGAAGCAAATTCTTATTAATTTTCATGGTCAAATAATTTTAAGCAGGTGAATTGAGCAATATTATAGCCTCCCCTCTACAAAAGCCTCTGTACAAAAAATTCCTTCCCATTACAACCTACCCCTCCTTTTAACTTTGTTCAGTCAATGAGATTCTCACTTTAGATCTCTTAGGAACTCGTAACCAGAGCTTCTTCTTTCCTAAATTAAGTTATTATGGAAAAATCATTGAACTGAGAATCAGAAGTTCCTGGCTATCGGCCTGCTCAGCCAATTATTTGTTTTGAGCATTTGCTTATTGCTTAGGACATTATTCACTTGTCAGCATCATTAGAGATATTGACTGCATAATCTTTTTTAAGGGGGTGGGGTGGGTGGCAAGACATACTCAGGGAGTCTAGGGTCATTCCAGTGATTATTGGCTGCCCATTGCCAGCAGTTAAATGCAAGGGACAGAAGATATGGTACTGATTATAGGTCCTGCAGTGACACAGGCTTCCCTGGTCATTTAAATGGTCTTAGGGGCCCTCCATGGATATACCCAGCAGCCTCATACCAAGGTGAAGCCTGGAATGGTCTAGGGGTTGATCTCATGCCAGCCGTCTTAACTCCTGTATTATTTCTCTGTCCCTTGAGTGGATAATCTTTAACATCTCATTGAATACTGATATCCATGAAACCAATTTGTTCAACAACTATTTTTTTTACTATTTTGTAGGCTGCAGTTGGGAGGAGCATGTGGTACTGGGATCAAATCCAGGGTCTTCCCCATGCAGTTAATATATTTTACCATGTGAGGCCAGCCCAAGGTCCCAGCAGGCTGTTCTTGAGTCTCTAATATAAACCTAGTAAAGCCTTGAATCTTGTTTTCCTTTTGTAGTGGCTAATAAAGGAGTAATATCTAATGTTGGTGAGTTATGGAAATAAATTAAAATCTGAAATATGATTGTGGTTTTTGTGACTGTTTCACACAGAATTAATATGAAGGCAGAACCCCCATAGATTACTTGTCAAAATGGGGGTAAAATTTTGTTTATCCTAAGTAATAACCCTCAATAACTTATTATGCAAATGATATATAAAAAACTTTGTAAAGCCACCATAAATAGTCATCGAGCTTATTTTATTGCACTTATTGGTTAGCTCCAAATTGGCAGCTCAAAAGACCAGTTAATTGCATAGGAGCAGGTAAGACAGGATCCAAAGACTTACGCAGCATTGTAAGTCAAACTTCAGAGGGAACAGGTTTGAAACAAAGCTAGAAGGAAATCTTAGTTCTACCACCAGGGTAGTATGATCACTTAGGAGCAGTACATGAGAGAACATCTAGGCTAATCCCAACATGTTCAGAGAGGAAAACCAGTCTGGAGAGGTAGTCATCTGCCTAAAGTTGCAAGGTTCTACTCTGACAGTTATTTACTCATTAAATCATGAAAAAACTCTGACTTTTACAGTTGTGTGATTGGAGAGAGAGGAAGCTCTAGTATCACTATAGTAATCCAGAAAATAAATTCCATGTTATTACCAAAATTCACTACTTCATAATTAGACTCTATTTGGATGAGCAGGATTATTGCAACCGCAATCCTAATCACTGTCATCCCATTGCTCATCGATTTGCTTGAGTGGGCACTAGTAACGACTGCATTGTGAGACTTGTTGTTACTGTCTTTGGCGTATCGAATACACCACAGGTAGCTTACCAGGCTCTGCCGTGCGGGCAAGATACTCTTGGTAGCTTACCTGGCTCTCCGAGAGGGGCAGAAGAATCAAACCCGGGTTAGCCAGCATGCATGGCAAACACCCTACCCGCTGTGCTATCACTCCAGCCCACCACAGCCCTAACATAGATCAATGAGAACCCTTAGGAAAAAGAGAGGAAGGTGAGAGAGAGAGACAGAGAGAGGCTCAGACACACAGCGAGAGTGAGAGCGAGAGCAGAGCGTGTGCACATGACAGGAAGAGAGAGAGAGAGACAGAGACAGAGAGAGAGAGAGAGAGAGAGAGAGAGAGAGAGAGAGAGAGAGAGAGAATATACGACAGTCTAATTTCCGTTTGGTCTGTTCTAGCAATTTGGAGTCCTAGACCTAATTTGTAACTCTGTAGCTCAAGTCAAATATAGTAGCAGGAAAATGCTATATTTCAAATTTCATAATTCAAAGCTGCCCTTTTATTCCCCTGGTCACCCTGAATGACAAGGTTTAAATGAAAGATTTAACTTTCATTCCTCAGTATGGAAAATGATGATGTCACTTGCCTTTGACTACCACGTGTCCATCAAGAGTTAAACAGAGATCTCAGGAAATATTATACCTCAATAAAAATAAGGTGATTGGATTATTTACTGATTTAAATGATGAATTACCTGGAAATTTTCACTTCTCTGGGGTAGACTAGCTTATAGAATGAGAATTATATGGAATAATTCTATATGGTCCCTTTCACCTCTAATAGTTGATTTTTATGACAAAAGTTGCCTAAGACATTGGAAAATTATTTTCCTTGTCTTTCACCTTTACCACTGGCAATCCAAGATATCCTACGGAATTAGAGGAAGGATTTCATTACTGGAAGCTTATCTGTCTTAATTCACACCTACACAAAACCTTGGCATTTAAATTGTAGTTGAATAAGGTGTCTGACCCTACAGCATCCATTTCTTTGAGTTAACAAGACATAGGATCACAGTTTTTCAGTTTTATCTGAGAAAATGTAGATTTCTGATATTTCTTGCAACATTTAAAAATACCCATCCTCTGATCTACAATTCTAGCTGGATTTGTAATGCAGAAGTAGAATCCTTTGAGTTCATGGTCATAGATAACTTGTTCTTCATTCAGGTTCTCAGGGCAGAATTCTGTAAATCATTGAATTGAATAATTGCTCTCTGAATAGTAAAGTAAACTCATTAAGAGCCCATGAGAAATTAACCTTCACTCTGAAGGAGGAGATGAATTACTCAATTTCCTCAATATTTCCAAAGATAATAGAATCTTGCTGGCCAGCAGCTCTAAAAACATTTTTGTCAGAGTTTTACCTATATGCAACAAATTGCAATAAAGATATTTTTCACTTGTTCTATTTCAACATATGTTTTTCCCTCTTGTTGAATATGGAAACACATACACACCACACGCACACACAGACACACATAAATATATTTGTATAACAGACATATATGTATGTGTATATATATTATATATAATTTATCTTTGTTTCTTCTCTCTCCTGTAGTTCTGATGACTAACATTGCATAGTTGGTTATGATGTTTGTACACTGCCCAGTGGGGTATGCATACTTTTTCAGTTGGACTTACCCATTGGGTTGTGTTGAGACTTGGTTGTTTGAGATTTATCATTGAAAACCCTCACAAGTATGTCTACGACTATGTTTTGTAGATTAAGAATGACAAAATAAGCATAATTAATAATGACAAGAAATAACATTCATATTTCAAATTAAGGAAATAAGCATTTCAATAAAAACCTTCACCTACTGAAGGAAGTATTAATAGTACACAAACAATTTGTCTTCTGTATTGCTGAATATCCTCACATATATATTAATATTAGAATTTCCATAAGATAATCAAGAAATGCAAAACAGGTTGATTAGCAAAATAATAAGGACAGTTTCTAGTAAACTCTTGTAATGGCCTAGTCTATCTAATTAGAGTATCAAGTTCTGTTAAACCTTCACATGTAACTTAGAATAAGTCTACATCACGATTACCAATCATTCACCTCAAAATCCAGGCCTTGCCCATTACCCGAGGATATTAATATCCATGGATTAAGTAACAATAACCAGCATTTAAAATCTTTTTAAATTTTATTGAATCACCATGAGATAGTTACAAGCTTTCATGTTTGGGTTACAATCTCACAATCATCAAACACCCATCCCTCCACCAGTGCACGTTCCCCACCACCAATATCCCGGGTATACTCCCTTTCCCACCCTCCCCCTGCTTCTAAGGCAGACAATATTCCCCATACTCTCTCTCTACTTTTGGACATTATAGCTTACAACACAGACACTGAGAGGTCATCATGTTTGGTCCATTATCTACTTTCAGCATGCATCTCCCATCCCAACTTGTTCCTCCAGCCATCATTTTCTTAGTGATCCCTGCTCTATTCCATTTGTCTTCACCCCTCTGCTCATGAAGCAGTCTTCCAACTATGGGGCAATCCCCCTGACCCTTGTATCTACTGTCCTTGGGTGTCAGCCTCATGTGATGTTATTCTATACTCCACAAATGAGTGCAGTCCCTCTATGTCTGTCCCTCTCTTTCTGACTTATTTCACTTACCATGATACTCTCTATAATAACCAGCATTTATGTTTAGCACATGATGTGAACTTTTTAGGGCATTTCTCAAAATAGAATATAGTGATTCCATTCTGCCATATGATAACATAAGTAAAACCTTTTTCTGTCTCCTTAAATCAAAGGAATTGAGAATTTGACTTAGTGTCATCAACTAACCCTTTGAAAATACAAAATGAGAAGAACATTTAGTTTCCTGGGGATGTGATGAAATTTCAAAGCCAGCAATATTACATTTTATCTCTCCTAATCCCATAGGTCTATCTCACCCAGGAATGCCACTGGAGAATTCTGATGCTTTTGAGAGCAGAATATCAAAGAACAGGTAATGAATACAGTGATAAAAGTATGGAGAGTCTTTAGTCATTTTATTTTTGAAGTCTGGTGTTCCCGTAGCAGCTCTACGTTAAAGACAGGTGAAAATAAACATCTTACTCCTATGAGCCTCGCACTAGGAACTCTGCCAGATAATTTATGTGCTTAAGTGTCTATAATTACACATGTTCATACATATTCATTCCCATACTCCTAATTTTAGAGAACAGAGAAGTGAATAAATTGATTAGTAATTTGATTGTATTTGATTCAGCTGGCTCTCTAAGTTCTTTATAAAGGTCTCAAAGTAAGTTTCCACTAATAGAAAATTCAGTTCAGTCTTAGACCATTGGAGAATAGTAGATCAATCAAGCCCTTCAATTGTTCACATTTTTATTATTCACTCATTAAGTAGTTATAACCAGACACTATGCTAGTGTAGGGGACACCCTAATTGATATGAGACTCGTTCTGCAATGTTTCTTGTCTATCCTTGTGAAAAACATAGTCAGAGAAACAAAGACATTAATTACAAGACAATGTTGCCACAACTAAAGATGTCCAGCATCGACTAGGGTTTCAGCAATGATTTTCTAGATGCTACTTTCTGAGCTACGTTCTGAAGGAGTGTTAAGTCCTTATTGAATAAATGTACCATAGAAGCTTTCCCGGTAGTAAGCGGTGGTAGGAATGATAGTGATTTTTTAAACATTTCAGTTGTTGTGTACAATTAGAGGAAAGCGGAGATAATGATTGAAAGAGAGTGTCCAATTGTAGGAAGAACCAAATGATTTACCTGAAGACTAGAGTAGAGTCTGGAAGGATTTTAAGCCAATACACTAGATTTTTCTATCAGAAAGATCCTTCAGACTTCTGTGAATAGGGTGACTGACTGTAGCAGAAACTCTGGCCAGTGAGTTGAGTCAGAAAACTATTGAAGAAATTCGTATAAGAAATGATGAAACTCAGAGCACCTCCACACCTGTCATTACTGCCCTGTAAGAGCTAAGTCCCATTACTCTTTTAGTTCTCATCATATTGAAGTGTCATTATATGTGTATGTCGGTCTCTGTTGACATTCAGACAGCTTTTTGAGGGCAGAGGGAATCCATGTCATCCACATTTGTAACTTCAGCACCTAATAGGGCTTGGCAACTAAAGGCATCTGAGAAATATTGGTTAAGCTAAATTTTCCTTTTTCCTTGAATCTTTTTCTCCTCTGGCACACTACTTTCACACACAGCACGTGGGTCCAACTTTAACTTTCCTAGTGAAGCAAGAGGAAATTGTATCTTGCTTTTGCTCATCCATCTGATAGTTCTGCTCCTAGAAATGTTGCAACGGGGTCACACAGAGCTCAAGGCTGTTTCTCTCATAGGTTGGAGGTATCCCAACAGGGGCGTTAGTATGGAAAACAGCATTCTGTCAGCTCACTGCAATCCATTCTCTGCTCTCAGTTCCTGGAGTTCTGAGCTTAGCAGGTACTGTCAGTGACAGCAGAGGAACTGGGAAGAGTCTGGCTGTAATATGAGCCTCTCTTTGAACCTGACCCCAAGTAACTCAGACTTTCAATATTTATGTCTGTAGTGGCATGTCTTGGTAGAGGTAACTTTCATAGAATTTTATTGAATTTTAACCCTTAGTAAACTATTGGACTGGAGTGATAGCACAGCAGGTAGGGCATTTGTCTTGCACGCGGCAGACCCGGGATTGATTCCTCCGTCCCTCTTGGAGAGCCCGGCAAGCTACCAAAAGTATCCCGCCTGCATGGCAGAGCCTGGCAAGCTATCCATGGTATATTTGATATACTAAAAACAGTAACAAGAAGTCTCACAATGAAGACATTACTGGTACCCACTTGAGCAAATCGAGAACAATGGGATGACAGTGCAAACAATAGTGCAGTAAACTATTACATAGGGTTTCCGTCTTATTTTAGCTTTACCTGGTAGCTGATGAAGATCACATGGAGAAGAAATACTAAGTCCTCAAAGTAAGCAAAGGAAAAAGCAAATAAAAATCCATAAATCCCCCTAACCCTAATTTTAGAAACACTTTACTTGGCCATAAAGTGTTGTGTCTATACAAAATCTTGTCTTGGGTATTCTGCTGGAGGACCAAAGACGTAGGGGAGGGGAAAATGGTGCCCTGGAGAGCAGGCACCAAGTCTGTCCATGCACTCAGTTCCTATAAGCACTGAGTCAGCCTCGCCTGTCTCTTCTAATTGGGCTGACTTTTTGGTTTAATTGAACCACTGACCAGGCTGCCAGCAAAGTCGTCATAAAAGAACTGCTGTCATGGTGTTTGAATCATGAATCCAACTTGTTCTTTAAATGATCCCAAATTATGACTTTCTTGTACCCTGACCCCCAGGGTTAAAATTTCTCATACCTATTCACTCGTCCTAGTCTCTACTCAATGATCTTGTTTTCTCTTATACTGCAAACAATTTCTTTTTCATTTCTTAGGAAAGAAATGATAAGAAATTAGCTGCATTACGAGATGCCCTTAATACTCTCATGCTGTAGGAATTGGCAATGTTCTTGTAACTCTTGACTTTAGCATGACATTTAGCATATTCTTCCTGACCCTAACTAGACCACTTCCATCATCCATGCCCTGGATAGAGCTTTTGTTTATGTAAGCACAATTTTCACTAGGACAAGGTCTCTTCTTGTATACTCTTCACTACAGCAGAAATCTTTGAGCAGAGAGTATCATAAATGATCCATTTTCCTTAGCTATATAAGATTAGATTGCTAATTAAATTACTAATTACTGATTAGATTACTGTCCTTGAGTTTGTGGAGTGAATGTAGTCTCTAATCTAAATGTGCTCTGCTTTTTTAAAGGTTATAAATAGCTAAATCTAAGGGAAATAAGTGAATTTCTTCAAGGTCCAATAAAGCCATGCATTGTTTTATGTATGTCAGCCAATGACAGCACACACATAATATGACTGTCCAATGTGCTGCACTATATAGCCCAGGAGTGTAGCAGTCCATGCCATCTAAGTTTGTTTTAGTACACTGATTCTCCCACTATGACAAAACTACTTAGAGATGTATTTTGCATTTTTCAGAATGCATCTGTATCTTTAAGCCACATATGACCATACTTGTTAAAAAAAGGAGTACCTGATGACTCAGTTTTCTTTCCCTCTCTTTCTTTCATACAACATCCTGTGCATACATGTGGAGCATAAGGTATTCTATTTTATTCCACATAAAGATAAGATATGGTCCTGAAGATCTTCTGAAACTTATTGATACCCTATTGGCTTGGCTTCTGCTCCACAAAGTTGGTTCCCTTTTAAATGTGGGAGGGTCAAAAGAAACATAAAGCATCTTCTAGCACATGCTATGCACTAACTTTGCAGCTTTGGAAAAATTGTCTTCCCTTCTTAAGATTTGATTCTCTTCATAGAATACGGCTATTATTCTGATAATTTCCAAATTACCTATAAGTCTACCCCAAGTGAATCCAAGGTTTCTTTAAAAATCTTTTTAAGTCCTAAATTCAACCCTTTTTCATCAATACTTCATTCTGTTTCATCCCTACCTTCCACTCCTACCCTATATCCATACACTTAACCTTAGTACATAGCACCTTCATGCTATTCCCAATGCCTCTAGCCCCATTGTTGTGTGACATTAGAATATTTTTCCATTGCCTATGTAAAGATTCAAAAGTTTACTTATCCCGAGAAATAACAAGGCTAAGAATCTGGAAAAAACCCGAATGCCCCAAAACGGATGACTGGTTGAGGAAGCTTTGGTACATCTATACAATGGAATACTATGCAGCTGTTAGAAAAAAGGAGGTCAAGAATTTTGTAGTTAAGTGGATGGGCATGAAAAGTTTCATGCTGAGTGAAATGAGTCAGAAAGAGAGAGACAGACATAGAAAGACTGCACTCATCTATGGTATATAGAATATCAGAGTGGGAGACTAATACCCAAGAACTGTAGAAATAAGTACCAGGAGGTTGACCCCATGGCTTCGAGGCTGGCCTCACGTTCCGGGGAAAGGGCAACTCAGAGAAGCGATCACCAACTACATTGTAGTCGAAGGCCATGTGGGGGAAGGGAGTTGCGGGCTGAATGAGGGCTAGAGACTGAGCACAGCGGCCACTCAACACCTTTATTGCAAACCACAACAGCTAATTAGAGAGAGAGAACAGAAGGGAATGCCCTGCCACAGTGGCAGGGTGGGGTGGGGGGGAGATGGGATTGGGGAGGGTGGGAGGGACGCTGGGTTTACGGGTGGTGGAGAATGGGCACTGGTGAAGGGATGGGTTCCCGAACTTTGTATGAGGGAAGTATAAGCACAAAAGTGTATAAATCTGTAACTGTACCCTCACAGTGATTCTCTAATTAAAAATAAATAAATTATAAAAAAAAAGAGAAATAACAAGGCTAAGCAGTTAAAAGTGTAAGGATATGTAATATCCTTAGTATGTAAAGATAAGACAGGAAAACATTTGAAAATATTAAAACTAAGAGCTGAGTAAAATGACCAGTTAAGAAATTAATACAGCACACATATGTCTCTCCTAAAAATTATCTTTAAAAGAAATTTATAGGATCTCTATTAGGATAACTGCAAACCTTTACCACAGCACATAAAAGGAAGAAGGGAACAAATGTTCTCGCAGGGAAACCATATTGCAACAAATGTTACCTAACTTAATCTAGACATTGGACTCCTTCCAAATCAGTAAATTAATAGAGTATCAATAAAAGTCTCAATCACATTTGGTACATTGTATAGAAGTAAGTTATAAGTGATTCTCAGATTCATTAGGAGAAATAAAGTAGGGAAATGAAGTACTATTTATTTAGTCGTCATCATCATCATCATCATCATCATCATTATCATCATCATCATCCCGTTGATCATTGAATTTCTTGAGTGGTCTCAGCAACCTCTCCATTTGTCCTATCCCTGAGATTTTAGAAGCCTCTCTCTACTCGGCCTTCCCAACGATGCCGCATTGGAGGCTCTTTCAGGGTCAGGGGAATGAGACCCAGCTTATTACTGGCTTTGGCATATGAGTACACCATGGGAAGCTTCGAGGCTGTCCCACGTGGGCAGGAAACTCTCAGTAACTTGCCAGTTTCTCCCAGAGAGAGAACTCTCTGCATCGCTCTCTACTGGGAGCTTGCTTTTAAGTCTCCGGATGTTGGCCATTGATGGGATTACACACACCTGGGTTCCTCTGCTGGTACCTTCATGTGTGAGGCCCGTCCGAACGTGTGGAGAGGGGCCTTGAGCATGGCTGTGGCTAGGTTCCAGAGGTCTTTGGCCTCCTTGAGCTCTCCTTGGGGCAGGGAGGGAAGCTGGAGCCCATCCCCTCCAAGGGACCTCGGGGAAGACAGCCAGGCACACGGGCAAGAGACTCTCTGTCATTTACTTAGTACTTTATTTATTTTCAAATTTATTTAGATTTATTTAGATGTCACTGTTTCTTGCCACCACCTTTGGTCCAAACATCAACATCTCTTGTATGGATGATGTTAACAGCCTGTGAGAAGCCTTGTGCCTTCTGTCCTACCCAATTTTAATCTGATCACACAGTTCCTGGCAGACTACAACTAAATATCAGTTAGATGATGTTATCTTCCTGATCAAAATCTTCTTGTTCTTCCCATCTTATTGAGTGTAAAACTAAAATCATCTTAATGACCCACATGATCTACATGATCTGACACTTATTTTGACACATTTACTCCTTCTCCTTTGCCCACTCTACCCAGGGAACCGGCCTCCTGAGTGTCTTTTAAGAAACCCTGAGTATAAAATTGTAAAATCATACATTCACCTGGAAAATAAATAGTTCCTCAAAATGTCAAATGCAAACACGGGAACTGTATGCCTGGGATATATCCAAGAGAATAAATCCTCAAACCCAAATATATATCAACTCAGAAGTGGCTACAGAAGATACGTTGTGTAGTTGAGTTGGAATATTACTAGATAATCAATTTGATAAGAATTAAATGCTGACATGTTAAAACATGAATGGGCCTTGAAAACCACATGGGCTGAAGAAGTCATTCATAAAAGACCAACATTTATATTAATCCATGCATAGGAAATACTATGGAGACAGTAAGTATATTAGTAACTACCTGGGTCTGGTATGTGTGTGGGGTGGGTGCAAGAGCATGAGAGAATGACTGCTGCAAGTCACGGGGTAATTTTTTTGCATGACAAAAATCTTGTAAGCTTAATAATTGTGATGGTTGTATAACCCTGAATACACTAAAATTTCTGAAACTGTATACTTTCAGTGGGCCAATTATAAATGAATGAGATTGAGATAAAGTCATTAAAAAGATAAAACTGACAAAGTATTTCCAAGGGGAATTTTTATTCATGATCTTATCCCTTCTCAAATGAGTAGCACGAGTGTGTCCCTGGTACCTGGGTTCTCCTCTTTTGCACAGAGAGGTAACAAGGGTGTCAAAGCAAGCCATAAATCCAAGGTCATTCTATTTGTAAGCGAATCATCAAAATAAATGAAGATTTCTTTTTCACATTTTATTTTATTCCCTTTCTTACACTATATCTTGCTTCTTCTTTGTCCTTTAGATTTCTATTTTTAGAACTGGCTTCTGATTCACTTCTGATGAGCCCTTCATTCTGTTTGCATTTTCTTTACTGCAACCCACATTTTAGTCATTGATTCATTGATTCATTTATTCACCCCTGCTCTCTAAGATGACTGCCAGAAGTCTGAAGTACTTTTCATCAGGAATTTAAAAAATTCCAAAAGTGATGGTCTTTTGTGAAAAATGCCTTTGATCTCCTATTCATTATGGAGTCATAGTTCTATCAGCTGGTCAGTCTGCCAAGAGAGTCAACCTCATATGACCTTGTCTACACATATTCATTTCATTTCATGGCTTCTTTTCGAAAGTTCTACCTCAATGACACTAAGCTGGTTTAGTCTGACAATCCAATCTGCCATCCACATGTATCCAACATTCTAAGAGACTATGCTTTTCTTTTTTTCTATAATTTTTTATTTTTAATTTTTTCTAATAAATATGGTAAGAATGAAAGAAAAAATAACTCAGTTAAAAAGAATGCATTAATGAATAAATAAATAAACAGGTTCATGGAACATAGGGTTTTAGGAAATTCAAATCCAACTGTTTAATTTAGGGGATTATCTCTAGTGGCAAAGGAAGTTTACACTGTTTGGAGAAGATATTGGACCCTGGGAAAGCAGTTATTACATCAGTTATGGTTATTCATTTTGATGGTCAGAGGCTTTTAAGTTATCAAAGTACCATTCAGAAGACCAGAAATTCAATTAAATTTCTTACTGCTTAATTTCTGAGATCACTAACCTAGGAGTTGGCAATAAATCACTCACTCCTACACCATTCTAACTTCATTTATTCATTCAGCAAACACTTGTTCAACATCAACTCTGTTATGAAACTAGGTAACCAACAGTGAACAAAATAGAGCTCTGGATACTAGCATAGTGACAGACTGATAATCAGCAAATAAGTATGAAGGCGAATATGCAGGTGAACTGATATATATGAGGATGAGATTAAATCTGGTTATGGGAGCAACAGGAAAATGAAATTATTGACATTAAGAAAAACAGTTGAAGAAAAATAAGGCTTCAATGTCAAATTCAGTCAGTGATGATGACAAATGATAATGATGATGAGATAAGATAAGGATAATGCTAATGTTTGCAGTAATGTTTTGTATTCTGGTAATACTATTACCTTTACAAAGTGTTTTTATAGCTGTTTAAGTCTTGTCCTTTTCTAAACGTAATGTAAGCAAAGACATTAAGAGAGTCATCAGTGGCCACAGAATTTCTATTGTCAGAGATGGTAATAGAATTGTCTCTCGTGGCTCTATCCAGTGTCATTGCAGTACCATTTGTAAACACAAATCTAATGTGAAAATTCTTAATTTTTGTATGCCATAGAGGCAGGGGGAAGGGTGGGATGGGGAGGATACTGGGGACGTTGGTGGTGGAAAATGTACACTGTGGAGGGATGGAGGGATGGGTACTAGATTATTGTATGACTGAAACTCAAACATGAAAGCTTTGTAACAATATATCACAGTGATTCAATTAAAAAAATCCTTAATTTTATAGACAGATGTTTTTTTACTCCCGCTTTGTCCTAGGGCAAATGTAATTTTCCAAAGAACGTAGCTTGAAAACTTATTTAAAGCTGTGCTCTATAATCGAGACATACTACCTAGATATTGGAAAATGAATTGTAATTTACTTCTATAAAAAGCATACTAAATATCATGGCCTTCCTCAGCCTCTTACTTTATATCCAGTTATTACTAGAAAAATGTGGCCTAATGCGTTTAGTATTATTTGATCTCTATTATATTTTCCCATAAACAATTGTCACGAGGGAGAAGAAATCTGAAGAAACCTGTCATTATCCTTTTTTGTGTGTTTTTGATGAGATTGTCTCAGCCTTATTTTGTGATTTTATCTTTGACTGAGCTGTGGTTGTGTGGTTTTCCCATTGTGCTCAGTTGTACTTATTTCTTTGTTTTGTAGCCCACACTTCAACATTTTAAAGTCAGAGTATTCCTGTATACACCTAGGAAAATTTTATTTTCTTGCTCCTGTGACCACCGAGCTTCCCATTATATTTCTGAGCAATTCCTCATTCCACAGACTCAAGATAACTTCTTTGGCTAGACCTAATCTAGGCTGAGATATAGGAAAAGCAATCATTTTCAAATCTCTTCAGAGAGGCGTTCCCTCTTGAGTTTCTGCTCTATAATCGAGATCATTGTGTGACCCAGGAACACCCCTTGTCTTTTTTTTTTTTGCCTCCTCAACTTTTTTTTAATTACAAAAATTGAAAAAAAATTTTTTAAATGTATCACTGTGAGGTACAGTTACAGACTTACAAATTTTCGTGCTTACATTTCAGTCATACAATGATCCAGTACCCATCTCTCCACCAGCGCCCAGTCTCTACCACAAATATTCCCTGTATCACTCCCACTACCCCTCCATCCCCCCCACACCCCTGCCTCTGTGGCAGGGCATTCCCTTTTACTCTCTCTCTCCCTTTGGGCGTTGTGGTTTGCAATACAGGCATTAAGTGGTCATCATGTTCAGTCTATAGTCTTTCTTCAGCACACATCTCCCATCCCGAGTGGGCCCTCCAAGCATCCTTTACCTGGTGGTCCCTTCTCTATCTGAGCTGCCTTTTCCCTCAGCATGTGAGGCCGGCTTCCAAGCATAGAGCAATCCTCCAGGTCCTTATCTCTACTATCCTTGGGTGTTAGTCTCCCATTCTGTTACTTTATATTCCACAAATGAGTGCACTCCTTCTATGTATGTTCCTCTCTTGTCTTTTGTAAAAATGATTTTATGGTATACTTTCTATTTAGGGCCAATTAAATACTCAGATCATATTAGATGAACTCTCCCCTAAATATCCAGCTCTTTAGAGAACTCTCACTGGTTTGCAGCTTCCGAATCACTAGTTATCCTCCTTTCTCATTTTTGTTGGGGTCTCAGCAGCTAGCCTGAGACTTTGACCAAATCCCCTGTCCTGAAGCCCTGTTTACAAATACCCAGGGGCTTGCTCCAGCACTCCCCACGCCTAGGCACTCTGGTTGACGGCATGACTGTGACCACCTACCCCTACTGATAACGCGGCTGTAATCAGAATATGCAAAACATTAGCTGATATCCGTACAATCGAAGCGATGAACGTGCCCTACATGTCTTGCATGAGAATCCCACCCTGAAAAGGTGTATAAATACCTCTGTGTAAGGGCCACTACACGGAGACTGCTTGGCCACCAGACTCCACCACTCTGCTCAGTGATGTTCTTTCTCCATAGCAGCGGTGGCAGAGGGCCAGGGCAGAGGCTTCTCCCCTTCCAACTCCCTCTCCCATAGGGAGTAAGTCTGGAGACTTTGGGGGGATCATACTCCAGTGTGCCGGTGTTGACTGGCCAGGACCCTGACACATTTCCCAAGCAAACCTCTGGATTGCTTGGAACAGGCATAAAAAATCAGAGTGTAGAGTAGACTTTATAATTGGGACCAGGTTTCTAATGCCTACAAGGTAAGGTTTTAGGATCATATTTTCTACCCCTTTATGCCTACTGTGTGTCCACGACTTCCCAAGACTTAGTTAAAAGTTCTTTACACTGGGTTTGAAGTGTGTCCCCTACCTTCCAAATTCATGGTCCTAAAGTAATTTAAAATGTGACCATCTTTTAAGGTATAATTAGTTAAGATTAATTCATAGTGGATTAGAGTGAGTACTATAGAGATTCAATGAGTGAAGATAGGCTCACCTTTTGAGTAAAACACTTCATGACTAATGAGTCAGAGATGGGGGTGATCAGACACTGTAAGCCAAGCAATGTCAAAGACTGCTTGCTGCTGACCATTAGAATCCAGAAAGAGACATGGTAGGATTATTCCCAAGACACTTTAGAGGAGGCATGGCCCCACTGTACATTGGTTTCGACTTTCACACTCCTGAACCTGAAAGAATACATTTTTTGTTATTTTTGAATAGCTATTTAATTGCTGTTTATTTGTTACACAGCTCTGGAGAAAATGAAAGTGTAGTTTTTTCTTCTTAGGTCTTTTTTGTCCATACCAAGACAAGAATATTCTTTGGATGTTCTGTGCTGGTGTTTTTACATCTGCCCCACATTCTTTCCCGTACTATGCCCTAGTTCCTAAAATTCCTGTAAATGCTGCCACCCATGAATGTAAAATCCAACATCCTTGTTCTCTCTCTGGCCCTGGGGTTTACTGACAGGGAGACTGGACAAGAGGTTTGAGAGGGAAGAGGAAAAGATAGGGCACTCAAAATGGGGATATTCATTTTTATAACTCCTTTATTATTGGTCTTTACTTTGAACTCACTTTAAATCAGGTTCTAATAATATTGTTTGCTTCCTTTCACACTTTAAACCTAAGGTGGTATATGTTGTTAGCTCAGGACCACTTGTCCTACACTTTACCTTGTAGATTTATTTAACCTGGGTTACAACTGTGCTGATATGTGCTCTGTGTCTGTTTCAATGTCATAGACAGTGTACCTCCAAGTACAGACTCCTTTAACTGCTTATTCTTAACTGTCCTATAGTAGGTGCTTAGCAAATTAATAGGTAAATCAATTCATAAGTATGGGTGCTCTTTCACATTCTAAAGATAGTTGACTTAAACATTATTCTCATGGGCTAGTAGGAATGACATTTTAGGTTTTAGAGAATAGTAGAATATATTGTCTGAGTAATAAAAGATGAATATTGTAACCATTACATTTGCAGAGTGCTTTCATATATTATAATATTTGACCTCTGCCATGATCTATAAGAGTGAGGAAAAAGTCAGATACCATTTCAGTTCATAAAACAGATTGAGACCAAGTAATTATTCATGTGCATACATTTTCAAGACAGAGATCTGTAAACCCCAAAAAATTCTACCTCAAACCAAATATTCCACTGTACTGAAACAAAGAGAGAGCTATCTTTAACAGCAGCTGACAATATTCTTTCATTCACTTTCTAATTGCTGGTCTCTCAGTCTTTGCCCCTACGTGCTGGTCTCTCAGTCTTTGCCCCTATGTGAAGGCCATAGAATTGTAGGAAAATATATTTCACTTTTACCATTGTGAAGCTCATGCTCTTATGGGAGAAAGAATGGCCACTCAAATATCACACAAGTAGAACAACAATTGCAATTTGAAGAAATGTCAGTAAAAAAAAAAAACAATAGTCCATTCTGAGAGGAAGAATGAGTCAAGAGGCATCTAAGGAAACAACATGCAAATTGAGAAATGAAGAATAAGTAGGAGCTAAGAGTTGCTGAGTTGCTGAGGAGGCGAAGAGATTGAGAACGGGGTGAAGAACATTCCAGGTGGAATAAATAGACTATTCATCAATAGAAACAGAAACTTGCTTCTCTGATGGAAGATATGTCCCAGGCTCTGAGAGACTGCATTCTACCTGACATTTCCTGGATTACCAGTACAGAGCGGAACAGAAATGATTATTATTCTTTCTGCCTGGAGTCTGTGCAATGAACTGTCAATAAGAATTTTTCCAGTAGGGATAAAAGTGGCTTCAAATTCTTATTTGTAAAGCATTAATTTTTATTATATTTTGGTACTTTAGGCATTTAGAAATTAAAACAAAGAACTACACTGAAAATACTGAAAAATTAGTTATGGATGGTAGCATTTTCACAAATAATTTTAATAAGGTGGAATTAGCATCCTAAATAAAAGGTTGCAGTTGTTATGTCAAAAATTGTATTGCAATGATAAAAGTTTTGTAACCTGAGAAATATATGTGATATAGTACTATCAGTATGGCTCAAAGTAAAATAAAGATTAATAGTTGTAGGAGTCAGAATCCTGGTGAGAAACAGATGACCCAATTGAAAGGCTAATTGAATTGTTTAATGAAAGCACTATCTATAGATGTTCATACAGGGTTTGGAGAACACACAAGGGATGGGGAGATGGTGACATATCTGAGGAGCAGTTGGAAGTCTGTGCTGTCCATTCAGGATAGAACCACTGTGCACTGACTATATTTTATTATTTTTCCACACTCATGATGCGCTAACATGTAAGGTTTGAATCTTGGAAAGACTGACCTAATTTCCAGAGAATACAGAGCAAAAAGACCCTTCTGGGAGCAGTATAGCACTAACTCAGTTTAGAACCTATTTCCAACCATCTGCATGGTCAAGCTCACACTAAGTTATGAATCGCAAATCAAACCCAAAACCATCCCAGGGTTAGGTAATGGACAAATAAGAACCACTCCTGTAGCATCGAGCTCTGGGAAATGATTCACTCTCTAGCCCTCAATTTAATCACTGTGTCTACCTTCCATCATCCATACTTTTCCAATAAGCACTGTAACACTGTCATCCTATTGTTCATCGATTTGCTCGAGCAGGCGCCAGTAATATCTCCATTGTGAGACTTGTTACTGTTTTTGGAATATTGAATACAACACAGGTACCTTGCCAGGCTCTGCCATGCGGGCAGGATACTCTCAGTAGCTTGTCGGGTTCTCTGAGAGGGATGGAGAAATCGAACCCCGGTCAGCCTCGTGCAAGGCAAATACCCTACCCACTGTGCTATTGCTCCACCCCAATAATCAGTTTGTCTTGTTCATTCCAACTTATTTTGTTTTTCATGGCAAATAGGACTTTATATTTTAAGGACTTTATTCTTTATATTTAGGATAAAGAAAGAGAAGAGAAGCTACATACTCCTGTCTTGCAGTCATCTCACTTTAAAGCATAGCAGATAGTAAGATTTCTGCCTCCTGGGATATCACTGCCTGTAGAGGGAGTTTTCATTTTTAGCACATGCCAGGTGTGGAATCATGCTTTAACATGGGTCACATGTTTCATTAGTATGGTAAACCTCTGGGAATGGTTTTCGGTATGAAAGTGAAGACGAAAGTCTTTAGGAGGTCAGCACTGAGTGTCTGTCTTGGCATCAGCTGGTTCAGCGGGAATGTTCACTTCTGGTCTTCCTGCATTCCTTTTAAAGTGGCACACACAAAATAAGAAGCAAGAAATAATACCAACTTTCTGGTGGCAAATTCTCTGCTCTGTGTTCACCTTTAAGTGGTAGGGTCAATTGCTGCTCCCAGCTGTCAGACAGCTATAGGGTCAGATGACATGATTTAAAACTCTGCAAGGGGGTCTCTGTTTCCCTTAGAAGCAAGGCCACTGGGTTCTCTGCCTAACCTGGAACTGTGCTTCATGTGTAACTTTTCCTCGCTCTCTCATTCACTTTCTGTGTTTTGACACATTGAATTTCTTTTTATTTCTTAAGTATACCAAACTCTTTCAAATGGCAGAATTCTGAACCATTCAATTTATCTCTTCTAGACTTTGCTTGGAAAACTCCTTTCAGGCTTCAGCTTAATGTCACTTCCCTTGTAAAATCCCTATTCTCTTCCTTTCCTCACAAGTTGGCTTGGGCTCTTTCCTCTGGCCTTGATAGTGCTTTGCTCAAACTTATATTTACAGCACATTTTGACCAAGTGCTATTGGGCTCAAGACATTTATATATACATGTATGTACGTGAGTTAATAGATGACTAATCGCATTCACACCCAGCAATGAAATAGTGATGCTCTCTTGAAGAAGTCAGAGATTGAGGAAGAAGTAGAAAGAGGCAGCAACTGTTAAACCTTGAATACTTTCAGGATAGCACTGAGTGCTGTCTGGCTGATGGTGTCAGGCTCAGATCAGCTTGCCCCAAGATATGCCGAGTAAAATTATTCATTGTTTTGAATCAATGAAGCAGTTAAAATTGAAAAGCACTATAGACTGCTAAAAGCAGAAATTTTCTTTGACTATTATTCGTGCCCCCTGAAAGCAAGAAATACATCTCTATGTGAAAGTTACCTTTTCTACAGAGATGGATTCTTATGGTCAGAAACAGGGCAGGGAAACTGTAAATAAGTTTTAAATTTTACTGCTTCAAACCAAATTCTAAAGTATGTTTTTAGGGGTCAGCCCAGTAGAGCTAGGGGTTCTGGCATAGGCAGTGGCGGACAGCAGTTAAGGACTGATTAATGTGTTGTGCCCAAGTTTCAGATCCCCAATCGAGGAGAGACCAAGTTCACATACAATAATGCAAAAGCAAAGAAACTTTATTTCTAGCCCGAGCCAACGCTAGCCCGAGCTAGGGTCCAAGTCTCATCCAACGCAGTGGAGTCTTGACAAGGACCCTGACTTCAAATCACAAGCAGTTTATGTAGGGTTTAGAGCTAAGAAGCAATTTATACTGATCTATTTTTCTCATCAGCCCTATTACAATTGTGGTCAGCCATTAGGCAATGGTTAGCAATAGTTTCTAAGGAGGATACAGTGACCCTTCATGACCAGCCAGACCCAACTGCCCAATTCCTTATCTTGGCAAATTACTCAACTGGGAGTTTACCAGAAACTGCAAGTCCTGCTTTGGAGAAATAGAAACTGAGGCCTAGTTGAGACTTTCATGCTGGCTGCAGCTTGTCAAGGCTTCTGAAGAGCCTGCGGGGGAGACAGCTAGTGACTCCAGTGTCCTAGTGCAGGGCCTTGAACATTCTAATCTTGTGTTATACCCCTGATCTGTCTCCTCAGTGCACGTTCTCCGAAGATTTATTTTGGTTCTTCATCTAAAAACAATTGAGAAATACAAAGGTTGAGGCTCTTGCCTTGTATGAAGCTTACCTTACTCCTACCCCCAGTACCACATATGGTCCCCTGTGCTCTGCCAAAAGTATTCCCTGAGTACATAGTCAGAAACCCTGAGTGCTGCTGGCTGTGGCCCCAAATCCCAGCCCCTAAAATACATATAAATTCGCTATTTGGGTTATTGATTAGGCTTCATATCTTATGGAACCTCTGTGGGTGGGAAATTGAATTTATCTTTTCTCTTGTTAGTTTCTTGCATCATAGTTTATTATTGGGACACAAGAGGAGGAAAGTAAGGAGGAGAGAGAAGATAATTTCTTCTCCTGTGCTCCTGAGAATTTCTCCTTCAATATTTTCCCCTGCCAAACTATTCACATGTCTGTGTTGGAAGGCATCAGGGACTTAGAAAAAGACAAAGCAGAGGTAGAGAGTGGAACTGAGATGCCATAGAAAGATTATACACATTTCCTAAGAAAAATGAAGTTCAAACTGCAAGTACTATAAAAATATTTTTGCCACTAAGCATTGACATCGTGTAGTATAATTGAGATACTTAAAATTGGAAATATTTTAAAAAGAAAAATTACTATCATAATAGACAACTACTCTCGCATGTTCAACGTAGAAAGTAATGATAAAAGTCAACACAGAGAAGCAGAAACTCAAACAGGATACTGATGCCTACTGAAGCTCTGAGTTGGAAAACTGAAGCCCTCTTAATTAAAGAAATAATTGGGCAAGGCTTAGAGGTGCTAAGTGGACATATGTATTAAATTTCTCTTGTAAAGTATCAAAAAAAAGTGGAAGAAAATTGAAAAGGGAATGAATAGTTTTCACAATGGCAAACAAAGCTGCTTAATCTCTGTCCACGTGCCACCAAAAGTAACCTGAGTGAAGGCACCTTCTGGGGACCCTGGTTTTGGAGGACATCACGGCCCTACCCTAAGCCAGAGGTGAATGTGCTTGCCAGACAATCACCACCACTGACATTAATTATATGTGAAAATGCATTTCATGTACCCTAGCACCACTTTCTTTAGGAGATTTGTAAAAAGAGTAATGGCAGAAATATACCTTTAGGTCCTAGCTCTTGAAAAATTTGAACAATTCCTTTCAAGAGTTTAATTTTCTTTCATTGAGAAATGTGCATAATAGTACCCATCTAATTGCATCCATATTACAAGCTTAGCAAGTATATCTAAAAACTATACAAAATGTGCTGAGCGTGTATGTGGCAGGTGATGTAGGAACATCGCTAATATTTTATTGGTCAAATGATAGAAAATTACATTAACTTTTCTATTTATTATAAATATTTAGTGTGCATAATTAAATGTAGTACTCACCAGGTATGATCATGGTCCACATTTCTCATTATTTACTGCTCTTTAATAATTTTTTGCACTGGAGGCATATAGTACTTTTAGTCATGTGGATATTTTATTATTTTAAATTAAAAATTATTAAGTCTCTGTGATATACAGTTATTCATGGCTGAGTTTCAAGTGTACAATGTACAGAGATGTACCAGACACACCAAGATGTTCCAACACTAATCCCACCACCAGTGTCAACTTCCTTTAACCAACACCCCCAGGTTCCAGCCAACCCAGCCTACTCCTTGACAGGCACATAGTTATTTGGTTGTCATGGATTGGATCTCATGCATGTACCATTGTTGGCTCTGTAGTTGGATATAAATATACATAAATACATACCCCTCATCACCTATGTATCTGAAGTTCCTGACCCCGATCTCTGTTACCTTTTGTTCATCTCTTCTTACTTCCACTCTTGAGTTCTTTCTGTCTCGGTCCTTCTCATTTCTAGAATCTAGGATCATGAGTAATCCAGGCATCCCATCCCTCCTATGATACCTTGCATTCCCTCCTCCTGTTATTCTCCTATAGACTATAGAAAAGTGAGATCAGAGGGAAATTTTTACTATACCTTCTGACTTATTTCATTTAACATAGTATCTTCCAGATTCATCCAAGTTAAGTGAATTGCATGACTTATCATTGCAGCTAAATTAGTGTTCCACTTTGTGTTTTGTATATATATTATATATATGCATATATATACACATATATAGTGGTATATATCTATATAAAGTGTGATATGTATATATATATCACTATTTATATATATAATACTTTCACTATTCACTCATTTGTTGTAGGGCACCTAGGTTGATTCCACATCCCAGTTATTGTAATAAATGCTTCAATGAACATTGGTCTGTTTGTCATTTTGAATTAATGTTTTAGTGTCCTGGCCAAGAAGGAGAATTGTCAGCTCATATGGCAGTTCTATTATTACTTTTCTGAAAACTCTCATACTATTTATGAGGTTAAACCAGGCAACATTCCAACAACAATGGATGAGAGTTTCCTCATCTTTCTAGCACACCCCCACCAACACAGGTTGTTCCCAGTCTTTGACATGCACCATTCTCACTGGCATGACATGATATCTCATTGTTGCCTTGATTTGGATTTCCCTGTTAATAAGTGAAGATGACAACTTTTTCATGTTTTTATTGGCTATCGATCTGTCTTAATCACAAAAGTCTTTATTTACTATCTTCTTGTTTTGATAAGGTTATTTTTAATTTGCTGTTGATATTTGTACTTTATATATCAAGTCTCTTTATGCATGAACTATCTTTACAGCACTTGAATATATTACATATCTTTCATAATCACCCTTGAGCTGATGTGTTGAGTGTGAATATTTTTCCCATTCGGTTGGGTATCTTTTTTTTCATTTTATAATTTTATTTTACTGAATCACCATGACAAAAGTTACAAAGCTTTAAGGTTTAAGTCTCAGCGATATAATGATAAAACCCCTATCCCTTCACCAGTGCCCCTGTTCCCCCCTTCCACCCCCTTGCACCTGAGTGGCCAATGATCTTCACTTTATTCTCTCTATATTTTGTATACATTCAATATTTCAACAGAGAACTGACTATTATTATTTGGAATTTTACCCAAACAATAAAACCTGCTGAAAAGGCATCGTTTGATAGTTTGTTTTCCATTGCTGAGAATGAAGATTATAGGAGCTTGCTCGGCTGCAACAGTGGCCGCGTGGTTTTGGATTTCTGTTGTTTTAGCTCAGTTTACAGTCTAGATGCATATCTATAAGTCTCTGGGTGCCAAAATTGGTTAGTAGGTCTCCCCAGATCATAGTCTTTAAGGAGCAGAGGGGCCATGTTGTGCGTGGCTGCTCCAGATCTCATCTGGGCCGAAGGCTTGCTGGTAACACCCCCATCCCATGATCTCTTGTGCACCATGTCATAAACAAGCAAGTACTTCTGGGTTGTGAGTCCTAGAAAATGACAGATGCCACATGGGCACTGGTGCTGCTGCCACTGCCATCTTTCGATTGGGTGTCTTTTAATTTTAGCACATGAATACAATTCTAATATTGTATTTCATTCTAGAGCTAGAATGAAACTGAATTCATGGAATTGAATACAACTTTAATCCTTATCATGAGAATCTTTTTTCATTGACTATTCATCATCATCTCACCATAGAATACTCAGAAAATATAATGCTGAGGCCTCGGCCTTCTCTATTGTTCACTCTCCATTATTATCCCTTATGTCTTTCCCCTCCACTTGCATTCCAGTAATGTAAGCTTCCTTTTCATTTCTGCTCGCCCAAGGAGTAACAAGAGTACTTAATTCTCCAACAGCAACTTTATATGCTGACAACTTTTGAATTAGTAGGAATAGCTAAATTAAATAGCTGCATAACACATTATAGATGCTGCATTAGAAATGTCATATGGTATCAACTTTAAAACTTTGTCCCTGTATTTTCCGCAGGCCTCTTCAACCAAAGAAGCTACTTGTACTTATTACTCTATTGTGAATTCTCTCTCACTGTTGAGTAATTAAATGAATTTACTACTCAAAATCTGATTGTTCCCCAATCTCTCCGCTTCAGCCCCACCTCACCTAATGGACATTCTTTAGACCTCTGGGGAGCCTTTCATCTTTGTTTTACATTAGTAGTTTTCAGTCTTGGCTGCACTCTGCAATCATTTTGGGAGATTAAAAAATAGCTATTTATTGTAAAGTACTACAGCCAGATTTTCTGATTTAATTGGTTTGGGATACAACTGAAGCAGCAAAAGTTCCAGGAGCTTTGTGGTGATTGAAATGGGTAGCTGAACTTGAGACCCACATTTATTTTTTCTTTAGATTGTCATGATTATTTTCTCCTTTATTGACTTCAACAATCTTATTTCTTTTATATAATCTTATAAAACATTTTTATCTTTGGTTATATTAATCTTCAGTATTTTACATAATTTTTTTCTCCCCTCCCCTCAACAGAATGGTAATAAATGTTCCTCACTTCTATTTAGTTCTTGTCCTAGTGCAGTGAATGTTGTAGGTACTTAATATATGCCAATATTTTAGAGATCAGAGAAGTGTACAGTTTGCCGCTTTCTCCTGGTTTAAATCAGCCTTCCATTACAGAGGAGCAGCAAGCCAGAAGGTCAAGAAGATAAGTTGTTTTGAGAATGTCAACATGAAAAATGAGAAAACTACTTTTAGCAGTTGGAAACCTATTTAAACTCCTAATCCTCTTATTAAGCCTATTTGAAGGTGGCCCGGAGAAACTGATACTAGAGATATTTCCATTTACCATCCAGATATACAAAATAAATAATAGAATTTGAATCAGCGGGAGAAGCTGAAGAGCTCTAACACCTGATGAGATCCTTTCATTCATTCCTCCCCTGGGAAAACTAATTATGGCCAACTATTTCATCAAACTGTCCTGGAGAAAGGTTGTATTGGAAGTATCACCCTTTGAGAGGAAGAGTTTACTTAATAAAAGGATATAACCTCAACTTTACTGCATTAAGCAATAAGAGCTAATTTTGGTGGTTATAGGGACTGTTGTTATAAATAAGTCTCCTAGAGAAGGAAAAACGTAACTCCTTGAAGAACCATCTTGACCCACTTCTTATGTCACTGTATTTATAATTGCTGGAAATAACCCCCCAGTCTAAATGATTTTCTACACACTTGACACTAGGTTGATGGTTTGTAGGACTTACGTACATACAAAATGCACAGCTATATTTATGTATATTGCAATAAGGCCCAAAGACAGGAAACAATACATAATACATCTTCTCCTCATTTTTCTCAAATAAACCAGGTCTCAGAAGTTTACATTACTAAGCATATGTGTTGACTGTCATAACTGATATTAAGAATCCAGTTAATCTGACATCAGGGAGATGGCACATGGGGAAGAGTGTTTTCTTTGCCTGGGGCGGGTTCAATGTTTCCCTGACAATGCATATAATCCATCAAACATCCAAACATCGCCAGGAGTGATACCTGAGCACTGGACTAGGAATAAGTCCTGAGTGAGCACTGCCAGGTATGAACCAAAAACACCAAAAAAAAAAAGTCAACTAATCTCTTTTCTAAATTTCCCCTTTAGAAAATTCCCCTAATTTTGTTGTGGCAAAAATATATTTAAGACTTTTGTGAGAATATAATACACAGCAAATGTTGTTCTTTTAAGGTACAATAGTTGAATATTAGATTAAAACTCCTGACTGAAAACAGTGAACTAAATGTGTTCTACTTTTGGGTGCTGGTGAGGGGGGGGGCTTTTGTGATTAGTGCTTTTGAAAAAATATTTTCCTTGAGGGCTACATTGAACTGAGACGCTAAGGGAAGGAGAGCTTATTCCCACTGACTATGAACTTGGGCACTGTATGTGATCCCACCCCCTGGTTAGTAAAGAACTCTATCTTCACCATGTCTGTTTTGATGAGGGCTGCTCGATTTTGTTGTCAACATCAGTTTTTACTTTGTTTCTGTTGTGTCACCCCTGGATTATCGCATTGACCTTGATTTTATTTTTTTCTCCCTATTGTCTGTCATCATGTCAGAGGATTCTTGAATGCCACTGCTGTTGTGGGTCAATTACCTGCTCCAAGTCACTCTGTTGACTTCCTTTCCCATCTGAGTCCTCCAACTCACACTTTCAAGCCCCCTTTCTCCTTGGGACAGGTACTTTCTCTTCTTCTGTTCCTCTCCCAGCTGTATCTGTCCCAGTCGCTCAGAGTCTCTGCCATTGTTCAACATCTTTACCAGCTCTCTGATTTGTTTATTACCTTTTAAAAGATGGTTAATTCATCAATTTATCACGTATTCTATTAGATACTAAGGCACCTAGTGATTCACATAGTTTTTCTTCCCTGTTTCAGGTGTTCAATGTTCCAACACCAACCCTACAATTACCCCAGGTACCCTCCACCCCCCAGTCTGCCTCCTTGATAGGCACATTTTAAAATTTGATTGTTCTATTCAGGATTTTGTATTTAGAGTATTGTTGGCTCTATAGTAGAGATAGCTACATGTACCTCATCTCTCTACACTACCGATGTGCTGGTTTCTAAGCACCCTGGACCCTTGCCTTCCCTCCTGTGCATTTCCAAATTTCCCTTACTCCAACCTTCTCTGAACATTTAGAAATTCTTCTGAATGATTTTGTCTTGCATTGTTTCCCTTTTTATTCTTACGTGTTTACTGTGGTGGTGAGTGATGATAAATATTCAGTAAGTTTTCAGTATTCACTGGATGAGAGGGTGAGGTGAAAATGTGTTGTAATACCATGGAAGTTCTATGTATTTTCTCCTTGTACTCAGGAAGGAAAAACAAAATAACAGGATAATTACATCTGAAGTGATTTTATTCTGCCTGTCAGTGTTTCCAAAAATGTTCCTCTTCAAGAATAGCTAATCAGCCCAGAGACAGATGACAGAATATGATGATCTATTTATTCATCTGGTCAGTCACCCATGCGCCTTTCTATTCAAGAACATGAGGCCAATTGCCCCAGCATTTCTTAAATCATCATTTTCAAACAGATTTGAAACAACCCTCTTTCCATGTGCTAATATCTCATTTGTTTGAGCATTATCTTTCTGGATTAGCTCTTCAGTAGCTTATCGGCTTGATTTAATAACTGAGAAAATTAGTTTTTATTATTTAAAACAACATTTTTGCCGTAGACACATGAATTTAATACTTTATTCGTTAAGTTTCAAGGTAAAATGTCAATTTAATACAGATGTTAAGAGAATTAGAATTTTGATTAGAATTTGATAGAAACTATTAATTTGAGGGACAGCTAACATTATTGCTACTTAGAAAAATATCACCTAAGAACACAGTTTGCTTCAGATGTAACTCAAGATTTCTATTTTAATTAATTATTAACAGGACTGGAACAACAGCACAGTAGGTAGAGCGTTTGCCTTGCACACAGCCGACCTGGGTTTGATTCCTTCATCCCTCTCGGAGATCCCAGCAAGCTACCAAAAGTATCCCACCCACACAGCAGAGCCTGGCAAGCTACCCATGGCGTATTTAATATGCCCAAAACAGTAACAACAAGTCTCACAATGGAGACGTTATTGGTGCCTACTCAAGCAAATCGATGAACAATGGGAGGACAGTGCTACAGTGCTAATTACTAATAAAAAAACTCAAATATTTTGGCAAAAATATTGGTTTCCTTATTTATAAATTGGAGATAATTGGGTTTACCTGGTAAGGTGGTTGGGAGTCTCTAATGTGATAATGCTTGTAAAGCATAATTTTGCCCTGCATATAGTAAATCATGAGTAAGTAAGAGTTTTCATGATAAGAGACTGAATGTCTCAGTGAAGTATTTTTCCAAGAGCCATTTACTTCCATAATACTTGTACATTCCTTGTTTATCCAGGTGTGCTATGTTCTTACAGTGAACAGATCATTTATTTTTTTGCATGATGACTTGTAGTTATTGCTATCACATAGGGAAATGTTTGACTTTATTATACATTTATTAAACTCATATTGGTTCCATTAGTTTTGGGTGGATGCGTCTGAGTTTCTGGGAAAACAACTGCAACAGTGGTAAAAATAAAAATTTGTATTTTTAATAGTTATATTTCTGAACACGCTTTCACATATTATTTTGACTAGAACTTTAAGATTGATGTTATAGGATAGGGATATGTTATTTGTTTCACAAAATAGTGTGCATTTTATCATGTGTGTGGGGGTGAAATTTTAAGAGCTTTGATTTGGGGTAGGGGTGGAGCGTGTTTCTTGTTCAAATAAAAGAGGAGAATTTAACAAATCTTACTAGTTCTATTTATTATAAATGGTTTAAAGCAATAAACACTGTGAGCCTAAGGGTACATGTCACTGTAACCATCCTCCCGTTGCTCATCGATTTGCTCGAGCAGGCACAAGTAACATCTCTATTGTGAGACTCGTTGTTACTGTTTTTGGCATATCGAATACTCCACGGGTAGCTTGTCAGGCTCTGCCATGCATGAGATACTTTTGGTAGCTTGCTGAGCTCTCCAAAAGGGATGAAGGAATCGAACCCCGGTTGGCCGCATGCAAGGCAAACGCCCTACCCGCTGTGCTATTGCTCCAGCCCAAGGGTAGATGTAATCTGCAGAATTTCTCTAGCTCTTTTGACACTTTTTCAATGAATATCTATTAACATCTCTCCAAACAGCAGCCTGTTGTGTGCCAGTTTGAAAATTATTGCTCTGATGATCAATTTACATGTTGAGAGTTGAATTGAGTAGATGAGTTTTATAATGAAGAAAATAGTTAATGTTAAAAATCTGGTAGATATGGAACTTTAGTACATGACTCTGATAGTGAAGTGAACCTCTACCCCCCAGCCGCCCCACCCCATGGATCTCTTATTTATTCCACAGTCTTGAGCAGTTGCTTCTTATGATGCCCTTATCAATAGAAAGGGGATCATAAATGCATCTACTTTCAATTAATTCACTTCTCTTGTTTCTTTAGAATTGTCCTTTTTTTTCAATTTTTAAAATTTTATTGAATCACCATGAGATAGTTACAAGCTTTCATGTTTGGGTTACAATCTCACAATGATCAAACACCCATCCCCCCACCAGTGCACATTCCCCACCACCAATACCCTGGGTATACCCCCCCTTTCCCACCCTCCCCCTGCCTCTAAGGCAGACAATATTCCCCATACTTTTAGGCATTATAGCTTGCAACAAAGACACTGAGAGGTCATCATGTTTGGTCCATTATTTATTTTCGGCATGCATCTCCCATCCCAACTGGTTCCTCCAACCATCATTTTCTTAGTGATCCCTTCTCTATTCCACCTGCCTTCTCCCCTCTGCTCATGAAGCAGTCTTCCAGCTATGGGGCAATCCCCCTGGTCCTTGTATGTACCGTCCTTGGGTGTCAGCCTCATGTGATGCTACCCTACACTCCACAAATGAGTGCAGTCCCTCTATATCTGTCCCTCTCTTTCTGACTCATTTCACTTTGCATGATACTCTCCATGTTTATCCATTTATAAGCAGATTTCATGACTTCATCTCTCCTAACAGCTGCATAGTATTCCATTGTGTAGATGTACCAAAGTTTCTTTAACCAGTCATCTGTTTTAAGGCATTCAAGTTGTTTCCATATTTTGGCTATTGTGAAGAGTGCTGCAGTAAATATGTAGGTACAGATGTCATTTCTACTGTGCTCTTTTGTAGAATTGTCCTTTTCTAATTTGAATTCAAAGCACAATTTTACATGATTTCATTCTTATTTTGTGTGTGACCTAAGATAGTTCTATTGAAATTTGTGAGGGTAGAGAAAGAGAAACATATGTCCACAAGAGAACATGTCGCTCCTCCAGAGAGGAAAAAGCAAAGAGACATAGAGATAAGCACGCAAGACACATATTCAAGGGAGAAGACAGACATGAAGAGCAAGCCTAATGTGTTTTTCTTACTTTGGGTTTATTAACTAACCAATTTAAGCTTATGATATTATTTCTGAACATGACTATTACTCTCACTCCTGTTAGTATACATTAGCATATAATGCAAGAGGGTTATTTTCTTATGTCTAATAATGTATAGTTTCAGGGTGGATTTCTTCAGTGACTACAGAATTATTATTTAGAACACTTAAGTTTTTATTTTGTGAACCAGGTATTTTTTTCTCTTAATATTTGTGGTTATTTTTTTCTTCCTTTTTAAACTTTTATTATTTTATGAGTTGTGGTTAGAGACTATGTCATATTTGAGATCTTTTTAGTGACTGATCAATCATAGATGCATTTTTGGGGTAAATGTTCCTTAAACTTCTCAAAGAATTATTTTTTGGGGAGGTATTTGTAAAATTTCCCTTTTTAACACTGTCACTGTGTCACTGTCACTATCATCTCATTGCTCATCGATTTGCTCGAGTAATGTCTTCATCGTGAGACTTGTTGTTACTGTTTTTGGCATATAAATATGCCTGGTAGCTTGCCAGGCTTTGCTGTGCGGGTGGGATACTCTCAGTAGCTTGCTGGGCTCTCTGAGAGGGATGGAGGAATCGAACCTGGGTCAGTCACATACAAGGCAAACACCCTACCCACTGTGCTATCGATCCAGCTCTTGTGTTATTGTTCCAGCCCTTTCCAACACTACTCAAGTCCAGTTTATTATCAAATTTTGTCAAACCTACCTTAAATATATTTTATATGGGTCTATCTCCATGTCCACTGCCCCCACCTTCCTCTGAGCAGTTCACAGGAATCATTCCCTCCTATTTGACTTTTGGTCCTTCCCAATCAATGTCCTACCACTCAGCCAAGTGATTTAAGAACATATATGTCCTTCCCATTTTCATACTGACTGTCCTCTATTTGCTTCTGCTCTCAGGACAGAGTTGAGACCTGAACACACAGCAAAGTTGATCCTGTTTCCTCTTGCTTACACAACCTAGCAACAGAAGTACCTACTTTCTTTTGATCCTTGAGTAACTGTTCTTTCAAACTAAGTTTTTTCCCATCTCAGACTGATACACAGTGTTCTTCCATTTGAAATGGTTCCTGAATGCCCGATTGGCTCCATCTTCTGCCATAGTTGTCCTCAGAAGTCATCCCAGGCCCTTTTATTCTACCCTCTAGTCCTTTAATGGTTCCCCTTACTTATCATTTATAGTACTTGCTGCAGTTTTCAATAAAATATTACTTTGTTATATTTTTACAAATTATTTTCCATCAGGCTAAAAGCCCTATGAGAGCAGACCCTAATTTATGACTCACAAAAAGCCTATTGCTTAGCACAGTTCCAGGGGATAATAGTCTCTCAAAAATACATTGAATGAAAGAACAACTTATGTAGAATGCAAAGTATTATATATTTTCAAAATTTTGCATTATTTTTAGGTTCATAAAATGTGTCCTTATTTATTTGTTCTTCATCATCAGTCAACTGAAGAGTACTTATATTAAAATTCCTCCTACAATAGTGTTTATTTCCATTTCTTCTCTTATTTCTGGCATATTTCACTTTCTATATGCTAAATAAACATTGCTTAGAGCACAAGTATTTTTTGACTGTTGTAATGTTGTATGATTTAGGATTTATTTGGTCATAATCAATAAAACACAATGTGAACTTGCAGACACAGACCAGAGAAGTTTATAAGACTGCAGGGGTTAGGATATCACTAAACCTCAAGTTAGCCCCGTGTATGTGTGTGTGTGCGTGTGTGTGTGTGTGTGTGTGTGTGGTGTGTGTTTCATATTTTAAATTAATTTTGTTTATACAGGATTGGGACTGGCTTAGAAATAGTATATGACACTTTTGGTTTGTTTTCTTCACTGACCACCAATTTTTTTTTCTTACTGACCACTTGGAATTTTGTGCATCGTAAAGGAAATCTGGTGAAATAGTTATTCCAGTAGAGCATTTGGTAGTGTCACCCTGCCCATCTGTGTTTGGTGAATTAGCCCCTCTGCAGTCTAACAATCTATACTGATCTTGTGTCTGGCTAGATTTCTAGGCATCACCGAGCCAAGAATAAGTTTAACTGACACAGCTCTTCCTACCTGCCAAGCCTGGCTACCAAGCTTGGGTCAAAGTTCTTGTTGACTTTTTGTAAGAAACCATTGCTCTCTCCATCATGCTGCTGAACAATTGTGGCAATGAGAAATCAAGGATTTCGACCTTTTTCTGTTCCACAGTCTATTCTAAAATTTTCTCATCAGTCCCAGTGGGAGTTGTGTATAATGGCAAATAGTTCTGCCCCTTTCCCTAATCAAGACCATTTCCCTACCAGGCTTCTGATTTTCTGCTCAATTTAACAGTTGTTTAATCCAGACTTTCCCAGAATACCCCTCCATTCAAATTTTTCACACAAAAAACCAGGGCTTTTAGTGTTACATTGTATTGTCTACCTTCCCAAATCAAAACTATATCTCAATTTAGAAAGGAGAGACTTTATTTGTAAGGATCAAATGGAGGAGAGATCATCGCAATAAGAAGAAATTATGGCCATAAGAACTGTTTCTTAAAGGTTAGGGAGAAACAAGGATTTTCTTTTGGGGGGACTAATAAGTGAGAGTATAGAAAGACCTGGTTTCAGGGAAGTAGGATGAAAAGGCATCAGGCTGGAATGTTTTAACTTGAGGTCAGTTCATTTTTATAAAAGGGCCATTTAAGGCTGCAGAATTGCTGATTCAGCTTGAACATGAACCAAGTGCTCAAGAGTTAAGAAAGGAAAGAATTTGAAACAAGGTATGAGTAGCAAGAATTTTGTTTTGATTAATCAGAGGAGACAATCAGCTTATCCTATCATTTAGAAGGCAAAGAAGAGGAATTTGGAAGCCAAAATGCTTTCTGTAGAAAAATAAGAGGAAGGGGTGCCAATAGGGAGAAATCCACAAGACTTGGTGAATGGAAAAGTGTGGTTCATTGCTATGAACTGTTTAAACTGTTTCCTGAAACATTCAGTGCAGAGAACTTTTGTTAGCTTTCAATATTTGCCAGTATCACAGGGCTTAGTATAACACATTTCATGTTCTTCTTATAAATTTCAGGACACATTCAATATTTATTCATTTTTCCAAAGCATATTACTGGTAACCACTACTACTCACTGGATTTTTTCCAGGAATCATAACGTACAGAAGACTTTTGATCAACTTTATCACTGTTGACATTTTGGTCTGGATAATAGTTTGATGTGGGGGATGTTGTTAGCATTGAAATTTTAACAGTACCTACTAGATCCCAGTAGCATCTCTGTAAGTCCAACCCAGTCGCAACAAAAAATGCCTCAGAATACGAACCAGAGCTACATTGAATTAAAGAGTTTCTGCATGGTAGAAGAAACATAGGCTAAAACTTAAAGACAGATAACAAATAGTAGGATGTATTTGTGGTCAATACATCAGATAAAGGGTTGATATTCCAGGATACATAAAGTACTCACAAAGACCAGCAACAAAAACATCAAAAACCTAATAAACAATGGGGATATGAAATGAATAGAGGCTTCTCTGAGGAAGACAAACAGATGGCCAGCATCTGAAAAAATGCTCACTATTACTTCTTATTAGGGAACTTTAAATCAAGATGACAATGAGATACCATCTCACACCGGTGATAATGGCACATAGAATATAATTGGAACAATCTGTGTTGGTGAGGATGTGGTGTAAAAGGAACTCTTATCCACTGCTGGTGGAAATATTTTTTGGTTCAACCCTTATGGAAAACAGTATAGATAGTTCTCAGCAAACTTAAAATTAAGCTATCATATGACCTAGAAATTCCACTTTTGGGTAACTGCCCTAAGGACAGAACAACATTCATTCAAAAGGACATATGAACACCATTATTAACTGCAACATTAAAGACAATAGCTAAGATTTGGAATCAATGTATATGTCCAATAACAGATCAGCAAGTCATGAAGATTTGGTATCTGTACTCAGTGGAATACTATGCAGCTACTGTAAAGAATGATGGAATCATTCAAATTGTGGCAACATGGATGGAACTGGAAGATAACGAAGATAAACAAAGTAAGCAAGAAAAAAGACAAACAGGGTTATATCACTTATATGCTGTATTTAGAGTAACTGCATGAAGAAATTCAATGGTTTAAAAGGGGATATTCAGGGGCTGGAGTGATAGCCCCTCCACTCCAAAGGCATTTGCCTTGCATGCGGCTGACCTGGGTTTGATTCCCAGCATCCCATATGGTCCCCTGAGCACTGCCAGGGGTAATCCTGAGTGCAGAGCCAGGAGTGATCCCTCTGCATCACCAGGTGTGACCCAAAAAGAAAAAAAAAGGGGGATGCTCAGACCACCCTCGGGCTTAGAATATAGGGAGGAGAAGGAAAGAAACAGAGTGAAAGGGAAGGGAAAAAGAGATAGATGAGACTCTGCAGGGGCAAGGGACAAGGGGATCTAGGTACATTGGTGGTGGTGGTGGTAAGGAATGTCAGAGCTAAATTTCCACACTAACCACAGAATCAACAAGACTGAAATCTCAATGCCAGATGGCAGGTTGGAGCTGGGGTGGGGCAGGTAGGAGAAGGAATTGGGAACAATGGTGGGTGATGGCAGGATTGGTGATGGAACCTTGTATGTCAAAAACCCAACTATGAATAATGTGATCTGCAGTACTCTAAAAAAAATAAAATTTGGGGGAAAAAAGCACATGGACCTGAGTGTTAGTACAGTGGGTAGGAGATTTGCCTTGTACACATTGGCACAGGTTCAAGTTCAATACCTGACACCCCATATGGTCCCCCAACATCTCCCTGAGTGCAGGGTGAGGAGTGGGCCTGGAGCACTGCTGGGTATGGTTAAACCAAAACAAAGCAGAAGAAAAATTTCACAGGATATTAGCAAACATTTTCCAGGGCACAATCAACTCTGGTTAAGAACTGCTAATATATCACTTAAAATGAATAATGTAGTCCCACCTCTTCTGTAGCTTCTGATTGTTTTCTTCAGGGGATGCTTTGTCATTGTCTTTCACACCTTTTTCATTAATCAAAACTTGGCTGATGTCTATTCACATACTGCCTCATTCACTGATATCTCAAAATATCTTCCAGCAAACTAATTCACTCCTTCATATTCATATATTATACTGGTTTTACTCTAAGTACACCATGCATTACCATAGCATTTATAATTATGTAATATGTATGTGTATATATAACATATATTTATTCCTCATTTGATTGCAGTAACCCAGAATAATGCCTAAACTATTGGCGCATAATCCATTTTGATACAGTCATTTTATTATGTTCCTACAAAAAGCATCTTCAGCTCCCTATCAATCTTGCTTCCTTCTCTCCTTGTGTTTAGAGTGTACTCTACTGTACTAAGCCACCTCTTTTCTTGATAGTTTTTTTTCTGTTCCCTCCTCTTTAACTTACTTGCCTCTTCCAAAAGATATTTCAGTTACCATTTATTCTCTCTTCAACACCAGCCTCATAACCTCTTCTCTGGCTGCTCCATAATGTAGAAAAAGCCACCAAAAAACTAAGTGGTCCTGGGTCACTGGCTTAACTGAAACGAAGCTTGCACTAAAAAAAAAAAAAAAGCAAATCCGTGATTCCCATGCTGCTTTTCTAACAGATGGTCTTTTGGAAAGGACAACTGAGACCAAAAATAGTCATGTAATGGCTTATTAAGAGGCATTGAGAAAGAGAGCACACTTTGCAGCATTCAACAGTGATGTAAAAGCAGTATCCTGTGGCTGTGTAAAAACTCTTTGAAAATATATTATCTACATTTCTTTCACACAAAGTATTTCTTATGGACTCTGCTTTCCTGATGCAGTAGGCTGCTATGATACTGTTTGTTTGAGGTTCTGAGAGGAACTGTATATTATTCAAAATTCCCCTCCTTCCTGACTGACATGTCCCGGATATTTCATTATGAGTACTTCTCTGGCCTCTGAAGCCAGACAGGACTATATAGGCTATAATTTAAAGGTAAGAAATATCTTTAGGAGATCTTGATATAGTTGCATAAGTTGAATGAAGTAATAGTGTTGAGGTCTATTTAAAATGAGGTTTACTGTTTTCTTTTTATCAGGATCAGATTGGGGTACGGAATTTAGAGAAACAATACAGGTGTTCAAAGTCAGAGTTTAGAAGAAGGGTAAGAGCAAGTGGGGAGAGTGTGAAGACCCAAATATCTCATTAACCCAGTTGAAGGGAACTTGTTCTCCTTAGGGACAGAATATAAGTCCTTGAGGCCTGGTGAAAATGAGCAAAGAAATAAAAACCCACTATTTATCATCTTGCTCAGCTTTGACTAGACATAAAAAATCCATGAAATGTGGAAATGCAAGTTCCAGCAGACACCTATTGTAGTCTCTTGATAAACTATAACTGTTGGATTTGTAAACAGATATCTTTTATGAATATCTTGGAGTTTAGAGCCAAGATTTTATATTTGTTAAATCATCACACATAGATAAGAAATGGGTATTAGAAAGCACTCCATTATTTTGATATAGTATCTGAACACATTTAGTTGCTTCTTTATTTATTATAATTTGAAAAGAAATATTTTTACTTGCCAATGGATAGAGTGAATATTTATTGTCAGTGTTGTGATTCTCAACATCTGTACTTGTAATTAAAGAGAAGAAAAATACTGGTTGGAACTCCTGAAATATGGAAGAGATGGAATAAAAGGAATTAGTTTTGGAATTGATGAGATTTGCTAAGGGTTTGAAAGATACTGACAAACTGTTATTCTAGGTTTGGGCGATTTAATTGTTGTTAGGAAATATAAGCCAAACTAGGAATTTTATGACTTTATAAACTCATAGAAACTTAAAGTTAACTAATTTTTCAGTAAAATCTTTAATTGCATTCACTTACATAGAAACAGATGTCCATATATTCTCTAAGTAAATACTTTTGATAATCAGAATGATTCTGAAAAGGGTATATAGAGAAATAAAAGGATTTGTCCAAGGTGACATAACATCTTTAATGACTTCTAATCTTTTTGTTCTGGTCCTGGGAGTCTGCTCATCCTTTTGTATTTGTAGTGACTGAAGAACTTCACCAAAAGATAAGGAGGGAAATTTAACCATTTAACCTGAGATTCTGGGGTAAAGGGAGAGAACTCTCTACATTCTGTCAAAGTCCCAAGTCTATTACACTTGTATCTTCTAGTTAAATGATAAATGAGGCTTAGCTGTCTTTTTGAGCAAAATCTCAGGGTGGGAATATAAATCACTAATTTATAAGTGAGGATTAAAAAAGTACTAGCTGCTGACACTTTTAAAGTCTCTGTTCTTGTAGGGAAGATTTAGCCCTGTCTTGGTTCACAAGGAGAACAGGTAACCAGTTAATCAGTGTAGCGGGTAATCTTGTGAGGGTATTCTAGATTAGAATTGTACAGCCCGAGGTGGTATAGTTTACTATATCTAAATTACATCGAGAACACCTTTGTATATGGGATCTGTGGGTGACCAAAATGTTAGGTGATGATTGTCTGGAGAGAGGACCAAAGACCTTATCTTTTTACCCAGTCCTTCTTCAGTTATTATCCATCTGGGTAGCATTTAGTGACTTTTGGGGTAAATTTTCTTCCACTCTAGGATGAGGATCTTTCTCAAAGTGAGTTATATTGTCGAACATCAACTTTTATCCCTTTTTTATTGTTGTGTTCTTTCCCAGCTCTCAGTTATAGAAACTTCTACAGAGTCTCGCATTTGAGTACCTGGCTCATCTGAACTCCCCTTGTTACACAACAGCATTGGGTAGGGCAACAGATGTCCAGACAGCTAAGCTTCTTCTGTCATGTTATTTTATCTATTGCATTTCCTTTCTATTTTGATTCTATGATATTCTCTTCAAGTTAACCTTATGTATTCTTTGTTTTCCCACTGAACAATTTATAATTTGCAATATTTTTTTTAATTAGTGAATCACTGTGAGGTACAGTTATAGACTTACAAACTTTAGTGCTTCCATTTCAGTCACATAACGATTGAGCACCCATCCCTCCACCAGTGCTCATTCTCCATCACCAATGGTCTCAGGATCCCTCCCACCTCCCACACCCCACCCCCTCCACCCCACCCCACCTCTGTGGCAGTGTGGCAGGGCATTCCCTTTTGCTCTCTCTCTCTCTCTCTCTCTCTCTCTCTCTCTCTCTCTCGTTTGGGTCGTTGTGGTTTGCAATAGGTGTACTAAGTGACCATACTGTTCTGTCTATAGTCTACTTTCAGCCTGCACCTCCCATCTTGAGCGGGCCCTGCTAGCACCATTTATTTGGTGGACCCTTCTCTATCTGAGCTGCCTTTTCCCCCAGAATGTGAAGCCGGCTTCTAAGCCGTGGAATAATCCTCCTGGTCCTTATCTCTAATATTCTTGGGTGTTAGTCTCCTATTCTGTTACTTGATATTCCACAAATGAGTGCAATATTTCTATGTCTGTCCTCTTTCTGACTCATTTCACTTAACATGATACTTTCCATATTGATCCTCTAATACGCAAATTTCATGACTTCATCTTTTCTAACAGCTGAATAGTATTCCATCATGTAGATGTACCAAAGTTTCTTCAACCAGTCATTTGTTCTCGGGGACTAGTTTTTTCCCCCCACATTTTGGCTATGTAAACAGTGCTGCAATGAACATATAAGTGCAGATGTCATTTCTACTATACTTTTTTGTATCTCCGAAATATATTCCCAGAAGCGGTATTGCTGGATCAAATGGAAGCTCAATTTCTAACTTTTTGAGAAGCGAACATACTGTTTTCCAAAAGGGGTGGACCAGTCGGCATTCCAACCAGCAGCGAAGGATTCCCACATCCACACCAACACTGGTTGCTTTTGTTCTTTTGATGTGGGTAATGTGGTTACAAATAATGTTAAGCGTTAGTATTAATGTACAAAATTACTGTACTTCAACACACTCTAGTGCCTAAGATTCCCACCATTGCCCTTATGTTCCTTCTAGTCTGATATTTATTCCTCTTCTCATTTCACTGCTTGCTAATCATCTTTGTAATTCACAGTTGAGGGCTTATTATTGTTTAGTACTGTCTAGTCTCTTGTATTGTTTCCTATATACTTTATTTATTTTAAACTTTTTTAATTGAATCACTGTGATATATACCCTTATATAGCTGTTCATGATCTGATTTAGTCATACAGTATTCCAACACCCATCCCTCCACCATATGGTACATTTCCCAAAACCAGTGTCCCCAGGTTCCCTCCCATCATCCCTCACTCCCCACACCCTGCCTGACTCTATGGAGGATGCTCTCTCATCTCATCTCTCTCTCTCTCTTCCTCTCTCTCTCTCTGTGTCCTTTTGGGCTTTATGGCTTGCAATATTGATACTGAAAGATTATCAAGAATATCCTTTTACCTACTTTTAACCATTAGATCTTGTCCAGTGTGATCATTTTCAGCTATCATTGCCATACTGGTATCTTCTCTATCTTACCTACCCTCAATCCCACACACACACTTATTGGTTAATTGCAACCATTGGCCAGTCCTGCTAGCCCCTGTTTTCATTGGTTATGGATATTAGTCTTCTAATATATATATATATATGTATATACACACACACATATATATATATAATACCACAATTGAATGCAGTAATTCTATATCTGTCACTATCCTGACTCATTTTACTCAGCATGATATTCTCTATGTCCATCGATTTATAGGCAAATTGCATTACTTCATTTTTCTTGACAGTAGCATGCTATTCCATTGTGTGGATGTGCTATAGTTTCTTTATCCATTCATCTGTTCTCGGGCACTCAGTTTGTTTCCAGATTCTGGCTATGGTGAATAATGCTAAAATGAACATAGAAGTGCAGATGGAGTTTCTGTTGTGTGTTTTTGGGCCCCCAGGGTATATTCCCAGAAGTGGTATTGCTGGGTCAAATGGGAACTCAAGAAACGCAGTGAAAGCATTTGAAAAGATCCAACACCCTTTTATGATGAAGTCTCAGCAAAATTGGAGTTGAAGGAACTTTCCTCAATATAATCAAAGCCATCTACCACAAGTCCATGGCAAGCATTATTCTCAATGGGGAAAAGCTAAAAGCCTTTCTTCTAAGATCAGGGACAAGACAAGGATGCCATCTCTCTCAGCATCTATTCAATACATTAATGGAAGTATTTGCAATAGCAGTTACGCAAGAAGAAGATATTAAGAGCATCCAGATAGGAAAGGAAGAAGTCAAGCTCTCACTATTTGCAGATGACATGATAGTATGCTGAAAGCCTCTATTAAGAAGCTCCTAGAAATAATAGGCTTATATAGTAAATTCACAGGCTATAAAATCAATACCCCAAAGTCCATGACTTTCCTTTATGCAAATAATGAGAGAGAAGAAAGTGATATTAAAAAAAATCCCATTAGCAATCATTCCAAGGAAAATAAAGTATCTCAGAATAAGCTTAATTAAAGAGGTAAAGGCCTGTGCAAAGAAAACTGAAAAATGCTACTTCAACAAATAAAAGAGGATATGAGGAAATGGAAACGCATTCTCTGCTCATGGATTGGGAAAATTAACATTGTCAAAATTGCAGTACTCCCCAAAGCATTATACAGATTCAATTCAATCCATATAAGGATACCCATGAAAATTTTTTTAAATAAATTGATGAAATACTTCTAAAATTCCTATGGAACAATAAGTTCCTACGAATGGCTAAAGCATTCTTGGGGAAAAAAAAGATGGGAGGCATCACCTCACCAACCTCAAACTCTACTACAAAGAGGTAATAATTAAAACAGCATGGTATTGGAATAAAGACAGATCCGCAGACCAATGGAATAGGGTTGAATGTCCTTACACATGCTCTCAAATATATAATCATTTCATCTTTGATAAGAGGGCAAGAATTATGAAGTGGAGCAAGGAAAGCTTTTTTTACAAGAGGTGCTGGCAAAACTGAACACCTACTTGCAAAAATACAGGCTCATACTTCTCTACCTAACACTGTACAAAAATGTCAGGTCAAAATGGATTAAAGGCTTCAACATAGGACCAGAATCCATAAGGTACATTGAAGAAAAGGTCAGCAAAACTGTACATGATATTGAAGCTAAAGATATCTTTAAAGATGAAACTCCACTGACCAAGCAAGTGGAAGCAAAGATAAGCAAATAGGACTATCTTAATCTATGAAGCTTCTGTACATCTAAGAGAAATAATGATCAGTAAACAAAGACAGCCTACAGAGTGGGATATCCAATACCCTTCTGATAAGAGGTTAATATCAAGGATATACAAAGCACTGGTTGAACTCTACAAGAAAAAATTCATCCAATCCCATCAGACAATAGGGCAATGAAATGAACAGAAACCTTCTCAAAGAAGAAATTCAAATGACCAAAAGGCACATGAAAAAATGCTCTTCATCACGAATCGTCAGGGAGATGCAGATCAAAACAGCAATGAGATATCATCTCACACCATGGAGACAGGTACGCAACAAAAGAACAAAATAACCAGTGTTGGCATGGATGTGAGAAGAAAAAGACTCTCCTTCACTGTTGGTGGGAATGTCGACTGGTCCATCCTTTTTGGAAAGTAATATGGACATTTCTTCTATATACTTTACATGAGTGAGTTAATACAATATTTGTCCTTCCTCTTTGTTATTTCAGTTGGCATAACTTCTAGTTCCTTCCATGTAGCAGTGAACTGCAAACACAGATTTTTTTCAAAAAACATTATTTTATTTCTATTTATTTATTTTTTACCATCTGGTTTTAAAAAGTGCTAGCTTTAGGATCAGGTCAGGGAGGGAGATAGCTCAGAGAGCTGGAGTGCTTGCTTAGCATACAGAAGCTCCTCGTCTGAATCTCTGCCACCTCTAAGATTCCTAAGCATTGAACCAGGTACTTCTGAGTACTGGAGGTGTTGCTCCAAAATCAAAACCAAACAAAAATAAGAGTGCTAGCTGTTCTTGAGATGCTTCTTTTATAGATAGTTGTTTATAGATCAATATTTATTTTGTAGATAAATGATACTGAAGTCCCAATACAGATAGCAGTAATATTAATTTTTTCAAAAAATTCATTAAAGATTATTTAAGGAAAAGCAATTCATTATTTCTCTATGATTTCTGCCCTCAGCTCTAGAGCAGTGTCAATTAAATTTCTCTGGAGAACTTTTGAAAACCTCATATTCCTGGATTTCACTCAGAACCCACAAAAAATCCCATGAGAGCATTCTGCTGACATTCTTAGCTGGGGAAAAGTGGGGTCAGCTGGAATGAGAAGTGCTTAGAGTTTCTGAGTTATGTTTTAAACTTCACTTTTTATTCCAACTGTAGAACTCCTCACTTCTAACAAAGCCAAGGGTTCTTGTACTAAACAATTTTAAACATTATTTTGTGGGTTTGTTTAGAATTCTGAGATATTTTCAAAGTTAAATAAATAGTAGTACCTTCAGCAAAATGACGTTAAAGAATAAAAGTCAAAGTGATTTTTGCAAACTACTTGGAATTTGTTTAGATCTTCTGAAATTTACTGCAAATAAGACAATTTTTCTGGGAAATGTCTTCTTAAACTATATTCTTTAGATATAAATAGAATTATATTTATAAAATACTTTAACTTCATTGCTTGGGTTAAAATATAATAGTCTTATAAAATGGATTATTTAAAATAAATTGGGTACTAAGAATATTATTCTACAATTTCATATAATGTTCTGAATTAGTGTCATGGATTAAAAAAAATTCTCTTAGACGTAAATACTCTATTTGAAATAGTTGTCTGTAAATGAGGCAGAATCAACTGGATTTTTTTGAATTTTGAGTTTTTATTTGGAGAAGACTCAGAGATACAGCAGGTAGGGTGTGGGCATAGGATGTGGATGTGGGCCTGGAAACTTGAATGAGCAGTAGAGGGTCTGACATGTGGATGTGGGGCTATTGAAATGATGGAGGTCAAGGCTGCTGGGATCACAGAGAAATGAGGAGAGTTCACTTCCAGGCCCGAAAAGGCCTTGAGGATGTCAGCCAGGAGGTTCACCTCATCTGGAAGGTTAAAAGAGCAAAGAGTATCTGAGATATAAAAGTAAGTCTGACAGATTGGTGAGGCTGTGTCTGAAGATTAAACAATAACATGTATAACAAAATAATAACAAGTATAACATGTATAACAAAATAATAACAAGTATTACATAATTCTAGTTTAAAATTAATAATGTTATAACATGTAACAAAATATTAATTCAAAATTAATAATGATAGGGGAATTAAAGTGATTACTTTATTAGTTGGCTATTAAATTGGTAAATAAAACCTATACATCTTAGTTAAAGATCTTAAGTGGCAGTCGGAATATACATTAATTTATTTTTGTATTATAATTTTTCTGCAAGTTTCAGGAGGGCAATTCATAAGTATACATTATAGTTTCAAATATATTCATTTTCTTGGGCCTTCTTCTATAATTCCAATTCTATGACTCTAACCTGAATAAATAACTGAAAGATATATTGATGAGAAGGCTTGAAGATTTTATAGTATTTTGCCTGTTCAACCATATGAAAAAAAGAAAATTGTTAGAAATGTTTTATCTTGTTTTCCATTTGTTTGTTGGTTTGTTTTAGGCCACACCTGGCTGTGCTCAGGGCTGAAGCCTGGCTTCATGCTATGCTCAGGTATGCTCAGGCATCACTATTGGTGGTACTTGGGGGACCATATGGGATTCTGGGGATTGAACCCAGATGGTCACATGCAAGGCAGGTGCCCTACCCACTGTACTATTGCTCCAGCCCCAGAAATGTTTATCTTTTTTTTTTGCGGGGTGGGGGGCTTTTTGGGTCACACCTAGCGATGCTCAGGGATTACTCCTGGCTTTGCACTCAGGAATTACTCCTGGCAGTGCTTGGGGGACCATATGGGATGCTGGGAATTGAACCCGGGTCAGCCACGTGCAAGGCAAATGTCCTACCTGCTGTGCTATCACTCCAGCCACAGAAATACAGAATGTTTATCTTTAAGGTTAAATTTTTTTTTACTGTTTTTTTTTTTTTTTTGCTTTTTGGGTCATACCCAGTGATGCTCAGGGGTTACTCCTACTTTGCACTCAGGAATTGCTCCTGGCAGTGCTTGGGGGACCATATGGGTTGCTGGGGATCGAACCCGGGTCGGCCGCGTGCAAGGCAAATGCCCTACCCACTGTGCTATTGCTCCGGCCCCCTTTAAGGTTAAATTTTTATACTTACTTAAATATTGAAAATTTTTACAGCACAGTGAACTTTTTAACAAGAAAAAAGAAATAATCTATGTACTTAAAAAAATTTTCATGAGGGTAACCAATGATCTGAATCCCATAGAAGGTCAGGTGTCCAGATGTTTAGAATGATCTTGTTATAGCATCCAATTTTAACTTGCTTTTTTTGTGGAAGAAACAGTGAAAAGAGATGTTTAAGTTTGCATCCACAAACTCTCTGTGCAGCTAAAACAGGGAAAAGAACTATTTCAAGGAGAAAGCTTTATAAGGGCAGCCTTTGTGCATCAACTTCTATCAGATGGAGTGGACTCTGATCTGCCCTTTCTGCTGTGTCATCTGAGCTGACACAGCCGACACAGGGAAGAGGGACACTATATTCTGAGTATGGCTGTCATGCCACAGCTGCTCCCGCCATCTGTTCTGCCTTTGATTCATATTGTTTGTCATTTCCCTTGTGCCTTTTTTGTAGGCTGCTGTCCAGTACTCATTTTTAAGTGACTTCTCTGAGAACAAGGGATTGATAGTCATAACAGCATGATTTCAATTCTATTTTACCTGGAGGGTTTCCGTTTCAGAAAAAGAAATTCAAGTAATATATCAGTAACCAATGTGAAGCATTGAAATTTCAGTTCACGAAGTTAATCAAGTTTTTGTGATCCCTTTGCTCTGATGACCCAGTTAAGTAATTTGAGGAGTCTTAAGGGGATATACTTGATTTGAATACACACTCAAATCTAGATACATGCTTTAGATGGTACATAGAACTCAGTGGAAGTTAGACATTGGCTATCTTGGTCAAACCAGTAAACTATATCGATTGTTCAATTGTGCCCTAGTTGCTCTCAACTTAATGGCTTATTTAAGTGGTAGTTTTATTTTCTTTAGAGCCATAAAGAACAAAAGAAAATTCAAATAATCAACTACATTCAATCATTTGTTAAAACTTCTGGTTAAAACTTTGAGTCTGACTCAGCATAGAATTGGAATTACAGAGATGAATAAAGAACATTTCTTCCCTACGAGATTGAATAGAAAAGACTGAGCAAGAGTACAACATTTGCTTTGCACATGGTCAACCCAGGGTCAATCCTTGGCACTCCATTTGATTCCCTGAGCCCATTAGTAGTGATTTCTGATCCCAGAGACAGTAGTAAGCCATAAGTACTGCCAGTGTGGCCCAAAAACAAAACAAAAAGCCAAAAGAACTGGCCCCCAAACAAAACAAAAAGCCAAAAGGATTAATAGAGACATAGAAGCGTGCGCGCACGTGTGTGTGTGTATGTGTGTGTATGTGTGTGTGTGTGAGAGTGTGAGTGTATGTGTGATAAGGGATAAGGAATTGATTCCAAGACTTCACACATGAAAGAAATACATTTTGCTACTAAACCATATCCCTGACTCTGTATATATTTTTCTCTTTGGCCAGACCAACCATAGATGGTGAAGCAATGGTCTCAGGGATATAATGACTGCAAAGACTCAGTGGAAGAAAAGCACTAAGAGTTGTTATAGGAGAGAAAGTAAATAAAGAGGAAAAGATGAGGGGCTTATATGAGAACCGTATATTAGAACATGGAATCCTGTTGTAGACATCGTTACAGGTTAGGACAGCCCTGGAAACTGAAGGGGCATTTGATTTACTATTCCATTCCTTTTGGATGTCCAAAAGAATTTTTACTTTTCACTTTCTGGAGAGCCCTGTGTAGTGTGTCTTTAGACAATCCCATGACAGTCTATTTGGATATTTCATTACAGCTTCTGAAAACACATTATTCTCCTATATCCAACCCATACGTTGTGTTATGCAAGACAACTTCCTTTTGTTTGACATAACAACATCTGCATATATTCACTGTGCTCCATGTGAAAAATAATTTTTGTATTCTTTTTTTTTCTATTTAGTTTTATACAAGTCCAAGAAGCCCTCTTTTATTTTCCCAATTTAATAGAACTATGAAGCTTATTAAAAACTACTGAGTAGTAAGGGGCATAATTGGTTCAGCTGGTCTTATTCAAATCATGCTGAAAAAGACACAGGTGCCAGAGATAGTACAAGGGTTAAGGTGCTTGCCTTGTATGAATGACCCATTTGATCCCTGGCATCTGTAAAGAACACACCCGCTGAAGGATATGTGTTCAAGGGCTCTCAGGGGGCGGTTCTCTCTCACTGCCCTCATACGGTGCTCTCCAGCCACTGTGTATGGACAGGATCGGGATGGCAGTGTAGGCGATGGGCAGGCGAAGGAAGAATGAGGACTAGGCTGGTTGCTGATGAGTTACTGTTTATTCAATGTCTCGTCTCTCCCATCTCACTCATTCTTCCTTCCTTGTCTCCCATTCCTTGATCCCCGCTCATCTCTCCCTTCTGCGTATTGCAGCCTGGGCTTGCCCTCTCCTCTCTCCTCTCTCCATTCTGACTCCCCTTTCTCCTCTTTCCAGCCCTACTTATCTCTCTCCACCTTGCCTTTCAGTCTGAGCTACAGCTAGTCTGGAAGCAAAAACAGCACAAGGAAGCCGTTCCTGACAGCCCACAGGCAAAATATCTCTTAAGGTGTTTTTCTCCTTCAGTTATTTTTGTATGGACACAGTAAGAAATACATTGAAGCTTGTAGGGCAGCTCTCCTGGAAACATCTTGCCACAGACCCAGACTACAGAGCTCAGGCCAGATTAATCATTCCTAACCTTAGAAGGGCCTAAATCTTATTATTACTTTTTGGATCATGACAGCAGCTGACCATGACCAAGCTCTTAATTTATAGTTAAACATTAGGCACCTTGGCCAGGCCCATCTTGATGCCAGGATAGCACATAGCTCACTGCTTACCTTGGGTTCATCTCGTCTCCCGTCAGGACCCTGCTTTTGGGGGTGCTAGGAAGTAAGGGCAGCTGAGGCTTAGATTGAGAGAACAGATGCTCAGGAGGAAAATATCATTTAGAATCAAATGACTCCCACATTACAAAAGCATAGCATTTGCTACCATCTTCCTGTGCACATACAAAAAAGACATTGCTCTGAATAAACTATACAAAGGACTTAAGGAGAAGAGAAAAACAATATTTACAAATCAACAGAGCACGAAGAAAGAAGTTACAAATAAACACAGAGGAAAGGGAGCACTGTGATGGGAAGAACCCAATAAACCTAAACTACCTGAGGCTATGTTATCGTATAGGCATCCCTGCACCAGTGAGCATCAGTGAACGTGGCCTCCAAACTCAATCAAATACAAACCAAACTAAACCAAACAACAGATGATGTTAACTAACTCTTGTTATGCTTGATACAATTTTCCAAATTTGTTTTGGTTCTCTCCCCATTTCACGAAAGTGTTTGTATATATTTCCTGGCCCCATGAATAGTTTAGCTTCTGAGTCAGAGGTATAAGATAATTGTTGAGAAATGCTTTTCCAGAATCCCTCATCTCAGATAAAAATATTGAAAATGGTGAATACTCAGCCTATTCACTGAGAGGCTGGAATATAGTCTCCACTGACTCCTGATATGAGATGTCTCACCAATAGGGTTTCGATTCTCTTTTCAAAGATAGCCAGAGCAGGCCTTTTCCAATGCGTGGTACCTGGGAATGCAGCACAAAGGACACCTTTGCCCTACCTAAAACATGAATATTAAGGGCTGGTACTTGGGCAGGTAAAGTACTTGCGTAGCATGCAACCAGCCCCAGCCTGACCTCTGGCACTGAATATAGACACCTGATCTTTATCCAGGAATGACCCCTGAGAACCTCCTTCTCCAGAGACAAACAAATAAAAATTCAGATTACTTAGGTGATAAATTCAGGTTGGAGATATCTCTAGAAACAATACTTTTATTGGAATAACCCATTTAAGGCTGGGAAAATATTAAACATTTATCCAATGAGATTCTTTCAGCTGAGACTGAAGCTAAGAGTATTTTCTACCTGTTGCTTCCTTTCCAGCTCCCTCAGTTCCTCTCCCCAAGACCCCAAGAGATTCTTGTTTTGAAAACTTTGAGACAAAAACCTATATCCTAGCCATTCCGAACTCATCCAAAGGCCTCAGCAGTGTGTGTTTTCAAGGGAAGAAAACAGCTAAACTTGGCTGCGGTCAGCAATACTTAAAGTGGATTTTTAGAGGAAAAGATTTGGCATTTATTCTTTAAAATAAATAGCTTCTCTGGACTCCCCCCAAACTCTCTGACTCAAAATATCTAGAGGTAGGATCCAGGAAACTAGATCTATAAAAGTCCCTGTACACAAATGATTCTGAATATATCCAGATTTGGGCATTAGATCTTAGAGCAATCTCAGCAATTGACATTTTTCCCCGGAAAGAATCTTAGGAAATAACCCAAATCCCAATGGTGATTTTGTAGTTTCAAAGCTCATATTGAAGAAGAATTGTCTCACCTCTGCCAGATTCAATCAAAGAAACATTTCCATAATAAGTACTGAATTTTCCATGGAGACTGCAATAAATACACACCTAACTTCAATAAATGTACAAAGTTAATTTCATGATGTTGGTATAGTCTTTTTCAAATTATCCACTTCTGGTCTTAATAAAAGCTCAAAAGAGCAAACTCTGACTTACTCCTTCAGTCATGATCCCAGTGCTAGAAAGAACAGAAACAACGGAGCACACAAAATTTCTTCTCATCTGGAAGAAAAAGAATGTGTATTGACTAGGACATGCTAATTTTTGCAACTTCTGAAATCACCATGACTAAAACAGAAAGCATTTGATTTTAGTTTATGACCATCATCAGAGCACAGGAGAAAATACCCCATTCCTCTTGGTTCTCCTAAGCTGGATAAACAAATTAACATCAGACAGGGCAGTCGAGAAAAGACCGAATTTAATAACACATAGAGAGAGTTTACATGGCTATAAATTCTGAAGTAAATGGAACTAATTTGGGATTTATAATCTGTGTGAAGGATTCTGTGGTGTCAAGGGCAGAGGAGTGATTTCCATTTATTTACTATTTATTTTTGGTTTGAAACTCAGTTGTTTTCAGGGCCTACTCCTGACTCTGTGCTCAGGAATCACTCCCAGTGGTGCTGGTGGTGCTTGGGACCCCATATGTGGAGGCAGAGACCAAACCAGGAGTGGCTACATGCATGGCCAGCACCTTGACCCCTGGAGTAACTTTCAGGCAAAAGAGAAGGAAAATGATGAAGGAGAGGGATTACTTCGTATGACCTTGTCTCCAGAAATATAAACAGAGCCTCTGCATATTAAGCAGGAGTTTACATCAAACAACCAATAATTAATTTTTGGAATGAGATGAATCTACATTTATTCATATATTTCTTTCTCTTTTTTTTTAATCACTAAGAGCAACCTCTCCTGGAGCTAGTAACACTGTCTGGAGGGCAAGACTCATGCATATGTCTGAATGACCTCATCTACTGTCAACTTGATGTGCCACAGTAATTCCCAGATTCAATGTCAAGCTATATAATACAGAGATATGATTCTCCTTCCATTTTTCATGACTACACATCTTTGCTATCCCCTGACTCTTGGATTCTTAGCTAGATAACACTTCAGAGTCTTCCTGCACACCTTATCTGAGTCCTGAAGAAAGCATGGAGCTAGTATCTTCTACGGTTGGAAATATTTTCTTCTTAAGGATTCTCAACCTTGGTTATTGCTCATGAATGTAAACATTTCAATGACCGATAGCAAAAATAATTTGGATTTAGGGACCCTTATATTTTCCCATTTCATTAGGAATTCTCAATCTAATGAAAAGTAAACCTATTAAAAGTTGGCTCTGAAATAGCTGTGTGTATCAGCCACAGAGGTATAGAATAGAGAGGAAATGAAACTTTTCTCATCGTTGTTTCTACTAAGTCAATAAAGTGAGCTCAGTTGAAAACCACATTCATACTGTTCCTATTCTGTTTAGTATTATTCAGACTGGGAAGTCACTGATTTTTCTTTATTTTTACAAAACTGAACAAAACAAACAATTATATAGATAAATAACCATATCACATTTGTATTGTGAAATCTTTACTGTAGATTTGGAGGCATGAAGATATTGATAGGACAGAAAGGCTAAAATGACTTTTCTTCTTTCTTCTCTTTCTTTGAGAATTCAACCAAATCTGAGTGTAAAAAACTGACAAAAATCAAAAACCAAAAAAAAAAAAAGCTTAACTATAGCTCAGTCCAACATTTAAAGTCAGTATCATTCTTAAAACTGTCCATCTTTTCTGTAGCTCAAACTTTAGCTTCTACTAGATTGCTCCAGTTTATTTTCCTTTCTTTCCTCATTTTCTTTTCTCACTCTTTTCAAGTTCATGTGCTTTTCCATACAGAGCAGTTTCTGTATTCTGTTAGATCCCAAATATCAGATTTTCAGCATCTTACTTTCTGTTATCAAGAAAATGATAAAAGTGTATATATCAAAAAGGGCTCCTTTTTTAACAAGCCAAACTGCCTGTTAATGGGTGAATGTATAGCACTATATACACATAGCACTCTATAGAAACATAAACTTATAAAGAAAACCAGAGCTATGCTTTGTCAATGGGAATCTCAAGAAGAAAAACTGATTACAGTTCAAATTGACTGGAAACATATGCCTAAGAGACAGAGGTACTAACTCAATAATTAAAAAGGGAAAGAAATCAAAATGTAATTTCATTGATGATAATAACTCAATCTTTTTACAACTGATACTATGTTATTCATTTTAAGGAATCAGTGGAAGTCCTAAGATAAGTATAATTTCTTACTTAATATCCAGTTTATTCTACACAATTCTTTTTCTCTCACTCTAATATTATGCACAAACCCCGATGTGAAAGCTAAACTTTGGGATTTCTTAGAGTGCTTATTTGGTTGAACCTTACCCTTTCAGCTCATATCAAAAGTTGCTGCACTTGGCTTCAAAGTGCTCTTAAAGTGAGACAGAGAATTATTGCACCTCACAGGATTTGATTCAGAGCTAGACATGAAGTTGATAAAGAAGTACTCTCACCTCTGCTCCTTTCCTTCCCTCTTTGTGCCCTAGTCTTGGTAGGTTTTTCAGGATATTCAGGAAGGCCTAGTATGGTGACTGAAGTTTGGACACAATAGTAATATTGAACAGTGCTCAGCCTCAGGCAGATGGCAGTGTGGGTCTATTCAGGAGAGTAGAAAACTGGGATGGAAAGTGAAGTTGTACTCCAAAAAGATTTTGATATGCAAGTACCTCAGGAAATTTTGCTAGAGTTACAAAAAACTTTTCACACTATAAGTTAGAGAAACAAAATCGAGTTCACAAGCCCAGTAGAGTGACTGGTAAGTGGAATTCATCATCCAGAGGCTGTAATAGGATCTGTGCAACTGGTCATCACACACACTGCAGAGGACTTGTTGTCTACCCAGTCTGAGGTGCTTGGAGGGATCTCATGGGTCCTGAACTGTTTTGACTGTACTGGCTTAAGAAGGGGACAGTGTCAGACTTACAGGCGAAACACTCAGGGACTCCAGATACAGTACCCCAAACTTAGAGGAGAAACAATTTTTGGTTGATTGTTTTCTCTCTCTTTTTCATAGTCCAGAGTTCTATGTCTTGAATTTCTCTTAGCAAGTAGATTGCATTAATCATGTATCTTGGTTCTAGAAACTCACCTCATCTATATTTATGTTCTATTAATTCTTTTTAATAACTTTGTGATGAGAAATGTCAAATTCTTTTGCAGAAGCATTTTTCTTCTAAGCTCAGTGGGGCATAGCGAGTGAGCAGGTGAATGTGAGCTGCATTCACAGCCACGGATAATGGGGTACAATCAGCATAAGACCATCCCAGAGCTCCCAGATTGTGGCGTCTTCCCGATCATTGCTCTACAAAAATACTTGTTGGACCTAACTTGGGGTTCGATCGTTTTGGTGCAGACCGATCTGAGCTCGTTGGTATTGGGTATAATAAAACCGTTCTCCCTCCATCCCCTCTGACTTCTCTCTTAGTGTCTTCTGGAAAGTTTGCTTTGCTGCAACCATTTCACTAACTGGTTCTTAAAGTTCTTTTTCAACCATTGCAAATCTAAGGGATGCTCCTTTGTCTGTAATTTCCTCTTTTTGATCTCACTGCTTTCAGAATCTCTATCTATGTGTTCATCATTCTGATTAGGATATGTCTTGGAGTCTTTTACCAGGGTCACTTCTATCTGGTACCCTTCAGGCTGCTCAGGTCAGGATGCCTGCATTTTCTATTTTTTAGAACTTTTCAGTGATGACGTCTTTTAACAGTTACTACATCTTGCCTCCCTGTTCCTATGGGAATCCAAAGATTCTTATGTTGTTGCTCTTGAGTTCACCCCATATTTCTCTGTTCTGCCCTTGAGTTAGTTTGAGTAATGTTCCCATCTTTTACTGTTCTCTAGAGGTTTTATAGATCTCATCCTCAAGTCTCTGTGTGAAAAAGGGCAGTTAGGAGAGAGAAGGGACCAGTATGACAGTAATAGTAAGAAATGATCACTCTGGACAAGAACTGAGTGTTGAAAGTTAGGTAAAGGGATATACATGATAACCTTTCAGTATCTATTGCAAACCATAATGCCCCGAAGGAGAGAGAGTGAGAGACAGAGAGACAGAAAGAGATAGCGAGAGAAATAGAGAGAGAGACAGAGAGACAGAGAGATAGAGGAAGAGACAGGGACAGAGACAGAGACAGAGAGAGAGGTAGCAAAAATAAAAGTGCCTGCCGTAGAGAGAGGGGGAGGGGCACATTGGTGGTGGGAAATGTACGCTGGAGGATGGAAGGGTATTTTAATATTATATACTGATACTTCGTAATGTCTCTTACAACTAGAGCCGTTACTTACTGGATTCCACAGGACATCAAAAGAACACCTGGCCGCCCACCTACGAGATGGTCGAACTTCTTTGTCAAGACCCTGAATGAACAGTTTGATGTTTTTCATGTTCCTGGAGTGAGCAGAGGGCATTGGGCTAGCTAGCACACTAGCACATGACAGGGATGTATGGAGATGTTACTGGCACACGCTAAAGCAAATTGATAAGCAACAGGATGACAGGTGATACAGGTGACAGGTGATACTGATACTCAATCATGAACAACTTTGTAACTGTATCTCACTGTGGTCCAACTAAAACTCTCCTAGAAACCTAATCAGAGCCTTTCAGCTTTGAGAAACTGTTCCTTCCTCTTAGGTAAATAGGATGAACACCAGACTCATAATACTCTCTAAGCTCTTTAACTTGTAAGTTATATTATAGCTTGATTAAAATTATTGCCATTATGTTTCATTAAATGTTTAGTTAATTAAAAATATTCTTATTACATTCTTGTTTCCAGTGAAGACACTTGTTCATTTTGGTTCTCTAACTCCTTAGTGAGTAGTGAGTCTCTTGCCCACATGCCTGGCTATCTTCCCCGGGGCCCCTCGGAGGGGATGGACTCCAGCTTCCCTCCCCACCCTGAGCAGAGCTCCCGGTGGCCGAAGACCACCAGAACCTAGCCACAGCCATGCTCAAGGCCCCTCTCCAGACGTTTGGACAAGCCTCACGTATGAAGGTATTGGCAGAGGAACCCAGGTGTGTGTAATCCCATCACCGGCCAACATCCAGAGACTTAAAAGCAAGCTTCCAGAAGCGATATCTTATAACTTACTTCTCCCTCTGGAAGAAACTAGCAAGCTACTGAGAGTTTCCTGCCCACATGGGACAGCCTAGCAAGCTTCCCATGGTGTATTCATATGCTAAAGTCAGTAACAAGCTGGATCTCATTTCCCTGACCCTGAAAGAGCCTCCAATGTGGTGTTGTTGGGAAGGCCGAGTGGAGAGAGGCTTCTAAAATCTCAGGGATAGGACGAATGGAGAAGTTACTGAGCCTGCTCGAGAAATCGACTATCAATGGGGTTTTGTGATTTGTGATAACTCCTTGGGAAAATAGACTATATGATTGTAAAAATGATTATTAAGAAATTAGAAAATGACCCTCTGAACATATGAACAATGCTTTAAAAATAATAATAATAATTATTTGACCTTCATAAAAATGACCACGGCCATGTTAAACAGAAGGATGTAGCCCTGCCATCGGACCCTGAGCCACTGCCCCTTTCCGCGTCCCGCTGGCCCAGGCCCAGCCTTTCCGGTCCGGCTCCGTCCAACCCGGCCATTTTGCAGGTAATCAGGCCAGTCCCAGCCACGCCTCCCAGGTGCCCCCTCCCCCCGGGTTCCCATGCTGCCACCCCACATCCCACGAGCCCCCGCAAGGAAGAAACTGGGGCGTGGCCTGTATATCAGGGGGCGTGGCCTAAAGGGGGCGTGGCCTTCTGCCCAAGCGGTGGCCGCTAACACAGCCGCAATTATTCTTTCCTACCTTAGCACATTAGGTATAGTGTTCTTGCTTTGAAAATCGTTTGAACCCAACTCAATCACTTATGTGAACTAGCCCATTAGCTTACTTCAACTCTAGAAAAATTATCAGTGAATAAGAGAAGCTTAGCAAAACCTTTGTAAAGAAAACTTAGCTTTAAGTCTTCATTAAAGACCGCACATTGATCAGGAAGAAACGCCTGAGTATTAGGAAGAACTCTAGAATAGGAACAAAGTTGCCATCAGCAATAGCACAACCAGAGCCCCTCTTTCTCTCAGCAAGAGGGAGTAGGAATAAACAACTATAAAGTTCCAATTCTATACTTCCATAACAATATGAAGAAGCAGGGAAAATCCCCTCCACAAAGAGAGGGAGAAGAAAAGATACCAGAAACCTCAAAAGGGGCTACCCACATCTACGACCTCTCAGATAAACAATTCAGAGAGGAAATTTGGAGGAGAATCGACCTACTCCAAGCAACTATGGAACAGACGTCCAATAAATTAAGGGAGGAGATGAATGAATCACTGGAACGTTCTACCAAAAAAATGCAGGAAGAAATGAGAGCAGAAATCTCAAACCTACGAATGGAAGCCACACAAATAAAGGAATCGGTAGATGAATTAAAAATCTCATTAGATACCCTCAACAGTAGAATGACTACAGCTGAAGACAGAATCAGCGACCTAGAGGATGAGCTGCAGAAAGCTTACAGACAACAACGAATAATGGTGAAAGACCTCAAAATGGCTATAGAGTGAATCAGAGCCCTTGGGGATGACTTCAAAAGGAAGAACATAAGAATCATTGGAATACCAGAACCACAGGGAAGTAACCCCAACAAAAAAAACACAGTCAAAGACATCATTACTAAGAAATTCCCAGAGTTGGAGAAGGCAGGCATCCAGATACAAGGAGTCCAAAGAGTGCCAGCAAAAAGAGACCCAAATAAAAAGACTCCGAGGCATATCATAGTCAGAATGGCGGATGCTGTGGATAGAGACACAATTCTACAAGCAGCAAGGTCAAAGAAGGAAATCACATACAAAGGAGCACCCCTCAGATTTACAGCAGACCTGTCAGAGGAAACTCTCCGAGCCCGAAGACAATGGTAGGACATAGTGAAAAAACTCAACGAAATGAACGCCTCACCAAGAATACTTTATCCGGCTAAACTCTCACTCAAACTCGAAGGAACCATACACTATTTCTTAGATAAACAACAGCTCAGGAACTTCATAGACTCAAAACCAAACTTAAAAGAGGGTCTAAAGGGGCTACTGTAAGCTAAGGAGGAACCCCATAAGAACAACTAACCCCACAGAAAGATGACACAAACCCCATCGCAATAATCTCTCTCAATGTCAATGGCCTAAATGCACCTATCAAGAGACACAGAGTGGCAAAATGGATCTGGAAATTAAACCCAACATTCTGCTGTTTGCAAGAAACACACCTGAACAAACAGAGTAAACACAGACTCAAAGTCAAAGGATGGAAAACAATCCTGCAAGCAAACAACTCCCTTAAAAAAGCTGGAGTGGCCATACTAGTATCCGACAATATAGATTTCAGGTTGAAAAAGATTAGAAGGGACAGCGAAGGCCACTTTCTATTCATCAAGGGATATGTACAACAGGAGGAAATCACACTCTTAAACATATACGCACCCAATGAACGACCGGCTAAATACTTAAAACAACTCCTTACAGACATCAAAGAGGACATCACTAACAGCACAGTAGTAGTCAGAGACTTCAATATCCCCTTATCACCTCTGGATAGATCAACAAAAACAAAACTCAGCAAGGAAATACTGACTCTGAAAGAAGAAATGGAAGACAGAGGCCTAATAGAACTATACAGGGAATTACACCCCAAAAAGAAAGAATACACATTCTTTTCCAGTGCACACGGAACATTTTCCAAAATAGACCATGTACTGGGCCCCAGAACATACCTCAATAGAATCGGAAAAATAGAAATTGTATCAACCGTCTTTTCAGACCACAAAGCGCTGAAGATAGAAGCTAACCACACACCGACACGGAGAACCAAATCAAACACCTGGAAACTAAACAACTCAATGTTGAACAATGAGTGGGTCAGGAAGGAAATCAAAGAAGAAATCAAAAAATATTTAGAAACAAATGAAAATGAGGACACGAGTTATCAAAACCTATGGGATGCAGCTAAAGCCGTGTTAAGGGGAAAATTTATAGCTCTCCAAGCATTCCTCAGGAAGGAAGAAAGGGCCCACATAGAGAACTTGACTTCACGACTCAAGACCTTAGAAAAGGACCAGAAAAAGGAACCCAAACCAGAACGAAGAGAAGAAATAATAAAAATTAGAGCAGAAGTTAGTGACATCGAAACCAAAAAAAAATCCGAAAGATCAATGAAACAAAGAGCTGGTTCTTCGAGAAAATAAATAATATAAATCGCTAGCAAAACTCACAAAGAAAGAAAGAGAGAGAACCCTAATAAATTGAATCAGAAATGAAAAGGGGGAAATCATAACAGAAACCAGTGAGATTCAAAATATCATCAGAGACTACTTTGAAGGTCTATACGCCACAAAACAAGAGAACCTAAAAGAAGTGGATGAATTCCTTGATTCCTACAATCTCCCAAGTCTGAACAAAGAAGACTTGGAATACTTGAATAGACCCATTAATGTTAAGGAAATTGAAACTGTAATAAAAAATCTCCCCAAAAACAAAAGCCCAGGCCCAGATGGATTCACTGGCGAATTCTTTCCAAACATTCAAAGAAGACCTGTTGCCAGTTTTCCTCAAGCTTTTCCAGGAAATTGAAAAAACAGGAACACTCCCAAACAGTTTCTATGAAGCACACATCGCCCTAATACCAAAAGCAAACAAAGACACCACTAAGAAAGAAAACTGTAGACCAATATCCCTGATGAACACCGATGCGAAGATCCTCAACAAAATATTAGCAAATAGGATCCAACAACTTATCAAGAAGATCATACACCATGACCAAGTGGGATTCATCCCAGGGATGCAAGGATGGTTTAACATTCGGAAATCAATCAACATAATCCATCATATCAACAAAAGTAAAGATAAAAACCATATGATCATATCAATAGATGCAGAGAAAGCATTTGACAAGATCCAACATCCTTTCAAGATGAAATCCCTCACCAAAATGGGGTTTGGAGGGACTTTCCTCAAGATAGTCGAAGCCATCTACCACAAGCCTACGGCAAGCATTATCCTCAACGGAGAAAAACTAAGGGCCTTTCCTCTGAGATCAGGCACAAGACAAGGATGCCCACTCTCACCACTCCTCTTCAATATAGTACTGGAAGTACTTGCAATAGCTATTAGACAAGAAAAAATGCTTAAGGGCATCCAGATAGGAAAGGAAGAAATCAAACTCTCACTATTTGCAGATGATATGATACTATATCTAGAGAAGCCTAAAACCTCTACTAAGAAACTCTTAGAAACAATAGACTTATACAGTAAAGTTGCAGGCTACAAAATCAATACCCAAAAATCCATGGCCTTCATATATGCAAACAATGAGGCAGAGGAAAGGGACATGAAAAAAGCAATCCCATTCACAATCGTGCCCCAGAAAATCAAGTACCTCGGAATCAGCTTAACCAAGGAAGTAAAAGACCTCTACAAAGAAAACTACAAAGCGTTACTCCATGAAATAAAAGAGGACATGAGGAAATGGAAACATATACCCTGCTCGTGGATAGGGAGAATCAATATTGTCAAAATGGCAATACTCCCCAAAGCATTATACAGATTCAACGCGATCCCTAAAAGGATACCCATGACATTCTTCAAAGAAATGGATCAAGCAATCCTAAAATTCATATGGAACAACAACCGCCCACGGATAGCTAAAACAAGTCTTGGGAAAAGGATGATGGGAGGCATCACCCTCCCCAACCTCAAACTTTACTACAAAGCGGTAACAATTAAAACAGCATGGTACTGGAACAAAGGCAGACCTGCAGACCAATCGAACAGGGTGGAATATCCCTACACACAACCCCAAATATATGATCATCTAATCTTTGATAAGGGAGCAAGTGATGTGAAGTGGAGCAAGGAAAGCCTCTTTAACAAATGGTGCTGGCACAACTGGACAACCACATGCAAAAGAATGGGCATAGACCTCGACCTAACACCATGCACAAAAGTCAGATCAAAATGGATTAAGGACCTCAATATCAGACCACAAACCATAAGGTACATTGAAGACAGGGTCGGCAAAACCCTCCACGATATTGAAGATAAAGTTATCTTCAAAGATGACATGGAACTAAGCAATCTAGTAGAAACAGAGATCAACAAATGGGACTACATTAAACTCAAAAGCTTCTGCACTGCAAAAGATACAATGACCAAAATACAAAGACTATCTACAGAATGGGAAAGGATATTTACACAATACCCATCAGATAAGGGGTTGATATCAATGGTATATAAAGCACTGGTTGAACTCTACAAGAAGAAAACATCCAACCCCATCAGAAAATGGGGCGAAGAAATGAACAGAAACTTTCCCAAGGAAGAAATATGAATGGCCAAAAGGCACATGAAAAAGTGCTCTACATCACTAATCATCAGAGAGATGCAGATCAAAACAACCATGAGATACCACCTCACACCGCAGAGACTTGCACACATCCAAAAGAACAAAAGCAACTGCTGTTGGAGAGGATGTGGGGAGAAAGGGACCCTTCTACACTGCTGGTGGGAATGCCGACTAGTTCAGCCCTTTTGGAAAACAATATGGACGAACTCAAAAAACTAGAGGTTGAGCTTCCATTTGACCCAGCAAAACCACTGCTGGGAATATATCCCAGAGGAGCAAAAAAGTATAGTCGAAATGACATCTGCACTTATATGTTCATCGCAGCACTGTTTAAATAGCCAGAATCTGGAAAAAACCTGAGTGCCCTAGAACAGATGACTGGCTGAACAAACTTTGGTACATCTATACAATGGAATACTATGCAGCTGTTAGAAAAAATGAGGTCATGAAGTTTGCATATAAGTGGATCAGCATGGAAAGTATCATGCTAAGTGAAATGAGTCAGAAAGAGAGAGACAGACATAGAAAGATTGCGCTCATCTGTGGAATATAGGATAATAGAATAGGAGTCTAACACCCAAAAATAGTAGAAATAAGTACCAGGAGGCTGTCTCCATGGCTTGGAGGCTGGTTTTCCATTTGGGGCCACTCAGAGAAGGGAACACCAAGTAAAATGTGGTCGGAGGTCATACGGGGGAAGGGTGACGCGTGCCGAATGTAGACTAGAGACTGAACACAATGGCCACTCAACACCTTTATTGCAAACCACAACACCTAATCAGAGAGAGAGAACAAAAGGGAATACCCTGCCATGGTGGCAGTATGGGGTGGGGGGAGACGGGATTGGGGAGGGTGGGAGGGATGCTGTGTTTACTGGTGGTGGAGAATGGGCACTGGTGAAGGGATGGGTCCTCGAACTTTGTATGGGGGAAACATGAGCACAAAATGTATAAATCTGTAACTGTACCCTCACAGTGATTCACTAATAAAAAATAAAAAAATTAAAAAAAAGAAAAATATACACAATTTTATCCTTCACTTTTCCAACTAAAAAAAAATAAACAGAAGGATGTATAAAAACTTAAAACAAACAAACAACTAACCAAAAAACATTCGGGGATCTTATACACGGTTGACCCGAGTTTGATCCCTGGCATCCCATATAGTCCCTTGAGCACCAACAGAAATAATTCCTCAGTTCAGGATTAGGAATACTCCCTGAGCATTTCGGGGTGTGACCCCCCAAAATCCAAAACAAAAACAAAAAACCCATTTGCACAAATTCCATTATCCAGAACAAAACTAAAGTTAATATTAAAAGGACGTTTTACCAACATCTTTCTCAGGCTTGAAAATAATGCTTCAAGATATGATGTATTAGTTTGTATCACTGTAGCACTGTTGTTCCATTGTTCATCGATTTGCTTGAGCTGAGCACCAGTAACGTCTCTGTTGTGAGACTTGTTACTGTTTTCGGCATATCGAATACACCACAGGTAGCTTGCCAGGCTGCCTTGTGGGGGCGTATTAGTTTAAACATAATTTTAGAATAAAGTTTCAATTAAATTTATTAAAATAAAGTAAAAATTTAAAAAGTTCTAAAATTTTCAAAAGTTCTAAGTTTCAAATAAAACCCTTTTCAGCACAAAAATAGTTCCCATAAGGTGAAGACCCAAAATTCAGAGGAATAATAAACGTTTAAAATAATTTTACTTTCTCTTCTTATGAATTTCAGTTCTATACAGTAAGCTCTTGTAAGGATAGAAAAGGAAAATCACATTTTCATGTTTTCCTGCCTTTTCTCCCACTGCCTCTGTGATGTTAGTCTTAATTTTATTTTCATTTTCTTAGGCACTCCAGTATTTGAATTCTTCTAAAATTTAACAATTCAACCAAGAGGTATAGTTTCAAATATTTCTTAATAGTTTAAATGAGTATGCTTGTTCAATTCTTTCTTTGCTTCAAGGGAAAAATACTTTCTACTAAATTTCTAAATACTTCTCGTTCCATTTGGTGATGTTCCCATTGTAAGATTTCAATTATTATTATTCTGACATTTAACTTCTATTGTTCTTCCTCTGCATTCAATTCTGAAAAAGAAACAGGCACATGTTCCTGAATTATTTTTCTGAAAAAGTACATTGTGTTTACAGAAGTTCTATGGAAGTACTTAAATCTGGTGGAGTATGTGGGGGCAGCTTAGGAGAATTACAGGTGAAGGGAATGTAGGTTGCTACTAGGTTAATTATGCAAGCTAGTTGTTATTAGTTAGCATACCCAAGTGGGAACTCCTAAATGAGTTTGTGCTGTTTCACTTCATGAAGACCCCATTTCCTGATTCATGCTTTAGAGTCAATAATGCATGCTTTATTGAGCTACCATCAGGCACTGCAATAATAAGTTGGTAAGATACGGCTGACCTATGGTAGGTCTTCAATATATATTAAAACAAAACAAAACCGACTTTAATAAATTTTAGTGGTACAGTAGCAAGGTTTAAATTCATACAAGGCTATAACCTGGCATTTTGACCTAAGAATCATAAGTTCTTTAGTTTATTCCCTTTTACCAGTTTTCATCTTTTTGTTGTTGTTGTTGCTTTGGGGCCATAGCAGGCTGACTCCAGGCTTTTTGCTCTGTGATCACCCCTCCTGGTGGGCTAGGGACCATATGGGGTGCCTGGGATTGAACCCGAATAAACCACATGCAAGGCAAACACGCTACATGTTGTATTAATGCTCTGGCCCACTTTCATCTCTTCTTCTTCTTCTTTTTTTTTTTTAGTTAGTTATTGTTAAGTGAGTTACATCCAGCAGTGCTTGGGGCCACAAAAGCCAAACCAGGTGGTACTCAGGGGACATTGTTTTGTGTTGTATTCCTACCTCTTCTATGTTAAACTTAAGAGAGAGTTCAGTGAAAAGACTTGGAATGAAAGCATATATAGAGGCCTCAATAATTCACCCACTGTGAAAAATCGCAATTAGAATCCCATTTTGAAATATAATGCACAATTAAAATGAGTTTAAGTTAGCTGGCCTGTATCTGCTTAAGAGAGCAGATGCTCTGGGAAATGATTTGGGGTTCTGGGAAGCATTGTTACACACTGATGACTAATATTCTGACCCACACAACATGCTCAGTGTGAGATCGTATGATAATTTATGTCTCTTATCCATCTCTTATCCATAATCATTTTTCTTTGATTTGGGGGGTCCATCCTCAATGATTTTCAGGGTTTGCTCTTGGCTTCCCTCTGAGGGATCACTCCTGGGCTGTACTTGGGGTACTATGTGGAGTGTCAGGGATCAAACTCAGGTCTATTGCGTGCAAGGCACTCTATGGCCTTTGTTGAATGGCATACTGAGCCATAAATAGAATGAACACAGGATATACAGAATATGATCAGATAATTTTGAACATTTTATCTTAAGTGGCATTTCAAAAGATGATCAAGAAGGAATGTCACAGACTTCACATTTCCAGAGTTCCTTAAAACAAACGATATACCCGGAATACCATGAATATATTAGAATGAAAGAGATTGATAATGAAACAAAAATCAATGTTTGCTGAGTTGCTGCCTACCTGAAGTGTAAGGAAAAGTGCTTCTTGATAGTTTTGGAAATAATTACGATCAGCTCTCATTTCTGAAGCTCTATAAGGCCATCAATCTTTGCTACTAGTTTGATAAATAAAGATGACCAAGGTCAGGAAGTTGGCATTGTCACTTCTCAACTCTGTTGTCTATCACAACTGAGTTCAATTATTGTTGCCTTGATTTCTTAGCTAGGTGATGACATGATCCAAAGAAATAGATATTCTGGTCATTTATCTCAACTATAAACTCCTAAATGTTTGAATCAAAGAAATTTCAATGTTACTTTATATAGTGCCTATGTTTTATTCTTATGAGTATAAGTTCATCTGAAAGGGAACAGTAAAGCATGACCACCTGGATTATTTGGAGATCTCCATTTTGGTACCTGTCAGCAAGAAGTGAAGCTGTAATGTCTGTGCCAACAATGCTCTCCAAAATACACCCCAGAATATTTCCTGGACTGCCCTTGTTTTCATAACTGGTGTCTCCAATGACCATCCGATGATGAATCCTCTCAGTTTCTATTTGAGGCGTCTCCTTTTCTAGTTTAAACACTGCAACCCCTCAGAATATACAGTTTTGTGCCTTGTACCTTCTACCCTGCACATTCTCCAAAACACACTCTTCACAGGTGACTATCTCTACAATAAATTCTTATTTGTTTACTTAGTAACAGCTGTCAGCCCTGAAGCATTTCTTTGTTGCAGAGAAACAGGTTGTTTTTTAATTTTTAAAAATTTTTAATTTTTTAAAATATTTTTTGTTTTATTAGTGAATCACCGTGAGACAAAGTTACAGACTTACAGGTTTTCATGCTTACATTTCAGTCATACAATGATCGAGTGCCCATCCCTCCACCAGAGCCCATTTTCCACCACCAATGGTCCCAGTATCCTTCCCACCACCCCACCCTGTCCCCTTCACTCCACCCTGCCTCTGTGGCAGGGCATTCCCATTTGCTCACTCTCTTTTTGGGTGTTGTGGTCTGCTACAGCTACAGAGGTATTAAGTAGGCATCCTGTTCGGTCTATAGTCTATTTTCAGCCTGTATCTCCCATCCCTAGTGGGCCCGCCTAGCACCCTTTGCTTGGTGATCCCTTTACTAGTAACATAACCTCTGATAGAGGTGACCCCTCTATCAGAGCTGTTTCCTCACCTAGCATGTGAGGTCAGCTTTCAAGCTGTGGAGTACTCCTCTTGATACTTATCTACTATTCTTGGGTGTTAGTGCAGAGAAACAAGTTTTAAAAAATTGACCTGTGTCCAGAGTTTACACATCTTCATAAAAAGCATAAAGTACTAAATAATGAGTGTGTGAATGCCAAACACTGTAAGCAAATTACATAAACATTCCCTAATGAATCAGAATACTCTTATTCCATTTAAATCTGTTAAAACAGAAATTTCTTGATCCTTCAAGGGTAAGTGAAAATTCCAGCCATTTATTTTTATTATTTAAACCTGTCACTTGGCTTGCACTTAAAAAATAATGTACATTTTTGGCAACTGTTAAAAGAGGAATCATCCATCACCTAGCCTTCTTAATATGAAAAAAGAACAACTGGAATGAATGATTTTAAAATAGAAGCTTGGCACCAGGTTATATTGCACATGAACAAAACTAACTGCAGTCAATTACTGGTAAACCAATACAGCTCTTTCTCTCCCCCCATCTCTCTTATCTGTATCTATATTTATAGTACTCCATCTATGTTCTAATATCACTGTATCACTGCATCACTGTTATCCCGTTGTTTGTCGATTTACTCAATTTACAGTAATGTCTCTATTCCTCCCAGCCCTGAGATTTTAGCAACCTCTCCTTACTCGTCTTTCCCAATGATTGGAGACTCTTTCAGGGTCAGGGGAATGAGACCTATCGTTACTATTTTTGGCATATCAAATACACCATGGGTAGCTTGCCAGGCTCTGTCCGTGCAGGAGGGATACTCTAGGTAGCTTGCCGGCTTCTCCAAGAGGTATGTGTGTGCATATATATACACATATATATGTATATATATAAAATTATTTTATATTATGATTTGTTGCCTACTGTCTGAACTCCATCAAATATAGTGTAGTAATTATGGAAAATGGGTAGGAAGTGTCTCATAATGTGTTCTCACCCACCCCTCTCTGGGGCACCCCAAGTGAAAACAGCCTGGCACAGAGTCTGGGGCATGGCTATGGGGGCCTCATTTTATACTCCTGTCTGGGAGGAGTAGCCGTTGAGATCTGGAGGGTGGCCAATGAGGAGGCTGGTTGTGGCAAAGTGTGGCAGGGTGTGATCCCTGGGTCACTGGAGATTGGGGGATAGCAGGCAGAGGATCTCTGCTTCTGGGTCCTGTTGAGTCCAGAGTCCAAGGTCACAAAGTTTCGCATTATCTGGGTTCCGTGGGACTTCATTCATGCGTGAGGCTTGGCCTGGGGTGTGGCGGTGGTTGGGTAGTGGAGGTTGGCCGTTGGTACTGGGGCTAGGTCCCCTGGGGTGGGGAGGGTTCTCACCCACCCCCCCTCTGGGTCGTTCCAAGTGAAAACAGCCTGGCGTGAAGTCAAGGCTGTACAGTATATATTTTTTATACTCTAATATAACTATAAAAAACTTACTAAGTATATTTCTTTTAGATACTACTCAGTCTCACATTTTTGGTTTTAAACTTCAGTGACATATTTGAAAAAATTAAAATGCATTGAAGAAGCTTCTTAACGTCCCAAACAATGGAATTGTATCCAACCATTAAAGAGAAGTTGGTAAGAAATTGGTTACAGACATTTGAGGTACAACCCTTACATTTTTTTTTTTTGCTTTTTTTGGTCACACCCGGTGATACACAGGGGTTACTCCTGGCTCTGCACTCAGGAATTACTCCTGGGGGTGCTCAGGGGGCCATATGGGATGCTGGAAATCGAACCTGGGTCGGCCTCGTGCAAGGCAAACGCCCTACCCGCTATGCTATTGCTCCAGCCCCACACCTCTTACATTTTATCCAAAGCCATTTCTTTCGATGCCTATTAGTAGCTGCTCATAATTACCTCACATTTTCTCAGAGGATTCCAGGAGAGATCACTTAACTCTATTCTAGATGGTACCCATACATTTCTTTCTTTCTTTTTTAAAAATGAATCACTGTGAGATACAGTTACAGACTTACAAACTTTAGTGATTATGCTTCAGTTATATAATGATCGAGTACCCATCCCTCCACCAGTGCCCATTCTTTTCCACTAGTGTTCCCAGTATCCCTCCCACCACCCCCACCCCGTCCCCCTTCCCCTGCCTCTGTGGCAGCCACATTCCTTTTTACTCTCTCTCTCCTCTTGGGTGTTATGGTTTGCAATACAGGTAATAAGTGGCCATCACCTTTGGTCTGTAGTCTACTTTCAGCATACATCCCAAGTGAGCACTTCAAGCATCATTCACTTAGGGTACCCATACAATTCTAACAGTCCCTTAAATTGAGAAAATTGCCAGAGCCAATTTTTACCTAGAATTTAAGGAATGTTTTGCATTCATAAGGGTATTGAGTGGCATTTGATAGTTCCTTTGAGGCTACAGTCTTTAAATGTTGAAATGAAGGGGCAAATCTTTATCTCCCAGAACTCTTAAAACCAATGATCATGACATTGAACTCTATGGTTTTCCCATTTGTTGTATTGATTCCTAACACAGGAACTCTCCAGGCCAAGGCGGGGGAGGTCAATTTAAATTGAACTCAATTCTACTCTGTATGCTTCAAGTTCCACATCATATTTCTCATAAGCTGTTTGCTTCATTTACTTGACAATCTCTGTAGAGCTATTTGCAATTTTGTATTATTATTATTTTTTTACCACCGAGTGTTCCTCTCTCCCTCTGTCTCTCACAATGCTGTTTGAAATAATTCCTTGTGAGCATGAAATCATGCTAGGAGTTTAATGAATGGAAAATAGTATAAAGTACAGAGAACAAATACTCAAGCCTTTGTATCACAAGTGGATCTTGACAATGCTCACATAACCTAAGGTTGTCTGTTTTATTTTATGTTTAATCCAGCATCCTCATTCTTCCTTGGTATGAAATACAGCCTTTTGAAGGTGGATTTCTTTGTTGCTGAGTTCCTAGAGTTACCCACATTATAATGGTCTGAGGATCTTGCTCTGTCCTCTGTGTATGTTTCTTTTCCCTTTCCTTTTTGTTTTTTGTGGAGTTGCCACCCAGGACAGTGCTCTGGGCTACTCCAAGCTCCAGTGCTTGGATTATTCACTGAGATAGTCAATAGACAATGCAGTCTGGCTCTCCTGTATGCAAAGCACTTGCAACAATCCCTCTGAGTTGTCTCTCTGGCCCATGCCATGTACTATTTAACCTTTATTCTTTTTCAGGATTGAAGAGCAGTTAGGAACATATTTATTCAGATTAACTACCAGCAGAATATTGTTCTCTGACACCGACTTCCTCAAATTTAGGACTTCCTCCCTAAATTTGTTTTTTTGCTGTTGTTGTTGTTCAGGGTGCTTCTTATTTTAAATACCAACAGGGATAATCTTCCACACCCTTGCACCATATCTAAGGATGGTTTTAAAAATGAAAATTATCGGTATCCTTCTATAATCTGTTTGGTCAGAGTTTTAAGAAGTGGGTCAGGACTTGAAGGGGTTAAATGCTCTCTAGGTGAGTCAGGAATGTTTGGTATCCCCCCAACCCCCCCCCCCCACACACACACAATAAATGGCACCATTAGCCACCCAATTGCTCATGCCAAGCTCTGGCAGTCAATCCCAACAATTTTATGTTTCTTGCCCTCCTTGCATTTAATCAGTAACCTAATCTACAAATTTACTTCTTAGGGAAGTCATGATTATAAGAGATACCATCTGAGACAGTGATGTATAATCTGATTAGGTAGGACACTGAAGCATTAAATTAATTAATTCCTATGTGCAATTTACACTCTTGCCACAAAACTTAAAGACAAACACTCCTTAGAGAATAAGATGCTGAGGAGTTGAACAAGACTCTAAATCAAAGCAGGCAGGGGCTGATGACCTACTAGATTCCTTCCCTCCTTCTGGTTCCAGTTGCCCCTGCTTTTCATTTCCTGATTATGTTTCCAAATCTCAAAATAGACATGGTAACCTTCCTTAATTGTTATTTTTGGTCAAAAGGCATACTGTATTTAACTCTAGTATATTAAGGACATGGTTTTAAATCATCTGTGCTACTTTCAGGTGATAGAAACTAATTTTCCAGAAGCATAAATCACCCAGAACAATTTATTTTTGCTACAAAATAAGACAGAAAATAGAAACCCGAGGCTGATTTTTCTTATATTTGTGTCTTGTGTTACCATTTGCTTGAATTACTTCCTGACAAATCTGTTCATAATGACCATTATTATAGCTAATGCTTCTGAACGTATTCCTTGCCTTCACTAGTATTTGTTTTGTTACTAAAATCTTAAATTAGTGCCATGTTTGGGGTTTCTTACTAATATCCATCACAGATACAAAACTTTTAAAGTTCAGTTTTACTTTTTTCTGATTATTGTTTAACAATGACTTATGGATATAAGGTAAAGAACAAAGAAAAGTTAGAAAACAAACAAAATCAATTGTAAATTTATAAAAATACATATCTGCATAAAATTAGATTTAAGAGTTTATAAAACTAAGCATTTGTTAACCTCATATCTCACTTTTAGTAAAAGTGAAAATAAACATTTATTAAGCATGTACTTTGTGCTAGGTATGTATGTGTTGAGAGTTAAGAGAGCATTTAATGGTGAATAATTCAATTGCTGATACTACAGCTTCTCTCATGGGATGTGAAGTCCTGAATTTTATTTTATTTTATATTTTTGTTTGGTATAAATTACTATGAAGATTCCATTAATTAATGTGATATAATGTAGATGCTAAACCAGTTTGTTCATTCAGCAAAAATGTATTGAGTGCAATTTTAATCAATATCAGTACAGAGGTAGAGAGTAAACTGTCTCCCAGTCCTTTCGGTTCTCCTGGGGTTATGGTATATTAACCAAATTAACATTCAAATATTAACAGGAGATAATAGAAAATTTTATTACATATGTAAGGAGAATCTATGTAGATGTAGATTCTAAAACAAATATGGCAAAAAAGTAAAAATTAAGAAAAAACAGAAAAAGAAAACAAATGTGGCAAAATGAGGATAAAAGTATCCTGAGCTAGGGGATGGGACAGGAACAGGATTTTCCAGGGGACTCAGATGAAGACGGGGTGACTCATACAACAGTGTGAGTCTGTTGTTTTATAAAAGGCAAATTCTATAATCAAATGTTGCCTGATATATGCGTAATTTTCTCTAATTGAAATGTTGTTTAGGTCAAAATTCTAATTCTAGGTAACACCCTGAATATGCATTAGTTAAGATTGTGATAAAACTTTTCAGTAAAACCTAAGAGCTTAATTGGTCTTATTTGGAAATATTTCATCTTCCAATATAACGTGTCTGGGGAAGGTTTGCTCTGTATGTCTTGCATGGTCTTTCCTTCATAATTAAGAAAACACCTTTAAAATTTTTACGACTTACATGAATACCTTCTTCTGGTCCATGCTTCAGATGATGGAAGTTGGGTTCCTTTCCAAGGAGTGTTCTGGGAAGATGATGTCACCATTTGTAGTGCAAGTCATAGTGCAGACTATTGAGTGAGACTTATGTAGGCCCAATGCTGAAGCAATGCATGAGTATATTTTATATCATTACAGTAATTTGATTAGACTTGGTCATTTGCTCCCAATCAAGTTGTAAATGAAGGGCCCCAGGAGAGGTGTGTGACAAAGGTTCTGTGAGGACTTAGCTTTGTTTCTGTTGCAACTTAACACATGCTCATTTCAGTATTTTTCTACATGTGAAACATTTGCAGTTCTCAGTTCCCCCTCTCAGTAACATGATTCTAATCTTATCTACTTAAATTTAGTTATTCTGGGTAATGTGATAACTTGCAAAAACAATATTTGGTTGGCCCTTTTAAAGATGTGATGGTGTAAAGAATAGAAAGATAATGGAATTACTGCCTTCATCCCTCTGTACAATTTTGGGGCTAGCTGCTACAACCAACAAACTTCACGGTCCCTGATCTGAATCAAAACACAGTGAAAATATACTGAAAAATATTTCCACCTTGAGAATAATTGAAGGAAAAAAGTCCTAATCATTATAGGAAAACCACCTCTGAAAATGGTTTTTAACAAGGCACTGGAGTAAAAATTTGAATATAACAAAAATATCAAACTTATGTAGATTTGTGGAAAGGAGCATTATCTCTAGACTGTCTAGAACAAATATCTATTATATTATTATTCAGTTAACATAAGTTAACAAGATCAGTTATATTCTTTTGACTGTATGTAATGCAACACTAATTCAAATGGGCTTAAAATTTCAGAAACTTATTATTTTCTAAGCTCTGAAATCCAGACACTGTGGAGTCTCAAAGCTGGGCTACTTAGTGGTATTATATTTCCCTTCTCCTTGTTCTCTTGAAGGTTCTTCACAAGGTATCTTTCAATGCAAACAGGAATACACATTCACTTTCTTGATTACATCACTGTGTCACTGTCTCGCTGTCATCCCGTTGTTCATCGATTTACTCAAGCAGGCACCAGTAATGTCTCCATTCGTCATAGCCAGGTGTGGCCCAGACCCCACAAAAGTAGAATACATCAGAAAAAAAATTTTAAAAAGGCATAAAAATAGTTCTATTTTTGAATTTTAAAAATACATCAAAAATAGTTCTACAACTCATTTTGACTCTAGCCCTAAAAACTTACATTGGTGAGAACATGGTACCCTCATGCCTCTTTAATCCCTTTTCCCAGTGACTTTTTAAAATCTCCTTCTCCCAACACATGATATTTGTGTCAACTTTTATTACAAAATACACTCTCCCTCAGGTCAACTTAAGCCTCCTAACAATTACAAAATTAAGCTGAGTCTGTCACCTGACTGTTTCTCGAATCTGTTCACTCTTCATCCTTACACTGCTACTTTTTCAGGCGTCACCATCTCTTGCCCAAAGCACTGAAAGTCTCCTCTCAACAGTTGTTTTACCCTTTTATCTGTTCTGCCAGAAGCAACTGGTGAACTTGCTGAAATGTACATCCTATTTTCAGTGACCCTCAACAATATAATGATCACATTTAAATCCAGACCTAGCATATAAGACCCTACATAAATCAGCCCCTACTTAAGTAGACCTGAGGGAGAGTCAAAATGAGTTGTAGAACTATTAAGTCAACTTAAAATTTAACTTTTACTAGTGAATAAGAAGTTCAAATTGGGAATTTACAAATTGCTAAAGTTTATTTGTCCCATCATCACTATTAATAGGTGAAAAATTTAGCTCTTGTTCATTCACATCAGGAACAAAATCATCTCTGCTTTTCAGCACGTTAACGCAGTTTGGCTTCTCACGGCTGAATGTTTGGCTTGTTTCAATTTTCTTTTCAGTTGCTAGGCTCAAAATGGAAGGGATTTGCAATACAAATTTTTGCATTTTTTTCTTGATATCTCCAGTGCTTCTTAAACTCATTTGACCTCTTTCCCCTTTTCTCAGTCCCCTCTACCCTCTGCTCTGTGCTTAAGTAATCAAACTTCATTAAGGAAACAAATAGAAAGCAACTTCCAGTTATAGTCAAAAAGCTATGCCCTCACCCCTGTGGATTATTCCAATCCCCCCAGGGGTATGTTATCACTCACTTTGTGAAGCATTATCTATCTATCTATCTATCTATCTATCTATCTATCTATCTATCTATCTATCTATCTATCTATCTATCTATCTATCTATGCAGAGTCTCTTGCCCCCATGCCTGGCTGTCTTCACCCAGACCCCTCGGAGGGGGTGGGTTGAGTTTCCCTCCACACCCCTAGCAGAGCCCCGGCAGCTGAAGACCTCCAGAACCCAGCCACAGCCATGCTCAAGGCTCCTCTACACATGTTCGGACGAGCCTCACACATGAAGGAACTGACAGAGGAACCCAGGTATGCGGGACCCGGATCTGAGACCTCCAAGCCTGCTCGAATCAGGACTGGGCCTCTTCTGCCCAGATTTCCCATTTTTCAGTAAATAGGCAGTCACACCCAGAAACTTCCCCCAGCACCATGTAATCCCATCAACGAGCAACATCCAGAGACTATAAAACCAAGCTTCCAACATCTTATATCCTAGTTCTCCCTCTTGGAGAACCTGGCAAGCTACCAAGAGTTTTCCTGCCTGCATGGGAGAGCCTGACAAGCTCCTTGTGTCATATTCATATCCCAAATACAGTAACAATGATGGGTCTCATTCTCCTGATCTTAAAGAGCCTCTTATGTGGCACCAATGGGAAGGACAAGTAAAGAGACGCTGCTAAAATCTCAGGGCTACTACAAATGGAGACATTACCGGGCCTGCTCGAGCAAATCAAGGATCAACAGGATGATAGTGATAGTGATAGTGTTATATATGTGTGTATATATACACACAGTATATGTACAGTATGTATGTATATATATGCACAGTATGTATGTTTACATACTATAATATATATACATATATATATGTATATACTATTGATATATGAGTGAAGTCCCACAGAATCAGGAACCAGGCTCACAGGCTCAATGGGACCCGAGAACAAAGATCCTCTGCCTGGTAACACCAATCTCTGGTGACCCAGGGGTCACAACCATAAGACCCACACTGCTGGTGCCAGATAAATTCCTTATCGGCCAACCTCCACTACCCAACTGCCACCATGCTCCAGGTTGCCTTCCAGACCACATGGCTGTGCAACAGACCATAAACACTCCCTACCCATTTTCCATCATTACTGTACCATATTTGATGGGGTTCAAATATGGTGCAGTACAATGGTGTGAACCATTGTAACACTTATAATGGTGCTTAGAGGCTTCCCTAAAAGCCTCCACCCCTCTCAGAGAGCCCAGCAAGCTACTGAGAGTATCTCGACCAAGTGGCAGAGCCTGGCAAGCTACCTGTGGTGTATTCAATATGCCAAAACAGTAACAACAACGGGCCTCACTCCCCTGACTCTGGAGGAGCCGCCAATATGGCAGCATTAAGAAGGTCGAACAAAGAGAGACTGATAAAATCTCAGGGCCAAACTAGGCTTCCAAAATGAAGAAAAATTAAAATAACTGTACTTTTAACACACATACGCTGGCATTGGAAGCATCCATCGAGGACCTGATGGTGCAAGCACAGAAAATCGAGTGCAACGTCATTGGATTGACTGAGATGAGAAGGCATTGATCACATCATGCCGTTTTTGACACTGAAGAAGAACTGTTCCTTGTAACATGTGACAGTAGAGGCGTTGGTGTTGTCAGTGTCCTTGTCAGTATGAACTTGGCCATGAGCATTGAATCATTTGAATGCCTAACAGCTAGAATTGGATGCTTACATTTGAATAGATGTGGCTCATTGCCAGCAGTTTCTATATTCGTTGTCTAGTTGTCTACACACCAACATCCAACTATGATGAAGAAGAAATTGAGAAATTCTACACAGAGCTGGAGAAGTTCTATAAAGAAGACCACACCTTCTACAAGGTCATTGTCCATGATTTTAATGCCAAGATAGGGCCTAAAAGGTCACCTGAAAAACTCCACATTGGGACCCACAACTAGAATGGAATTAACAGGGTGAGAGACTGAGTTCTTCACGTCGACCAAGACCATCCATGGTAACTCGCAGTTCCAGAAGGCCGAATCTGAACATTGGACATGGGAGTCTCCTAGTGAATACTTCCGCAATGAAATAGACCACATCACATTCAATTGATGGTTTTGCCTGACTAATGTTGCTGTTGTCTTCAAGTTCCAAACAGGATCAGACCACCGTCTCCTTTGTGCGAAATTCTACTTCACAGAATGGGGAGAAGGGGCTGCAAAGTTTAAGAAGAGAACTCCCAGAACTACCACCAACTGGGAGCTCTTTGGCACTGCTGCAGCAATATGGGAAGAAGCTATTGTTGACAACATTGATGAGGAATATGATTGGCTGATTCAGCACCTCTATGATCGAGGAATGCAGAGAGAGAGAAAGCCACAAAAAGTCACCTGTCTTCAGAAACTCTCGAGCTCATTCACCAAAGTGATCTGGCTCGAGCCTCAGGTAATCTCAAGCTAACAGTCTGAGCTCACAAAGCTGTGCAGAGAAACGATAAAGAAGACCTCAAAGAGAGAAGAGCAGCAGTGTTCGCTGATGCAGCAGAAGCTGGAAAAAGTATTTGCAACACCCGCCTGTCCTTCACCAACTATAAGACCAAGATAACTGCCCTCCGGCGTCCTGATGGATTTATCAAATCTTTAGAAGATGGAAAAGGTTATCCACGACTTCTACTCAGATCTCTTTGATAGCCACGTCCACCTGCCTACATACCAAATTCCGCAGGATGGATATGTCATTCCCAGCATTCTCCCTTCTGAAATCCAACACGCCATTTTGTTGATAAAGAAGCATATAGCACCCAGTCCAGACAAGGCATACCTGAATACCTGAAGAATCTGCTGCCAGTACTCATCAATACACTGGCTCAGCTCTTCACACGCTACCTGTCTGAATGCACGGTTCTGTCCCAGTGGAAAACCAGCAGGACCGTTCTGTTGTACAAGAAGGGAGACATCCACGACATCAGCAACTATCACCCGATCTTCCTTTAGTTTGTCATCTACAAGTTATTCACTCGAATCATCCTGAACAGGATTGTCAGAACACTAGGTGAAGGACAACCATGTGGGCAAGCCAGGTTCTGAAAAGGATTCAGCATGATAAACCATATCCACACGGTGATCTAGCTCATTGAGATCTTGCGAGAGTTCAAGATGCTGCTCTGTCTAACGTTCATTGATTTAAAGAAGGCCTCTGATTCTGTTAAGACTGAAGTGGTTATCAAAGCCCTAGGGAAAGAGTGTGTTCAAAGTCAATACATCAAGATCCTCTGTGAGCTGTATTATGGATTTACCACCGGGATCTCACCATTCTACAAAGAAGTGTTCATAGGCATAAAGAGAGGGGTTCGGCAGGTGACATCATTTTACCGAAACTCTTCAACGCCACCCTTGAGGACATCATGCAACGATGGGAATGGGAAGGAATGGGAGTGAAGATAAACAGTTGGCAACTACACCACCTCCGCTTCACTGATGACATTGTTCTAATAGCACCAAATATCAGCCAAGCTGCATGAATGCTGGCTGACTTCAACAGTCAGTGTGGAAAGGTCGGGCTGCAACTGAATCTCAGGAAGACAATGTTCATGAGAAACAAACTGGTTCCTGATGTTTGTCCTCAACGGAACGAACATATCTGAATGCAAAAGTTTTGTGTACCTAGGTCCAGAACTCAACATGACAAATGAACTGGCACCTGAACTGCTCAGGAGGTAGAGAGCAGTGTGGAATGCCTTCGAGAGTGTAGAAGAAGTGGTTAAGAGGATGAAGGACTTCTGACTCCTAACACATCTTTTCAACTCCACCGTTCTTCCTCCACTAACATATGCCTCAGAGACCTGGGCCCTAGGAAATCAGGATGAGAACACTATTCGGGTATCCCAAAGAGAAATCGAAAGAGCTATGCTTGGAGTATCACGTTCCATTCAGGTGAGAGAAGGAATCCGGAGTTCTGACTTCCATTGATGATCAAGAATCAGGGATGCTGTCTCATTTGCCAAGGTGTCGAAAATCAGATGGGCCGGACACGTTATGCGATTCAGAGACGACCGCTGGACAATAGCTGTTACCAACTGGATTCCACGGGACGTCAAGAGACCTCATGGTTGCCCACCTACAAGATGGTCAGACTTCTTCACCAAGACCCTGAATAAATGGTCTGAGGATTTTGGTGTTCCTGGAGCGAGCAGACACCACTGGGCTTCACTAGCACGCGATAAGGATGAATAGAAATGTTACTGGCACCCACTTGAGCAAATCAATGAATATCAGGATGACAAGTGATACAAGTGATGTATATATATATATGTATATATATACACACACACACTGTATTATGATTTTCTTTACAAACCTCTGCCTATATAATCATGTTGTTATTTGGGGGAGAGTCACTAAAAGACAAAGTCTCTCCTTCAACCTTTGGTGTTTGAACTCATTGATGGAACTGTTATAGTTACAGCATCAGGAAATAGACAGAGGCTGACATAGATAGTAAAAGCCACTGGAAGTTATTGCATATTTGGTTCCAGACCACTGTAATGAAATCAGCAATGCACCAGAGCATGAAATATGAATATTTGGCTTTTTCATGTATATATTGTATAGTCTGCCAAGTGCAATGCCCATTCTAAAACTATAGATGCAGTAATTATAACACTTTACTATTAAAAGAAAAATGCTAGCAACTAAAACTTCAGGGAGTCCCAACTAGTGGAGAGTCCTGCAAAAAAAAAGTGATATCTGCAAAGCACAATAAAATGCAATAAAATGTGGTATGCTTGTGGTACTGTCTGAGGTAGAGAAATATTTTGACTACAATCATAAATTTTCTTGAATCACTTTGATCAGCTTTTTGTTATTATTTAAGCAGTATTTCACCAGTGCACAGAAAACAGTCTCATTATTTTCTTTGAGAATTTTGGAAAGATACGGGTCAATAAGACATACAAATATATAAGAGATTCTCAAGGATAATAGAAAGAGACAGTTTTATTGATGAGAGACTTTTAATAAGTCCTATTTCTCTGGCCATACTGAATCCAGCAAATATTTTTGGCTCTAATGAAATGAGTCTATTTTCTCCTTCAATACTCTTAATAATGGTCTCATAATAATCAAGAAAGCTTCTGTGGGACAAGCATATTTTTATGATGTCTATAATTTTGCCCTTTCTAGAATTCCATATAGATGGATCCATACAGTGTGCAGCATTTTAAAATGAACCACTTGAACTATTTTAATTTTTCCTTTTCTCTTGAATATTTTTGCCAGGGTTTAACTTACTGTAGTTGTCTTACATCTGTTGATTTCCCTGTTTAAGTCATCTGAGGTCAATCATATTCTAAAAACTCAAATTACAATAAAATTTTTTGATGGAAGAAAAAGAATGCCACATGTACTTTATTATATATTGCTCTAATTGTTCTGTTTTATTATGTTGTTCATGTTCATTTTGTCCCACTGTACTATCTTTTGGGCCCTATTTGACATTTCAGTATGAGGTTGTTGTCTATTTTAATACTAAGATTTTTTTTCTTTCCTTCTTCTTACATACTTTACTTTGTTCTCCTCATTCCCCCCCACCCCTTTCTGTTACTCTGGGAAATATAGTTTGATTAAATCCCTAAATAATACTTTTAAAATTTTTTTTCCTTCTAATATAATTATTACTCAGATGTCAACTCTTACAGGTTTTTATTGTTTAATCTATTCTGCTTTTATTCTCCTGGAAAAAGACTCTCAATATTATGTTCTGAATCACTCTTTTTCATGAACCATGTACTTACTCAGAGTGAGCCTAACTACAAGGTTAAGAGCATCATCTTCCAGACTGCCAAATCTGCCCATTAGTTGCAAGTTCATGGATCCCCAAGCCTACCCTCACTTCAGAACAGCTAGCTGTAAATTCAAGAGTCAGATTTGAAAAATGTACTAGAATAACTTTCAGAACTCTGGGGAATGTTGTTCTTGTAATTATAGGGTTTCTTTTCCCAGGCAAAATGGTAAAAGGATCAGAAACAGGTATAAGAAAGGAAGGCAAAGGGTAAAACCAGGGAATTAGAATTCCCAGAGAGAAGCATCTGGGTCATTAGGAATACATTACCCCCTGACTGATTCTTGACAATATACATAATAGTGCCAACCTAAGACACTCACCATAGCAGCAGAGTCTATACTGAAACTTCACTGAACAGGTATTATTAACTTATTGCTTATATGTTTGAACTCAATCTGCAGTCCCGCAACGCAAGAGTTTTGCTAACTACATGAGATTAAAATGTGACATAATTGATATTTCTGGGATGTCTAGACTTCATCCTGAGTTTTATTAGCATAACCTTTCTGGTTCAAGGAGCCTTTCAGGAAGGGCTTTAGAATACCTTCTAAATCTATTATTTGGAAAAATAAGCATTGAAAGGTTGCTTCCTGAGGTAAACTTCTTTAAGCAAAATTAATTTTTTAACCTACAAAGTATGTGTTAATTAAAAAATATACTTTAAAAATTGATATTTCTAAGTGCATTTTGTATTTCTTCATTTAATAGCATTTATATTATATATGTCATGATTATGATTTCTCATTATGTTTTAATATACTTGCCTCAGATGGTATAATTGTTCTCTTTTATACATTTTTGACTTTATTATAATATATAATTGGTATAAAAAACCCTGTATACATTAGTGTTTACAATTATACAATTAAGCTTGGACATTGCATACTATCATTTCGCCACTACTGCAACCAAGACACCATATATACACATCACATAATCTATCCTCTCCAAAAGTCCCCTGTGACTCCTCCATTTCTATTTTTTGCTTGTTATTGTTTAATTTTGCCATCTTTGCTCTTAATAAAATTTTAAATGCAGAATACCTTGACATTAATTGTAGATAATATATTTTATATCCGCTTTCTGGAATTTACTTCATTGTTTTCATTTGGTACTGGAGTGATAGCACAGTGGTAGGGTGTTTGCCTTGCATGCAGCTGACCTGGGTTTGATTCCTCCGTCCCTCTCAGAGAGCCCGAGCCCAGCAAGCTCCTGAGAGTATCCCACCCGCATGGTAGAGACTGGCAAGCTACCCATAGAATATTCGATATGCCAAAAACAGTAACAAGTTTCACGATGGAGACGTCACTGGTGTCCGCTTGAACAAATTGGTGAACAAGGGGATGACAGTGTAGTGTAGTGCTACAGTTTTCTTTTGAAACATTTGTACACATTTGTTTTCCAGTTCCTGTTAAGATACAGGAAGAAAGCTCATGATCTTTGTTTGGTGAGAATCCAAGTGAGTTTCAAAGGGGAACAGGGAAAGTCTCAGTGTACTATAGGAAACCGCATTAACTTACTTGCACTTCACACTGAATGCTTTTCATCAAGAATCTTTATCAGCTTCTTGATGGAGAGAAGATTTTCCTGAAATCAAAAAGTACCACTGAGATTTAAAAGAAAAGCTATGGAGCACTGAACATTTAGGTTATTCAGTCCCTGTTGTTTTTTTTCTTTTCTTCCTTTCTTGGTAAGCTTTTATGGACCTGCACCAAGTTATCAGGTGTAGGAACCAGTAGTGCCAAGACAACCACTGGGCTCAAATAGCTTGTCCTAATGTCTTTGTACCTTACTGACTGAACCCTTGTCTAAAAATGTCCTGTTTCTCACTTGAACATAATTTCAAACAGCTCACCTCTTTGTCAGGGGTCCTTAGAGTTCTTTCCTTTATATTCTTTAGGTTTCTAAAAGTTTCCCTAGTTACCCCTTCGACAGCCCCCTCAGACCTTCGTCAATCTTAGAAGTCAGCAGCAGCTTGTACTAAGTCTGTGTTGTGTTGGGCATTTGAACCAGGATTAAGTGCTACTTATTAAGTCACATCATGACGATGAGTCCTCACAGGCTAAGTTAAGAAAACATAAAGTGCTCAAGAGCCCATCACTAATAAGGACTTAAACTAGATTTCAAACTTCACCTGACTGAATCCAAATTCAATGTTCTTTCTCCTATGCTTTTCTCAGTCTCTGGAGAGTTTATCTACCATTTAGTGGCTTGGGGGTAATCAATATTTTCTCTTCCATTGCAACTTGAGAAACAGTAGTTGATATGGGTTATGCAATATCTGCAGAGTGTTGAGTTCTCTGAAACTCTGCAGAGGAAAAAGTACAATAATAGTATTATGACACTCTGTTTTTACAGAGCAAATTCACTTCTGGTTCATCTGACCTTGAAACCTGTGCCACAGCTTTGCCCAATTAGCAGTCTCTAAATGTATATTCAGGTCACATCTGTGCTGAATTGTTTTATTTATGTTGATTGATTGTGGATTATGACACAGCTTTCCTACTTAGTCAGGGTAAGTGGAGTGAGGAGTTTTAAGGACAAATTGTGAACCAGCTGCAGAAAGGTCAGAATAGAGAAGAGTGTAAGATTGCAACTTGCTAATGTAGACTTCAAGAAGGAATTTTTATTAAACCATAAAAAAACATCTGTACCATCTTATGACGGAAAGTTCAGGCTTATTAGGCATTGACTGCGTAATGAATTTTGCATACAGTCATCATAAAACTCTCCCTCTCTGCCATGACTCTTGAGGAGAAAACTTTAATTTATTCCTTACCTGTGAAATATTTCAAATGTCCCCTTAAACACCTTCTGATGACTAATAAGAGTGATATTTTTTCAAATTTATATACCGAATTAGCTAGAGAAAATTAAAAAAAAACATTTCTTTGAATATTCTGAGTTTTACTTTAAAGATGCATGCATCTTTGCAAGTTAATCCACAATGTAGTCATGTTTGCTTTAATAAATAAAACTGTCACTCCTTAAACTTTATTGTTTGGAACTTTTCTCATTTCCACTGAATTAGAACCTCAGGAACATGAACTCTCAGATATTTTTGGAGAGCAAATGTTTCTGATGTGTGACAAATTAAAAGACAGTGCTGCAGGAAAACGTATTTTGTTGTTGTTGTTGTTCTGTGGCTCTGTAGTACCCTGGGCAGAAGACTAGGTAGTTCTGCTTGAGAAGTGAGGAACAGAATCCTGAAGACTGGTTCTTACCCTCTAAATCTATGATCACTAAAGATGTTGGGCCATAAAGGACAAAATGGGAGAATATGGTAGAGTTTTCCCATAAGACTCACCAGCTACAACTTGCCAAATATGACACTGCTGTAAGGAGCTAGCAAAACCAATAGCTACGTCAGCGCAATGCAACTTCAAGCTTTGCCTGTCATTGACCAATTTTAAAAAAAGGGATTCCTTATCAGAACAGTCTTCTTCAAATGATTAGTGATAATTCTTGGATCCATTCAGATGCATAAATAGTAAAAATGGTCCTCTGTGATTCTTTGGTTAAGCCATGGTATAACTTACCTTCTCATGTCAGCTGTTGGGCTATTTCCTGTGGGTTCTTGCCTTTCACTTTGGGAAACTCACAAACACTTCTTCGATGGTAACTTTCTACTGTGTTCTTAGTAGAAGCAATTGTTGTTTTCCTTTTGAATTTCCCATATTCTTCTGGTTTTTGAAATCTCAGAATGATTTAATAAGTTCCCATATCCACTGTTCCGCATCAACTCTGGGTAAATCTGGTTAAAATACTGAGTTCAGTCACTGATTCTATGTCCTTTGTAACGGACTTGTGACCCAATTCCAATAGTTGTTTGTTTTTAAGAGCTTCTCCAGGGGCTGGAATGATGGTATGGCGGATAGGGCGTTTGCCTTGCAACTGGTCGACCTCGGTTCAATTCCCAGCATCCCATATGGTCCCCCAAGCACCACCAGGAGTAATTCCTGAGTGCATGAGCCAAAAGTAAACCCTGTGCATCGCTGGCTGTGATCCAAAAAGGAAAAAAATTAAGATATTCTCCTCTTTTCAGTGGGGGGTGGGGAGTGAGGAATGTTTGTGTGGAAGGTTGGTATCTGGCAGTACTCAAAGCTTATTTCTGACTCTGCACTCAGGGATCACTCTTGTCACTACTTTGGGGACCATATGTGGTGCCAGGGATAAAACCCAGGTAGGCAACATGCAACTGCTCTCCCCACTGTAGTATCCAAGAGCATCTTCTCTTGAGCATAAGAGACCAGGGATCATTGTCCCTTTCCTGCTTAAAGCTACTGACATGTGAGGATGGAACATTTTGAATTCTGGCATCCATGCTTTGTGAGAGGAACCAGTGCAGAGACAAAATTCAGCCAACATAGACAGTGGAGAATAAAAAAACAAATAATCAGAAAGAGGCAAGGTCTGGGATAAAGCCATGGGGCCAAGGAATCAATAAATACTTTAGGTCCTTTATCAAAATTTAAATAAAAATCAATGGACTTTATAGATATTTTTAAGTTCACAAAATTGTGCAGAAAGTATATTTCCATAGAGTTCTGCCTCTTTTGTTTTCTCAAGAGTAGCACTCTCAAGAGAGTTGGATAGATCAGGAAACTTACCTTACTATGCCACTGTCACCTGATGTTTATGTGTGGGCCCACTATTGATATTGTGTGTTCTATGGGTTCCAAAGAATGTAAGATAATTTACACTAGTAAAAAGTTTTATACTACAGTTTCACTGCCATAAAAATTCTGTGTGGTGGTGGAAAATGGGCTCTGGTGGAGTGATAGGTACTCAACCATTGTAGTCTGTAACTGTACCTCACAGGGATTTACTAATAAAAATTTTTTTTAAATTCCGTGCGTTTTACCTGCTCATCCCTCACTGATCTTTAAAGGTTGGCAAATCACTGGCCATTTTTTTTCTGTCTCCACAGTTTTGCTTTCCCTGAATGTTATAAGTGGACATTATATTTGGAACCTGCAGTATGTAACCTTTCAGACTGGATTCTTTTACTTGGATATATACATTAAACATTCCTCATGTCTTTCATGATTTGAGAACTTAGTTCTCACTGGCTCCTTTTTAAGTGAGATAACAAGTAATCTTAAAGACACTTTGAGTGGAGACTTTCTGTAGCTTAGAGTTGTGGTAAAGTTGATCCTAATAATTTTAGTTTAGTTTTTAAATGTTTCTTTCCTTAGTTGTGTTGAGTTCATGAATCATCCTGACAATTTCCTCTCTGAATTCTCTATCTGAGAGGAGGGTGTATTTCTGGGAGGTCGCTGCTGAGGTTAGTGAGATATTTTCTTGGCTCTCTCCTAGTGGTGGGGATTTTCTCAGTTTCTTCATGTTGTTATGGGCTTTACTATCTGGAGCTCTCGTTAACTTGGGAGGAACCTCGACTAAAGTTTTTTGGTTATGCTCTTTTGACAAAGTACTTTTCCGTGCAAGTTGATGTGTTCATTGACAGTTTTTGTGAAGTTAGGATAGGCTAGGTTGGTTGAGTATCTACATATAGTAACTAAGATGATGAGGGAGTTCTTTCGGAGAAATGGGTTCAATCAATTGTAGCCAAAGGACAATGCATGGAATGGTAAGAAAAAATGGCGCGGTGGGCGAATGACTGGGACCTGCCCGGCGGGGAGGGGGTGCTCCGAGCTGTCCCGCTGCCGCAGGCGGGCACGGGACGCGGGGGGCGCTTTTCCAGGTGGCACAGGGTCTCCAAGGGGAAGAGCCAATATACCTGTCGGACACGGGAGGGCGGGATCAGGCGCGGTGGGCGAATGACTGGGACCTGCCCGGCGGGGAGGGGGTGCTCCGAGCTGTCCCGCTGCCGCAGGCGGGCACGGGACGCGGGGAAATGTTTCTTTCCTGAAAATGCCTTAGAATTGTCTGTTCCACCACGTTTGCTGACACCACTTGCTCCTCCATTTATTTTATGATCTTCCTTTGATCATGCCTTTTGTTTTCTTGAGTATTCCAATCTCCAAAATTTCCTTATGTTTATTGGAAGTTATTTTTAGATTTTGTATTGTTTGCTTATTCTAATGATTTTGTTCCTTTATATTAAGATCTAGTTCATATGGGTGTAAATGTTAAAGAAAGTTTGGTGATAAAAATTAGAAGAGTTGGGAAATAGAAATTTTGGGGGTTTGGGTGGGCCACACCTGGACAGTGCATAGGACTTACTCCTGGCCCTGTGGTCAGGGATCATTCCTGGTGAAATCTGGGGACTGGTGTGGTGCTGTAGGTAAAACCCAGGATGACTGCATGCAAGGCAAGAACCCTACCCACAATACTATCTCTGTGACTTTTGTAATTTTTGGGGAGGGGGTGGAGGTAAATAGGAAATTTTAAATTGTCCACAATCAGGTATCTCTAAATATAGTATTTTTCCTACATTGAATGTCATCTGATGGAAGGGACACAGAGTTTTCCTGGTGAAATTTTAAAGTGGGATTTTAAAAACGCGAGTAATCAGTAACAGATCTGTCTAATAAAAGGGACAACCAAATGTTTATAGAAGCTTATTGCCATCAAGCCCATTGTATCCTGGTTTACAGGGAGCAAGAAATAACCATTATGAGGGAATTAGCACACAAAATATAAGTCTTACAAGTAATTAGGCAGCTGTATATTTATCGGTACAGAATGTATTTTAATTTTTAATCAGGGTTTTTGTTCCAACTGACAAAATAATGGTTTGTTTGCAGTCTTCCATAGAAACAGACTTCCCAAATTGGATTCAGTGGGCCCTTTTGTGTTTCATTTGCCACCAAATCTGATGTACTATATGAATCCTTCAGTGAAAGACCCCCAGGAAAGCATATGCTGCTTTCAAAGTGACTATGTTTTCTAAGATATGATTTACAACATAAATAAAAGTGATCTGTTGGAACAATGTATGCATATTTGCAGGAAATGAAAAAGGAATATTATTATAAATGTATTAAGACTACTACACAAACTTCTAAAATGAGTCAGCAATACAGATTTTATATATAAAGGAATCTTAAAATTAAAGAACTACATTTGGGATAAGAATATGTTCCCCATGGCAAAAATGTTTTATATCGCCACCATAATCACAAACAATAGCTATATAATTTAGATACAAAAGATAACAGGGTTGCAGAAACATATTTATGTATCCCGCAAAGATTTGACATGAAGGTATCTTTGGTGAATCTGATAAAAATACCAGAAGTAGCTCTAGAATTTAGCCAGCAAAGCCTCATGAAAATCTTCACTCCAATCTTTTAACTATGTGATTTGAGAAAGAGGTTCGAAGCTTCTGTGCTTTAATTTCCTCATCAGTAACATAAGAATCCATCCACTATTTCTGCTGAACTGCCATGTGGATTTGAAGATAAGAAAAAGAAATGTTTAGTGATAAGACAAAGAAACAGCAAAATGTTAGGCAAGCAATTTGAATTTTGCCTGCCACTTTCTGTGATATTTGGCAAGTCACTTAACTACAAAGAACCTTAATTTATTTTGCTCTCTATCTCCATATGTGGCATGCAAGTAATGACATCCATATTGCAGAGTTCTTGTGAGAATTTTTCATTACCTATGTGAAATATTTTGGACATTTTAGGGATTCAATTATTCTTATTAAATAAAAAAAATCAAGACTTTTCTATTCCTTGTTGTTATTGTTGTGGGGCCACACCCTGTGGTACTCAGAAGTTACTCCTGTTCTGCACTCAGGAATTTTTCCTGGAGGTTCTCAGGGTAACATATGGGATGCTGTGTATCGAACCCAGGTTTGCAGTATGTAAGGCAAACCCTCTTTCAACTGTAATGCTCTGGCCCTGACCTTTCTATTCTTATGAATGCAATTAACTGTTAACCATCATCCAACAATGAGATGAAGTTCTATCAAAAAGTAGAAAAAGAATTTTTATTGATGTCTCTAAAATCTAGAGAGTATCAATCTGACACGCTCACAGAAAGTGCTCTGATGATGGAGAAAAATTCTTTAAAAAGAATTTATAGAGAAACAAAGCATGCCAAATGAAGGGATGTCTGCATGCCAGTCCATTTGGAAGCTAATATTTACTAGTACTTATCAAGCTTTTTATAGCAGCATTAGTGACATCTTTCCACTCTTCAAATTCTAGGTATCAAGATACTAGTTTTCTGAAGGTGATTTATGCACTTGCAGGTCAGGATTCTCAAGCATGTTCATATGTAGTCTCCTAATGTTCCTTGAGTCTATTTTGGATATCTGCTTTATAAATTTTAATCTCACCAGCTCTTAATCATCTCCACAAAACATTACCGATAAATATATTATAGAATCAATTCTAAGTTGATTTGGGAAATCAAAATGGTATTTGACCCATGGATAGGTGGTAGGTCCATGAAAGACTATAATGGTAGATAGTTTAGATTGTTGGTCACTATATATCTCTCACCCTTACTCAACTTGGCTATTAGGACCTTCTTACTGGCTTCTCTCTATTGAGGGGGTATACTTAAGGGGGGTAAGGCATTGCCATGTTTCACCAAACCCGAGCTACTTCCTATGCTTCTTTTCATTCATATTTCTCTCTTTGTTAAATGTGAATAATAACTGCCATTCTGTCATCCCATTGTTCATCGATTTGCTCGAGGGGGCACCAGTAACATCTTCATTGTGAGACTTGTTACTGTTTTTGGCATATCGAATATGCCACAAGTAGCTTGCCAGGCTCTGCCGTTCGGGGTGAATAATAACTAGCATGGTAAAAGTGTTTGGTCAAATACACAGACAGCCCTATTTTTAGCTTTAGCGAAGTATAAACTCAAGTATAACCTGAGTTATGGAAGCAATTAGAAGGGACAAGCTCTCATTAGGAGTTTGACTTAGTGTGGGAGCATATGTTTAGTGTGTATGGCCTGGGCGCAGTACTGGGGCAAGAAATCAATCCCATTCACTGTCACAGAGGAAGAAGTGTCAGAGGAGACACACTGACTGTGAACTCCCAGGCCAGTTCCCAGGGGTTCTTCATTTTCATCTTTCTGCTTCCAGTTCATAATCTTGTCACTGTGCCCAAGTACCTGGCACGAACACTTGTGGGTAATTGTCCTCACTGAGGACCTCAGTGTCCACATCTGTATAAAAAGGTGTTGTCACTTGGTCTCTGACAAACTGTCCTTTTGTACTGGTGCTCCTTACTGTGACTGTGTCTACGGGAATTGTTCTACCTTAGATGAGCAGCTAACAGGCATAAAGTACTTCCTATATTTGAGGGATTATTCTCCCTTGAATAGAAGTTGAGGCAAAGTTTGTACTGAATTTCTTTATGCAAGGAATAATACTCATGTCTATGTTCTCCCTTTGTGGAAGGGAGACCAGGAGTTTCTGCTCTACCCTATTCCTGTTTATCCTCATCTTTCCCTGGGACCTAAAGAAACTACATATACTTAGTTTGGTTCTTCTTCTTTTTTTATTTTTATTTTTAAATTTTTTAAGCCACATCTGGAAATGCTCTGTATAACTCCTGGCTCTACACTCAGGAATCACTCGTGGTGGTGCTTGGGAGACCATATGGGATGCTAGGAATTCAACCTGGGTCAGCAGCAACCAAGGCAAATGCCCTACCTACTGTGCTACCTCTCTGGCCCCTACTCAATACATTTTAAAATATTTGTTTTATATTTTTGTTCCTCCCTTTCTTCTTCCCTTCCTTCTTCCTTTCCTCCCTCCTTCCCTCTTCCCTTTCTCCCTCCTTCCCTCTTCCTCCCTCCTTCCCTCTTCCTCCCTCCCTCCCTCCCTCCCTCCCTTCCTTCCTTCCTTCCTTCCTTCCTTCCTTCCTTCCTTCCTTCCTTCCTTCCTTCCTTCCTTCCTTCCTTTCTTTCTTTCTTTCTTTCTTTCTTTCTTTCTTTCTTTCTTTCTTTCTTTCTTTCTTTCTTTCTTTCTTTCTTTCTTTCTTTCTTTCTTTCTTTCTTTCTTTCTTTCTTTCTTCTTTCCTTCCCTCCCTCCTTCCTCCACCTCCCTTTCTCCTTCCTTCACCCTCCCTCCCTCCCTCCTTCCTCCCTCCCTCCTTCCCTCTCCTTCCTTCCTTCCTTCCTTCCTTCCTTCCTTCCTTCCTTCCTTCCTTCCTTCCTTCCTTCCTTCCTTCCTTCCTTCCTTCCTTCCTTCCTTCCTTCCTTCCTTCCTTCCTTCCTTCTTTCCTTCCTTCCTTCCTCATTTCCTTCTATTTCTGGTCTATATGCTGGTCTATAACATTCTTTAGGAATGTTTCTCCTTGCTGAGCATGCTAAGGAATTCCAGTTGTCACAAACAGGGGAAATCTCAAGCATCCTATCATATTATGGTGAAACTTGCAGATCTTTATTAGGTACTATGTGTTAATTAAGCCAAGAGGAGCTCTGAGGCAGAAAGTGATTGCTGTTCCACCAGCAAAAGGGATGTTAATTGAATAAAACTAGATCTATTGGGGGGGGGGGTTTGTTGGGAGATCACACGCAGCTGTGCTTAAACCCTACTCCTGGCTCTTTGAAAAGTATTCTGGTGGTATTCGATATCCCAGGGTCTCTACTTAGGAGTTTTTAGGGATGGAACCTGGGTCAGTTGTGAGCAAGGCAAGTGCTTTACACTACACTGTCTCTCTGCCTGCCCCCTCCTCCCCGCCTTTTAAAAAAATTGAATCACACAGTTACAAAGCTGTTCATAGTTGGATTTCAGCCATACAATGTCCCAACACCCATGCCTACACCAGTGTAGATTTCCTATTACCAGTGTCCTCAGTTTCCTTCCTGCCACCCCTGTGCAGTCTGTCTCTATGGCAGGCACTTTCCTTCTCTCTCTCTCTCTCTCTCTCTCTTTCTCTCTCTCTCCTTTTGGGCATTATGACCTGCAAAACAGATACTGAGAGGTTATCATGGATGCTCCTTTACCTTTACCTATTTCAGCACACAATTCTTATCCAGAGTGATCATTTCAACTGTCTGTGTCATAGTGGTCCTTTCTCTATCCCAACTGTCTTCTCCCCAAGCACCTGAGGCAGGCTTTCAACCATGGACCAATTCTCCTGTCTGGCCCCTCTTCTAGGGTGATGTTTTTTTGTTTGTGATAAAAGATAAAAAAAAAAAACAGAAGCATTCAATAAGGTTTAAGAGATGAAACAGGAGTTAGAGATTCTGCAAGGTGAGAATGGCCAAGTCAAAGTTTATAAAAGGGAAGTTTTATGGAAACAGTAAGAGTAGAGCAGGACTGGTAAACTTGGTATTGCTAGGCATTATGTGTCTCTATCAACTATACAACACAGCCATTGTGGCACAGAGGCAGGCATAGAAAATATGTTAAAAGTTGGCATAGTTGTGTTCTAATAAAACTTTATTTATGGATATTGAAACAAATTCTAGATAGTCCTTCATTTTTGTTTTCAATTTAAATAATGTACCAACTATTCCTAAATCTTTTGCAGCACAAAAACAGTATGCCAGTGGCAATTTACAGTGTTGCCACATTCATATAATTTCAAAGTAGAGACTACAGCAAGACAGTACATCAGAAATACAAAAATACAGCAGCTGGACAGCCATGAGCTGGCAAACTCTTGCCTCAGTGAGAAAATGGGGGCTGAATTCTTCTGGAGGGGGCTGTTAATCCTTAAGCACAGCCTGAGGTCATCAGGATTTGTAGAGGGACATGAAGGAAAATGAAGTCGGCTGACAGACAGGTTCTGGCTCTGACAGGTCCTGACCTACTTTTTCCTATTATTTCTAAATTGTTTTCGTGCAAAGTTGCCATGTCTTCCTCTTCTGCTGGGGTTGACCAATATCATTATTTTTTTTAAAAAAGCAAAACATAAACCTTCCCCTGGCTTTTTGGTATCCTGTTGAGCAAATGCCCTGAGCCTTTGCTAAAGCCCGATTTTCTCTACAACGAGATTTTGTACAAGATGGGTGCGTCTGTGGAATTGATGCAAGGAGGCTTACTTACCAAAGAACAAAAAGGAGTTCTTGACAAGAACCAAGAACACCTTCCCCCGAATAAATTTTACAAAGCATGCTCTCTGGTGCACACACACACACACACACTACACACACACACACACACACACACACACACACACACACTTCTTAAGTCCTTTAAAAATGAATCCCATTCTGATAAGCTATGCCTCTCTTTCTTGTTGACATGAAACATCTGGAACTGCATCTCGGAACGCAGTTAGCTACCCCGAACTCCATCACATGCTAGCTAGATGACCTCGGGTAGATAATTAGAATTTTGCCAACTACACATTTTATTTTTCAAATGCACATGCTAGTCCCTCCTCATCTATTCATGGACACATTTTTCTGGTCTATTCATGGAAGCATTTAGCAGCTTTTAAAATGTTTGAAAATAAAAGGAGACTTTTCATAGACTTTGATAGACTTTTTGTATGATAGTATGTGGTCATAGTAAACCATAGTAAACCACTTAGAAATAAATTTTAAATATTTCATAGAGTCTTCTAAATACATTCACAATACACATAAGTAAATGGCACTGCCAGTATGTGTGACTTTTGAATTTTAGGGATTATTTTTGAGTGGGAATAGTATAATACAGCAAAAGGAAAATGGTTTTAAAGACACAGGAAAGGTCTTGCCTTACAGACCAGGATCCATTTCTAATTATCTATAAGGATAGAAAAGATGTGCTACATCTCTGAATCTCCATTTTTTAATTTTCATGAAAATGTGTGAGACATTAACCTTTGTCCTAATCACAAGACTATTTTAAACATCAATGGAAGTAATGAAAAGTGTCTGACAAAAAAAAATGGTTCACAATTCAAAATCTTGCTGTATAAATATTATTTTCTCCACTATGACGTTCTGAAAGTTTGCTAAAAGTCCTAGTTCTCTGCAATCTGGAAAGCAGCAGAAAATCCACCTAAAAAAGCAAATTTTTAGAAAGAAGGTAATGGTTCATTGGCAGGTAAAGTTATACTAAGTGCATTTTTCCATATATGATTAAGAACTGTCTTTGGTGTGCTTAATTAGTAATAGTCAAAGAATAGCCTCTCAGTACAATTGGATGTTCACTAGATTCTTCTCATATAGTTTACACATGTGCAGCCTCTAGTTTTCCTTGTGTCTGTGGAATGCAACAAATGTTCAGCTACTTAAGCACAAGGAGCCTGATGGCCCCCTTTGATCTGGAGGAAGAGGAAACAATATCTCTGCTGGAGTCATGGGGTGAAGAAAATGCCTTCTCAGCGTCTAAGGAAGCCACATTTTACTAGCGCAGTCAAGCAGTTAGTTGAACTAATTGCTTCCCTGAAATGATTTTCTCTGGCTGATTTTCTCTAGGTGTTTTGAGTCCGGAGCGCTGATCTCACATTGCTGGCTTGATTTTATAGCACCTGAAATCACAGGAAACACAGTTTAAGATTAAAAAAAAGAAACAAAATTAGAAAATTGAAGACAGGGTGGACACAGCACCCCAGGTTAAGTAAGTTGATTATGGACTTTCACCTGTCTATGATCATTAGTTCCTCATGGGGCCAAAAAGTCCCATTTAATTTCAGCTACCATATAAGATTTCCAAAGTTAACTATATCCAGGCATTAAAGGAAGAAAAGAAGGATGTCTTTCTGGCTGTAGAGATACTAACTGAGGTAAGACACTTGCCTTGCATGCAGCCACTTGGTTTCCTCACTGATTTGATCCTTGACCCCACATTTGTTCCTTTAGACACTGCTAGGAGTGATCCCTGAGTGCAGAGTCTGGTCTAAGCTCTGCTGGGTGTGACTCCCATACAAAAAATAGAAGAAAGAAAAATAATCTGTTTCTTAATCAAAGCACTGGAAGGCTTTCATTATTGTTCTGTATTTTTTTCCATCATGAGAATATAAAGATAAGTGAAAAGTGAAAATTCAACAGTTGTTAAGGGATAAAGAAGAACTATTTTTTCTTTCATTTGGTGACATTTGTAATCAACATTATATGTATTTTTCATAGATTCCCATTAAGTAAGATTTCATTAGCACTGACAAATTAAGGTAGAGGCAGTAATTATTCCAAGTCATTTACAGCTGCACTATTTGTATATTTTTTTCCCTCTAATGTGCAAACTCTTGGCTAGGAGCAAGAATGTTGAACTTAAAGAATAGCCTAAAAGCAAAGGAGAAGAAGACAAATGAAATAGATTCCTGGAGTTATCAACCAATCACTCAAGTCTTACTTTGTTGTCTCCAAGAAATGCCAAATGAGGTCAATGTGACTGGAAAATAGTGACCAATACAAAAAAAACCCAAAACCAAAAACAGCCTGTAATTTTCTTTTTTGGTGATGTCTCTGTTTGCTTTTGGTATTAGGGTGATATGTGCCTTATAGAAACTGTTTGGGAGTGTTTTTGTTTCTTCAGTTTCCAGGAAAAGCTTGAAAAGAACTGGCAATAGGTGCTCTTTAAATGTGAAAGAATTCTCTAGTGAATCCATCTAGACCTGTGCTTTTGTTTTTGGGAAGATTTTTGATTACTGTTTCAATTTCCTTAATAATAATAGGTTTATTCAGGTATTGCAAATCTTCTTGGCTCAGCCTTGGGAGCTTATAGAAATCCAGAAATATATCTATTTTCCATTTCTTCTAGGTTCTCTTGTTTCGTGGCATACAGACTTTCAAAGTAATCTCTGATGACCTTTTGAATTTCTTTGGTTTCTGTTGTGATGTTCCCTTTTTCATTTCTGATTTAGTTTATTAGGGAGTCTGTAAGTCTGTAACTGTATCTCATGGTCATTCATTAAAAAAACAAACAAACATATAAACCAAAGAAAACAGTAGGAAAAGGCAAGATCCAGGTCACATGGTATGTCACAAGCTCACTAAGGAGTTTGAATAATGTCCTCAATATACAGAGCTTTTTTCTTTCTTATTGTATTCACAGGTCTTGAATTGTTTAACAGCAGGGCAACGATTATAATTATGTCTTTTTTTCTTTGGGTCACACCTGGCGATTACAATTATGTTTTGTTTCAGAAAATAAACCTCAACTTATGTTGCTTATGTAAAATTAAAGTTCATTTTATCACATTAAAAGTGTTTTGAGATAGATCTAGAACATTATGTGGTTCTACAAACATGCAACTCTGATTGCTTTCAACTCACTGTCTTAGCCTTGTAGTACGATCACCTGTGCCACTGGGCTCCTTTTTGCTCTACAGGAACAAGAGCATAAAATGCTGATTCCTCCCCAGGCCAACCACACCCTCCTCTAACTCTTCTACAAAGGCTTGCCGAGTTTCATTCCAATCCTGGCATACTATCTGGACCAGCAGGGCTCAGAAGTTTGAACATGGTGCCCTTGGATATAGGCAGGCCCACATCTTCAGAAATGGAACCTAGTAGAAATGACAGCAAGGAGAACCTCTGCAATGTAAGTATGCCTGATTCAACTTTTTTTTCTGTTCCAAAGGACACAACTGGCCCTGGTCCACAACCTCTACCTTTAATCCCCAAATCCACTGTTGTCAATGGAAACTGGGGGCCTATTTGTGAGACAGGGTCCCCCCTACACCTCCTCCAGAAAACATGCATGGATTTCTTTCAGATTATTTCCCAATTAGGGCTTCACCTTGCCCACCACATCCAGCATCTAGTGTCTATTCCCTCATTATCTTCTTCCAAGACTAGATTTATCCCCCATCATCATATCTGCAGGTAGTGGGGATGCTCCCTCAGGATGATGCTACCTTTAACATCTTCAACATCTGGGTGAATGGATACCCAGAAATGCAAGGAATGCGATAATGCTTGCGGTGTCTTTTCAAAAGTAGTTTTGATTTTATTATCATTATTAGTTTTAGTAACTACTGAGTATTTATGTGATTATACTTTAGCTCTAATGGAAGCTTAATGGTTTAAGAAATCTTAACATATTGTATTATAAATAAGGATTATTTATATTTGAAAAGAAGAGAAATATATGCTCTCTTTACAATGGGATCAAATGGTGGTCCTGGAAAATAGCTAATGTGGAATAGGCAAATATCAACTTTGGTCAGACCAAATAAAGTTTTATTTCAAAATCACTAAGTTGAATTTTGAATGTATTTATTTTTATTCCATATATTTTCTATTGACTTATAAACTGAGCTGCTTACTGTGCAAGATATGGTCTGAGTTTGCAGAGAAAATGCTGTCACTTATATTAAATTGAGTAAAATGGTAGAGGTTTATGATTGTTGATTGTGGTTTTTCTAGGTAAATATGAATAACTTTACTAACCGAGTGTTGTGTATCATTGTCATTGTTGTTATTCTAGGTTGCAAGCAGATAATTCATGATTCCTGAGCAATAAGTAAATATATAAATAAACTTTACTGTTGCAGTGAAATAAAACTCACAACATAATTCACCTGACTTTTTAATAGAACGCATCATCCTTATTGTGTTGCACAGTAAGCAGAAATAAATTGTAAACTGCTTACTTTAAAGTTTATGTTTAAAATTACTATTATGAAGACAAATAATGTTTTCATTCCTTTATTTTATTTGGTTTTCTTGTATCTTGAATCTACACCAGTGGAGTTTGGCAGTTGAGGAAGAGATTCAAAATGATATCTAGGCTACTATTAAAAAGTAGCAGGTATGATTCTCTAAATTTGTTATATCTTCAACTAAAGGGAAAAACAATGAAGTATTCATATTCCAGAAGTAGGAGTAAAAGAGGCTGAAGGAAGGGGCAGTATAAAGCAACTCAATTCTAGACGGCATACAGGTATGTAAGAAACCATGTATGGAATTCCATGAAGTACTTGCCAGGACTTATTGCTCATAAAATTTATTTTTGGTTAATTAATATTATCCAAGTTATGGACACACTGACACAGCATATGTTATATATCCAGAATAAAGAAAGATGAAGGAAGTGTTGCCTGTCACATCAACTTTAATAGCAGGATGAGGTTTCACTACAGTTTCTTTTATTTTTGTCTAAAGATTTGTAATTTTGGTTTCATTATCTGCTTCTTAGTCTGGATCCTAGTATCAAGATAACATGAAATAAAGCCATAGGCATGCTAAACATAAGCAAGAACTAAGCCTTTCTTATGTAAGTGGAGTTTTCATATGTCAAAATTCAGTCATCCCAGCAATTAGGAGAAAATATTTAGGGTTGAGTGATGGGTCAAGAGATTTAGATAGAAGAAGACTCCATAAAAAAGGTTGCCTTATGATGCACCATTTTAAAATTAGAGTCTGATAACAGCGCTTTAAATGTAAGTGGACAAACAAAAATATCATAAGTAATAGTACTAAAATGCCAAGGAAACTGTAGAATAGCATACAGGAGGCCCCTTCTTATCCGCAAAGCATGCATTTTAAAATCACACAGTAAAATAAGTCAGAAGGAGAGGGTCAGACAGAGAATGGTTGCACTCATTTGTGGAATTTGAAAAAACATAGCATGACACTAACACCCAAGGACAGCAGAAACACGGGCCAGGAGGACTGGTCCATGGTTGGAAACCTGCCTTGGGTGCTCAGAAAAAGGCAGATGGGATAGGGAAGGATCACTATGGCCATGATAGAGAAACTATCATGTTGGATAAGATTTGCATGCTGAAAGTAGGTAAAGGAACAAATATGGTAACTTCTCAGTATCTGTATTGTAGACCATAATGCCCAAAAGGAGAGAGGGTGGGGGAGGGGGGAAGAAAGTACCTACCATAGAGGCAGCCTGGGGTGGAGGGTGGCAGGAGACAAACTGGGACTGGGAAAACATTGGTGCTGGACAATGTACACTGGTGAAGGGATGGATGTTGAAATATTGTATGACTAAAACCCAATCATGAACATCTTTGTAACTGTGTATCTCATGGTGATTTAATTTAAAAATCAAAATCAAAATCACACAGTAGATATCTGACATTGCAGATTTTACTGAACTTGTATATACTGTGTTTTTCCATATAAATTAGGCATGCTAAGAAACTAAAATCATCTACTAGTAATAGAACACAGAGTATACTGTAATAAAACTTATGAGCTCTCTCTTTTTTTTCCTCTCAGCAGTGTCTTTTTGTACTAAATATTTTTGGGCCGTGGTGGACCTCGTAACTGAAGCCATGGAAAATGCAACTACAGCTAAATGGAGAAACAAACATTTTGTAGACTCTTTCTGCAATTGTGGCATGTTGGAAGGGATGTGTGGTTCTAAATGTTTGTGACAAACCACAAACTGTGTCCCTATCTTGGAAATTTATAGTCAGACTAATCTTATTCATGATGTATTAAGGAAAAGAAAGCTCAGAGCTGTCCTGCACATTTTCCTCTGAAGTTCATTTTCCTTTCTCTCTCTTGTTATACACAGGGCACAAGGCTCCCATATTTGGTTTTAGTGTTTATCCCGCTGGGTTGCAGTGTTTGCTAAGGCCCTGGTGTTTTAGAAGTTGTGCCCACATGCACTTGGCTGCAGGGTGTCAAGTGTCACCATTATGATGTGATACTGAGGATCTCAAGGGACTCGGCTTTTTGGATCACCTCTGCCCACAGGAGTGAAGCTTTGAAATGAACTCTGACCTCAGATCCACCAATATTCAACCATTGAGCTGTCCCCCACTCAAAATACAGGGCCCAATCCCAAACTGCTTTCCTTTGTTTTTTTTTTTCTAATATTTCTGAAGTTTATTTGGACACTGTGGAAAATATGGTTTCAATGTACTTAAAGACTTCTTTCTTGAAGTGATTTCTTTCAATTTTCTCCCACCAGCTCACCATATCTTATAAGGGATAGGCAACAACAGCAATGTACACAAATTTTGTGTTAAATGATATATGTAAAAGGAAATGAGTAAGCTATATGCATAGGCTAAATGTGCAAATGGTCAGTCTCAAAATTCTAATTTAGAGCATGAGAGCTGTTTTCAGAGGAGCAGACACTTAAGTGTCTAGACCCGCTAGAGTGGGCATTCCTTTACTACACCGTGTCTGAGCTACATGTCTCTCCGGATGGTCCATTTTGGCTTTAACACCTTCCATTTTATTCTGACCTATAGAGCTTCAGCATTTAATATTTCAAAGATTGCAATTTAATTTTGTTCTTAATAAATTCCTTTATGATCTTATATTCTCTTTAGGACACCTATGCAATTGATTAATTTGTTAGAAGTTTATCTTTTCATAATATGTATTGGTACTTGGATGCCTTTGATTACATTGTCATTGAATTAATCTTCTTAACTGTTAATTAAGGTTGACCATTTCACAAACATTAAATCAATGTTCTAACTGTATCTAGTAGGATTCCAAGCAGTGGATTTTGCAGCAGTCAGAGTTTGGAGATTGATGCTAAAGTCCCTACATCCAAATTTCATTTCCTACTTTCTATCAATTTACCTATCAGTAATCACATTTAGTGATCACATCTAAAGGTTATGAACGTTAATATATGTATTCCAGTCTCTGACATATTAGATATAATTCATGTACATGAAACTTCAGTAGATGCATAGATCAAAGTATATGCTCAATTTAATTGTATAAACATGAATCCAGTAATATAAGACATGCAAAGTAATGGTTTGAGTGCTTAAAATATGAAGAACTTAAATATAGTCTAAGAAATAAAAAAATAGAAATGGGAAACAAACGAGGAAAAAAACTCAAAAGCAGGGAATAATTCAGACTGTTTCAAAGCATGGATGCCACTTGTTTGCTTTGGTTTGACACAGGACTGCTGAGTCATCTTTCTTGTTATTGGGGATTTAAATCCTGACTTCTTAGCTTTCTATCTCCATGACTTTGATAAAATTTGATTAACTCTGTAACCTTATTCTCTTTTGCCAAATATTTTAGATAAAACCTCATAGAGTTGATGTATAGACTAGTCTGAGCATTTTTTGGGAAGAAATGAATCTTCTATGTTTGTCTCTAAGAAGTACAGAATTTTAGAAGAGTAGGCAGCTTCCAAGACTGGAGCAACAGCACAGTGGGTAGGGAATTTGCCTTGCACGCTGCTGACCTGGGTTTGATTCCTCTGTCTCTCTTGGAGAGCCTGGCAAACTACCGAGAGTATCCCGCCCGTGCGGCAGAGCCTGGCAAACTACCCGTGTCGTATTGAATATGCCAAAAACAGTAACAAGTCTCACAGTGGAGACGTTACTGGTGGACAGGACGACAGTGCTACAGTGCTACAGGCAGCTTCCTAACTGGATAAGAGAGGGAAGGAGAAGGAAATGCCTGACTGTAGGGATGTCAGTGCAATGACAGCAGGCTGCATAGAACTGTGCTGGGATATGGTGAGCGTGAGGGTGCTTTGCTCAGTGCAAGGGACTGTGGGAATTGTAGTGAAGGGGCCAGAATACCCTCAATTTTTACTTATTTTGCTATATTACAACAAGCATGAGAATGCCTAATGCCTCCGTACTACAAACAAGGAAAGTGGCCTGGGGTAGGCAAGCAAAGTGTGTAGTTTGGGCCACAGGAACAAATTGATGACTTTCCCATCTCAAAGCATAGTCACTATTTTTTATACAGGAACAAATTGATGACTTTCCCATCTCAAAGCATAGCTCTATATTTTTATGCTGCTCAGTGTAGCTACTTCTTTTATTACTCTCAGAAGTATTCATCAATATGGACTTCACATGGACTTTCAGAAATGGTGATGCTTTCCCCTCCTTTTCTTTATATTTGCCTTGAAATTTCCCCAATAATTTTCTTCCCTTTTTTTCTTGACCAAATTCAATATATCTCCTTTTCCAAGATTCTCCTCAAATAATGTCTCCTATGTGGAACTTCCATTTATTAGGAGTGGGAGGTGTGTGAGTTATTTTACCTTTAATTCATTGTTTACCAAGTTGTACTATAATCACGAGGCTGCAAGCTACACCAGGTTGTGTATAGTTTAGCATTAGGCCTCTCTTATAGTCTCACAGGGAAATGCTTATGTCCCTGGACATCTTGTTTTGTTTTGTTTTTGGGTCACACCTGGCAATGCACAGGGGTTACTCCTGGCTCTGCACTCAGGAATTACTCCTGGCAGTGCTGAGTGGACCATATGAGATGCTGGGAATGGAACCTGGGTCGGCCGCGTGCAAGACAAATGCCCTACCCACTGTGCTATCACTCTAGCCTCAACCTAGGCATCTTTGAGGGAAGAAGTTGCCTAATTTGTGCTTCAATGTATTGCAGAGGTAGACCCAAACTAGCTCTCAATGAGAGAGGCCTGCTTGTCCGTATTAGACCCGACTTCTGAGCAGTGGAAGGGGATTAATTGTCTGTCCTCTGCTGTAGGATGGAGACTGAGAAGAATCAAATTTCTTTTCATATTAGAAACATTGGAGCTCAGCTTAGCATAAAAATCATGTTTAAAAATATTATGTAAAATCATTTTTCAGATGACTGATTCTCTAATCAAAGATGTGTCTGTACTTTTTTCTTCTACATAAATGTTAGAAATGAAAATTTGAAAAAATGGAACACCTTCCCTCCGTACACACATTTATAAACACACAATTGGAGACCTTTACTCTACCATTTAGTAGGAAGTTTTTTTCCACTAGTTAGCAACATAGTCAGACTTTATTTCAGTGGAAGCATCACTGTATCACTATATCACTGTCATCCCATTTTTCATCAATTTGCTTGAATGGGGGACCAGTAATATCTCCATTTGTCCTAGCCCTGAGAATTTAGCAGCCTCTCTTTACTTGTCCTTCCCAATGGTGCCACACTGGGGGCTCTTTCAGGTCAGGGGAATGAGATTCATCATTGTTACTGTTTTTGGCATTGCGAATACACCACGGGGGGCTTGCCAGCTTTGCCGTGCAGGCAGGATACTCTTGGTAGCTTGCTGGGTTCTCCAAAAGGGAGAACTAGACAATAAGAGGTCACTCAGCTGAAAATGCCATAAATAACAATAAATAATAATAGTCACGTAATAATTTTATGGCACAATATAACTGTCCTTAGAATATGGAAGCATATGTGGAGAAAACAGGGGGGAAGGAGCACAGAGAAGGAACATGTTTATGAAAAGTCAGGGCTTATATGCCATGGAGAAAAAGTTAAAAAGTTAGGTGGTAAGGAGTACTTGAAAACACATTTTATGAAGGGTATGAGAAGCTATCTAGAAATCTTTCTAAATTAATAGACCACTCTGGACACCAATCATGTAATATTTCAGTGTCAGAAAGAAAAAGCAAAACATTAGTTTGCAGTGGAGTTGTTCAGTCTCTAAATTTCCTTCCTTATTTTCCTTTCCTTCTTCCCTCCCTTCAACACTTCCTCCTTTGCTTCTTCCCTCCTTCTCTTTCTCTTATTATTCCTCTCACTTCTATTATTCCATTTCCTCCACTCACTTTTTACTACTCTTTTTCTTTTACTACTCTTCCTCCCCATTTTTCTTTTTACTTTTTTCTTGTCCTCCTCTTCGTCCTGAGTTGTTTTACCCTTTTACTCTCAGTATCCCCCCTTCCTTCTTCTCATCTGTTTTTTTTTCCTCTTAAGAGATACATAATTCTAGACAAATGTGGCTGAATAAGGGAAACCTTTGTCTTTGTTCTTTTGTCATCACTAGAAAATGGACACCAACATTTAGATCGGCCACAGAAACATAGCCCAAACCCTCACAAATAGGATACGGAGGGATGCCCTTGGGAAGAAGAAACTCTGTTAGGTGAAACAAGGAAGAGATTTCTAAGGTACCAAACTTTCCCTGTGAAGTAGGGAATTACATTAAATAACCAGCACTTCAATTCTATAATCCCGTGTATGTAATACTGGATCAGGAGGCAAGAAACTAAGATATCGACTAGCCATTAACACTGGTTAATGGCCTCTCTCAAACTTGCTGGAAGATGCCATATTAGATTTCTTAATGGCAAATCCTAAGGGCAAATTCCTGAGGTTCACTTCATGCACCCAAACACAGTGGAGAGATCTGGGTAGGGAACCCCATTGCCTGCCATGCTCGTCTTCCTCTTGATTAAGACCTGAACTTTTTTTTTTATTTTTATCGAATCACCATGAGATAGAGTTACAAGCTTTTACGTATGAGTTACAACCATACAACGATCAAACACCCATCCCTCCACTAGCGCACATTCCCCACTGTCAATCTCCCCAGTATACCCCCACTTTTCCACCTTCCTCTGCCTCCATGGCAGACAGTTCCCCCATACTTTCTCCTTACTTTTGGGCATTATGGTTTGCAATACACATACTGAGAGGTTATCATGTCTGATCCTTTATCACACATCTCCCATCCTGATTTATCCCTCCAACCATCATTATCTTAGTGATCCTTTTTCTATTCCATCTGCCTTCTCCCATCTGCTCATGAGACAAGCTCCCAACTGTGGAGTGGTCTTCTTGGCCCTTGTGTCTACTCTCCTTTGGCATCAGTCTCGTGTTATGTTATTTTATATTTCACAAATGAGTGCAGTTCTTCTACGTCTGTCCCTCTCTTTCTGACTCATTTCACTTAGCATGATACTCTCCATGTCGATCCGCTTATAAGCAAATTTCATGACTTCATCTCTTCTAACAACTGCATAGTATTCTGTTGTGTAGATATACCAAACTTTTTTTAACCAGTTGTCTGTTCTCGGGCACTCAGGTTGTTTCCAAATTTTGGCTATTGTGAACAGCGCTGCAATGAACATATAGGTGCAGATGTCATTTCTACTGTATATATTCCCAGAAGTGGTTGGTATTGCAGGGTCATATGGAAGCTCAATTTCTAGTTTTTGGAGGAATGTCCATATTGTTTTCCAGAAAGGCTGGACCAGTTGGTATTCCCACCAACAGTGAAAAAGCATCCCTTTTCCCCACATCCACACCAGCATTGGTTGCTTTTGTTCTTTTGAATGCATGCCAGTTTCTGTGCTGTGAGGTGATATCTCATTGTTGTTTTGATTTGCATCGCCCTCATGATTAGCGATGTGTAAGGGCTGAACTTCTTAATCCCACCTATCTCTGCAGCCTCAGTAAAAGCCATCTCCAGGCCAGCAGGATTATCGCATGGCAGAGTGGAGGACACAGGGCACTCGCAGTCTTGGATCCCCTGTTGCCATCCAGACATTTGTAGTTTTGAATCTCAAGTCATGTTGATAGCTGGCAGAGCAGTTCCCAGAGGCCTGGGACTGCGGACCCTTCATCCCCATCCAGGCCGCTTCAAACTTGGTATAAGGGTGGGTGCACCCGGGAGCGAGGATTCCTGACTCCTTGGTAACTGCCCAGGCTTGTTCTGATGATGAAGAAGTGCCCTGGGAACTTGTGAGGTCAAATTCCTGGCTACTTCCCAGAACTACTCAAATTTGGTACATAGGTGCCCCCAAATACCCACGGTTTTGAACAATTTGGCTCACCTATCCCCATTTCTTGGTGTCACAGATTTTGCAGAACATTCCTACTAGCCTTGCATCATAAGATGCTATTTAGGACTGCATGACCCTGGCATTACAACTGTTTTGGGTATGGTGAATATAAACTCTCTGTCACCATGCAGGTGTTCTCGGTGATTCTGCAGCTACTGGGCACCACTGAGTGCAAACCATCAGTACCATAGACCACTTGTTTCTGCCCAGGCCTGCTTTGTTTCACAGTCACAGCTATTATTGGTCACTAGCAACTTAAAAAACTAGGTCTTTCTGGGGGCTGGAGCGATAGCACAGCGGGTAGGGCGTTTGCCTAGCACTCGGCCGACCCGGGTTCTAATCCCAGCATCCCATATGGTCCCCTGAGCACCGCCAGGGGTAATTCCTGAGTGAAGAGCCAGGAGTAACCCCTGTGCATCGATGGGTGTGACTCAAAAACAAAACAAACAAACAAACAAACAAAAAACTAGGTCTTTCTTCAGATCTTCTTGACCTGGGTACTGCAGCTGTGCATCAAACTTTGATCACAAATTCTCCATGATCATGCAGGCCCCAGTACCTCATCTCATAGCTTGCTGAGCACTGCTGTGTATAGCTTTAGTGGTCCCTGAGCACTGCCAGAATGATCCTGATGACGTCCAAGCACCTCTTGACCTAAGAATTGGTGCATTGTGGGTCTAACACTAAATTGTCATTTCCCTGGCAAGGTAAAACCCCTTACAAAAATAAACTGCAAGCACAAGTTTGTTGAGACAGAGAGAGAGAGAGAGAGAGAGAGAGAGAGAGAGAGAGAGAGAGAGAGAGGAGGGGGGAGGGAGGGAGAGAATATAGCTGTGATTATGGAAGAGAGTGAGGTAGTATAATTTATATGAAAGTTTTGATGAGGATTGCATCTATTCTAGAAAATGAGGGCTAATCATAAATGAAAAAATATTATAAGATCAAGTTGGCAATTTAAACACTTTTAATTAATCCTAGTTACTTTCTCAGTGATGATAGCACTTTTCTATGTCTCCTGTCACGTTACTTTAGGCATTCTCGCACAGATCAGAATAAGTGGCTTCATTTTTTAATTAACTATGGGTAGCCAGTGAGACCGAATTGTCAGTATCTTCTCATCTGTCTTATTTTGTCTTTTAAAGTAGACTTGAACACCAGAAATTATGTCCTGATTGGTTTAATCTTATTCATTAATTTCAATTTTTTAAAGTTTCCATGCATCTGGGACAGGATTTAAAATATTTTCTAAGTTTAGTGATTAATGCAACCTTATTCCCTGAAATTTAATTATTTCCTGAATAAATCAATTCTCTACAATCCTGAGTTACTAGGCATTCTCTAATATTAAATACTCTGTATTTTTCAGTCCTTAATAGATCTGATTTAAATCCATGTGAATTTTTAAAACTACATGCTATGCTTAAAACTTGACAGTGTAAATGTTTTGTTAAATCAAATGGGATAAAAGATATTTAGCCATTTCAACTAAGATAAAGGGTGTATCAAGTTTTTGTATTTCAAATATAGTTTAAAAACTTATTTATTTTTAATTTTAAGGGTTTTTTTTCTGGTTTGGCTTATGGGCCATACTTAGTGATGCTTAGGACTTACTCCTGACTCTGTGCTCAGGGATCATTCGTGGTGGTCCTTGGGAGACTGTATGGAATGCAGTTACGACTTTTCCATGGTTCTTCTGCATCTGAGGTGCAGTTACTGCAGTCATTAAGACTCAGATCTACCATTGCAGCTCTTTCCCTTTTATTTGATTGCTCTTTTTAATTTTTATATTTTTTAATGTAGGAGTACTGCTATTTATTCAGACATTAATTACGCTGGTTGAATTGGGCATGAACTCCACATTACTTTGTTTGAGTGTTAATTTTATTTTATTATTTTGTTATTATTATTATTTTTTTATTGCTGTGAGATAGTTAGAAAGCTTCCCTGTTTGAATTTCAACCGATGATCGAACACCCAACTCTCTACCAATAAATATCTTCCACCACCGATGTCCCCATTATCCCCCCATCCCATCCCACCCCCTGCCTCTATGGCAGATAATCTCCCCCATAATCTCTTTTGTATTGCTTGTTATAAATAGCATAAAATGTTGTGTGGCCACAAGATTGGCCATGTGCTCCTGGAACTCCAAAATTTAGGATAATAAGGGTCTGGAGAAATCTCTGCAATGAGTTGCTCAGTTTGGGGATTCTTTTGTGTGTCTCTGGATCATGGTTGTTAAGGAGTTTAAGTAGCAGCTGAGGCAGTTTGTGGGTGTGATCTCCAGGGTCCCATGGGGAGGGGGGTGTTGTATGGGGGAGAGAGGATTTGGGGGGAGAGAAGGACTGGCCCATCCTCTATCCCTTGAGGTCTGGAGTTTGCTGTCATTGAATCCTTGTACCTGCACTTCTCATTGAGTTCTGGAAGTTGGCAGCTGCCTGGGTTCTTAGGGGCCAGGTAAAGGGATGATGCCTGGCCCCATCTGAGGCACTCCGGTGAAGTCGGCCTGGCTTAAAGTCCGGAGGCATCTCTGTAGTGAGCTGCTCAGTTCGGAGATTCTTTTGTGTGTCTCTGAATCATGACCCTTGTTTCCATCTTTTCCAGAGAAATAAATTGTTGGCTTTTGTCCTGCAGGGCATGTCTGTTTGTGGAGCATGGCTGGCCCTAACTGCGTTTTTTGATCTTTTTCGAGATTTATGGGTCACTGAAATAAGGCCAATAAATAAGCTTGTATAGCTGAGCCAGAGGTGGTTTGTGGGTGTGGCTCCCATATACCTAACTTTTGGCGGTTTAATATCTTAGTAAAGTTGACCCCAAGTTGTTGGGGTCTGGCCAAAGACACAGCAGCAATTTTGGGGTATCAGGATGTCTGAAGGCACCATCAGGCACTCACTGACGGACTTGCCCGGCAGGTATAGGTTGACCTGCTGGCAGCACCATACCCCCATATACACAGGGTGAAGGGGATTGAACCCAGGCCAACTGCGTGCAGAATATCTGCAATAATCACTTTCTCTATCTGGGAAGACAGCATTTTAAGGAGGCTATTCAGTATTCCTCTCAAAATTGGTTTCAATGTTGCGAATATTTTCTATTCTTGCATATCTAAGAATATTTTTTATCCTTCACTCAAATCTGAATGACCATCAGCAGGGTAAAGGAAAATCAAAACTTTTCTTCATTCAGACCTTTGAGAATATCATTGCATTCTCTTCTTGCCTGTAGGGTTTCGGTGAAAGATGTGTTGTGAATTTTATTGTGTTTCCCTTGCACTCAGATTTTGTTTCTCACAGCTGTGGGTAATCTGTGTCTTTGGTACTTGCCATTTTGATTAGTTGTACATAGTTGTATGGCACTCTATGGGCTTACTGGACCTGTGTGTGCAGTCTTCCTCCTGAGATTTGGGGGAATCACAGTGTTATCTCTTGCCTTAGCCATTCTTCCCCTTTCTCTTTTTTTCCTCTATTTTTGTGATCTTTGCTCAGTTTTAGAGCTCTATTTTCCACTCCTTCTTTCCAGAAACACAATCTAACCAGATAAACTCCTTTTTAGATTTTGCCACAATTTAACTTTAGCTCCAGTTGGTGTTTTAGATTCTTTCTGTCTTAATTGATTCCAGCACCTCTAGCCTGAGAAGTTTCAAATAAACCTTACCTGCTCTACAATCTCTCTAAAGTCACATGAGTCATTTTAATTTTTTTTAATCTACTAGATTCTTAAATTTATATTTTGAATTATTTTGTTTCTAAAACTATTTTAGAATTTTTATAATGCTGTTTCAACTGATATAAATTCATTTTCCTCCAATAGTTATTCAACCACAGAACAAAATGAGAATATAATTTAAATGCAAACAGAACTATAAAACCAATCAGATTTAGCTAATCTTTTTTTGCCAACAGAAATAAGAAAAATGCTTTATAAGGCAACTGAGTATTGCATATAGAATTTAGGAATTTTGGTGCTGTGTTTGACATTTAAGATTCTGATTAACAGTTTAGTTTTCCCAGAACATCAGTGTCTTCAAGAAACACATAAGGACCAGGAATTTGTGTGTTTAGTCCATGAGTAAGTGGAAATAAAGAAGTTCACATCAGTGGAACTTTTCTGGAGAGTTAACTGCTGAAACAAAACCTGGAAGTATCAATATCTTCTGGAATGCTGGTTCTATGGTCCAAGTACAATTAATGATCATTTCAGTGATCTGACTCATTTAGAACTAACCAAAACTATCAACTTATTGACAAAGCATCCTCTACAATGCAGTTGAACATTTTATCCCAAACTCATAGCACTGTGTTCTTATAGTGTGTTCAGGTTCTTGAGCTCAGGCAGTCAAGATGGAAAGCAGAGGAGTGGAGAGGACATATTTAGTAGAAACTTTATTTGAGAAAAAGGGCAGGGAAGTGGGGCATGGGATTTTCTTAAGAGGGATATTGGGAAAAGGTAAACGACTACTATTTATATCTTCTTAACTAGTGGGATGGATGAGCAGTTAGCACTGGGCGTAAAGCATGCCGGTGGTAGGAGAAAAGGGTTTGGAAAGAGCAGGGAAGTTGAGAGGATTATCTTCTGCATATTCTGGGCACATTCGTACTAGGCCATTTATAGAATAGGTGCATTCATACTAGGCCAGGTCATACTAAGAATTCTCTTTGGTGACTGTTGGGTTCTCCCTGGCATGACCCTTTGACGACTAGAGGTCACTAGGTTTCCCCTGGCATGACACTTTGACCACTAGAGGTCACTGAGTTCTCTGTGTCCCGACTTCTGTGGGAACCAGACCGTTGCCAAGGGAACCTGGCATTTGTAAGAATAACATGGATTAATCACCTTGACTTGCTAGCAGCCCCTGGCTTGAGGTGTGTGGAACAGACATCTTTGGGTGTCAGCAATACTTCAACCTTGCCTCTACCTTAGAGCATCCAGCAGCGTCTTCCTTGTCATGACAATACCCTTCCCCCTCTGCCCATGATCACTAGTGCAGGTAGGCATTCTCCCTTAGCCTCTATTTAAACATTGCCTTTCCTAATAAGCTTTATCATATGACTACTAGTTTATGGCCCATGTGTGTGGCTATCTATTGGCCATACTGTGAGTGCGAGTCTTTGAGCATCTGCTGCCCTAGATGGATGGATCGTCTTTTCCTTCCCAGGGTCCCCATAGTTAGGAGATAATTACAGGTGCCATTCTCTTTCTAATATCACTCTACTAATTTTCCTTCCTGTCTCTATATCCCTATATACATTTCAAAGGTATCTCTATGTAACTTGGAGTATCATTTTGAGAGTATTATCTTATTTTGAGTGTTTATAAAAGTAGTGTTCAATGGAAAGCCTGGGAGTCAGACTACAATAATTAAATAATAATTTTGTGTCTACCAACGAGTCTGACTGGGAGATAGGAGGGAACCTGGAATCACAGAATGGTGGCATTGGAAGACAGAGCATCAGATGCTTGAAGTGGTTTTATTATAAACAAGCATGTAATTCATGGTGCAAAAGTAAGAAAAAATAATTTTTTGAAAAATAGAGTTTATTAATATTTTTGTCCAACTTTTTTGACCAGGTAAATTATTTGTAATTGTAAAGTTTATATTTCACTGTTGCACTAGGCTCAATCAAGGGAGAGACATGGTGACCAGTCAAGAGAGAGTTTTTTTGGCATCAAACTGAAAGGTTGGAAAATGCAGATTTATATTCCCAAAATCCATCTTCTCTGTAGAATCATAAGAAAGGTCTTTAAAGATAAAGGAAAGGAACCCAGAGATATTACAGCAAGCCTTGCACTCAGCTGAACTGGTTTTGACCCCTGGCATCCCGTATGGTCCTGTGGGCACACCAGGTGTGATTCCTGAGTGCAAAGCCAGGAGTGATGCCTGAGCATCACCAGGGGTGGCCCCAAAACTAAGCACTGTAGCACTGTTGTCCTGTTGTTCATCGATTTGCTCCAGTGGGCACCAGTAATGTCTCCATTGTGAGACTTGTTACTGTTTTTGGCATATCGAATACACCATGGGTATCCTGCCAGGCTTTCCGAGAGGGACGGAGGAATCGAACTCAGTTTGGCTGCATGCAAGGTAAACGCCCTACCTGCTGTGCTATAGCTCCACTAAAAAAAAAAAAAGGCAAAGGAAAGAAGGGAGCACTTTTTAGTTTCCAGACCAGTGGGTTCTATAATGAATAGTAAAATTTCTTCAAGGGCTGGTTCACTGGGGAACACTCTTATTTATAAACCTAAAACAAGTGAGAGTTAGGCTGCAGGGGTAGGGTAACCTGAGGACAAACTGTCTTTACGTTTAGACTTTGGGCCATGGACAGATTTCATCTTCTGGTATTGATCTTTGGCCTGGTTTCTGAGTGAAAGCAAGGGAATGCATATTTTTTGATTTGGATGCTCCTTTAATGCAATTTTATAATGTGTTCAACATTCCATATAAAGACGTTAGTAATCCAAATATTATTGGCATCCTAAAATATCTCTTTTATCCAGAAATAATTTCAACCCCAGATTTTAATCTATTTCGGCTAAGGAATTTCTAACTTTTGTCTATAGCTCATATAAAATGAGTTAGAGGTTAGAAGCTGTTCGCAGTATGCTCTTACAGAGAACTTCAGACAATCATAGCTTCCAAAATTCACTCTTTTGATCAGATCAATATTTTTATTTGCCTCCACTTTCTAGTATGTAAAAGGAATGAGAAAAATTATTGAGTACTCATGATTTTCCAGATCCTGTACTAAGGGATTTTTATAAAGTTGATTTAAAACTCCAATGGTCCTGGAAAATATTATGATCTATTAGATTTATGCACTCAATGCATAAGCAAATTGAATTTCATAGAGAATAAGGAGAGGAGAAACTGACTGGATATTCCAGGTAACTTTGATTCCAGTAAAAAAGATTTTTCCCAAATCCTAAAATTATAAGGCTACAGACTCTTATTTCTTTAACCTTGCTTTTTCAAATTTATTTAAAATTGTTCTTTTAAAAAGTTACAAACTTTCGTGATTACTTTTTAGTCATACAATGTTTCAGTACCCATCACTCCATCAGTGCCCATTCTCCACCACCAATGTTCTTGGTATCCTTCCTGCCACCCCATCCCTTCTCACCCCCTGCATCTGTGGCAGGCACATTCCCTCTTACTCTCCTCTCTCTCTCTCTCTCTCTCTCTCTCTCTCTCTCTCGGATGTTATGGTTTGTAGTAAAGGTACTAAGCAGTCATCATATTTGGTCCATAAGGGCTACAGACTCTTGTAATTACCATTCATTCAACATGTGGGCTGGATAATGTCTACTGTTTGGAGTTACAAAAATAAATCTACAAAATCTATAGTGTAGTTCATCATTAGAATTTGATGTAGCAGAATGTTCACAAGAGAACACAAAATTTATTTTCACTGATGGTAAAAGTGCCTTTTAGTAAAGACTGGGTTTGCTACGTTTCTAAATTCAGTTTACTAAGGTGATTATTTTTCTATCAAATATTATTTGCTGATGATATTTGTATCTTTTAGCTTCTGCCACATTGAATATTAGTCATTGATTTTCTCCTACTGGTTAAATCTGATGATCTAAGGACATGTTATACACTAAGATAAAGTCGAGAATGTCTTCCACTTTCTTGTTGCCTCATAGATTAGATATTGGGTTTCTTGGGCTCTTTAATAGATAGTGTATCTTCTATTAACATTTCCTGATTTATGCCACAGTATTTATCTTTAGTGATCTTTGTTACTTATTAGTCACTTTAGTTGTATATGTGCATTTACAGATTTCCATATTTCTTAGTTGGCCAGTATGTATTGTTTATTTCTCAGTTTTTAAATTAAAAACAGGTGAGCCTCAGGAATGAGTTGTAGAGGTATTTAGGCTTTCATTATTAAGTTAACAAAGTAAGCCATCTTGTAGATTGGAAACTCGGATGTTATACCAGAATAAAAAACAGATATTTCGAGATTTTTTCCGGTAAGAAAAACAAAAGAAAGAATGATTTTAATTATTTAGTTTGCATATATATTAATCTCAAAGGTGGTGTGAAATTTTTAATTATCTAGGCAATACAAGGCAATTATGAACTCTTTGGAAGGAAATGATAGCAATGTTAGTGTTTTTCAATGTTGAATTATTTCAGATGAAACATTTACTGATGTTTTTGGGTTGTATTTACTCTGAAAGAAGTTGTAGTGAAGATGATCATGGCATAGCTCTGTCATTCATTTAAAAAACCTGGAGTTTGGACTTTTAAAATGCTTCAGGAGTAAGAGAGGAAAAGCACACATTTATAGAGAAAGATAAATGTTTGCTACTGAAAAGAGCAAACATCTTCCTGAAAATGTCCTCTTTCTTCAATCACTTACTTACAATGATTTCCTTGCTTGAAGTGACTTTATATCTTTGTAGAACATTTATTATCCTTCAAGACCCTGCTTAGAAATAACTCTTTGGAGAAGCCGTCTCTAATTTCTATCTTCTTTCAGATTGCTATAAACAAATTAATTAATTCAACAAACCTTTTTAATATTATTTATTAGGAACCAAGCTATAACTATCAATCTAGCTTCCTCCAGAAATTTATAATGTTTTAAAGAGACACAATGTCAGGAAAAAATAGTTAAATATGTAAAGACTTTATTAGTGAAGGCTTTATGAAATATAAAGAGCTCACAAAAAAGAGAAATATTTACACAAAGGTGTCATAGAGAAGGTGGCATTTGTGATTATCTAGTAAATGTGTGTATTTGACTGGTGTAACTTATGGTGTTCATGGCCTGACTATCTTCTTTTTTCTTAACAACACCAGTGCATACTGGTTCAAATGTCCCTGGAACTGACTCCTTGGTCAAATTCTTGATAGTATGGACAGACAGGGAAATAAGCATGTCCTCCCAAGTGGACCTCGATCTTATATGCATAACCTATTCACAAAGATAGGTCTGAGAATGCTGGATATAGCCATTGATGGGAAAAGAAGCACATGTACCATATTCAGAGGAGAGATGTGAGGAGAAATATGTACTGCCTTGACAGGAAATTCTTTCTGAAGAGTAAACTCAATACTAACTGATCTTATAATATTTATTAGCTAGATTTCTCATTTCCCCATGTCTAGAATAAATTTCTTGCATGCTAATATGGGATAAAATGTTTAAAAGTAAAACCAAGACATTCATATAACTCTAAATTTGAATACACATCAAGTAATTTATTTGACTTATTAATGAGAAAATTGAGGAAACTGCTGAGGACTGCTGAGATGTTACAACGGAATTGAATGTAGAATTGCCAGATAAAACAGAATTCTCAGTCATATTAGACGTTCAGAAAAAAAGACTCAACTTTTTAGTATTGTACATCAAATATTGAATAAGACCTCGCTTGTGTTAAAATTATTTACTTCAAAATCAAATAAAATTGGACATATTTTAAATTTTATTACATATGACAACACTATATGAGAGAGAGTTCAAACATTACATATAGATGTCAGATAAGTAATGCTGTGAAATCAATTCAGAAAAAGGAGAACTGGCATCACTGGCTCATATTTACAGGGCTATAATACCTTTGGGAAACAATTATGTTTCACTGGGCACAATATACATGTGCATGAACAAGAATCATTTGCATTAATAACAGCCTTTTGAAACTTTCAGAACGATTGACAGGTAGAGAACACTTGGAAAGGTGAGCTTGTGACACTCATTAGTCATTGTTTTTTTTTTTTCCTCTTTAGTGGGTGGGGTAGGCCACATCCAGTGGTGCTCAGCATTTACTCTGCACTGAGGGATCACTCCTGGTAGTGCTTAGGGAACCATAGGTGGTGCAAAAAAAAATGAACCAGGGTTGTCTGCATGCAAAGCAGTCACCCTAACCTCTATACTAGCTCCCCAGTGTCTTTCCTTCATTTACAGGCATTCATAGATTCTTTTCAACAGCAGATCTTATTTCATTGTCTGCTTCTAAAAGAACACAACTTGGGAAATCATTAGTTCTCTTTGGTCTTTTATTCTATAGGGGTTACTCCTGACACTCTTCTAGTGCTCAAGCTTGGTGTCTCAGCTTGGCAATGCACTAATACTCAGGTCAAGGTGTTTGAGGCCTCCAGGGTCACAGCCAATTGTGTCTGAGGCACTATGTAGTGCATGGGGTCCAATTCAGGGACCCAAATACACTACACATATGCTCTAACCCTTGATCTATAAGAAACTGTTTTGGAATTGAAGAGGTGGCATTCTTAAAATGAGATGGGGACTGAAACCCTAGAACAGTGTGTAGAGCAGTTTTCTTGCATGCAGCCAACCTGGGTTCTATTCCTGGCATTGCATATATTCCTCATGCACCACCAGGAGTAATTCCTGGCAGAGTCAGTAATAACCCTTGAGCATCACCAGTTGCATTATTTTCACTCAAAAAGGCACAAAACAAAACAAAACAAACCCAAAACCACAACAAAAAAAATGGTATAGAATGATGGCACATTGCTTAAACTTTGCTATGCATAAATGGTTCTGTTAAGAGGTAAGACAAGAGTAACAGGTGGTGAGAGAATTAATGAAAAAAATTGCACCATGGTGAGTAGCTTGAACTCTCATGTGGTAAACTTGGACCCAGTGAAGAAGTAACAAAATCAAATTTGCATGTATTAAGATAAGTTAATCAATAGGATGTATGATGGATTTCAGGGTAAAAAGATTGAGGTGAGGAAAAATTAAAAAGGCAGAAGATGCAAAGAGAGAAGAGAGAAAAGGTGAAAAAGGAAACAAGAGCACAGTATGGGTATTTTGATAATTGATGAGATGTGTGTTTGTGTGGGGGGGTATGAATTAAAATGAACATCTAAGGATTACTACCAGAGTTATTCATCATGAAAGACTCTTAACAGGCAGAGTCTCGGATCTTTGTTCAGAGAGTTAAGGTCAAGTTTGAGTGCATGAAGAACTTACAACAGGCAGCTAGTGGTATGTTTAAAATCAGGAGGAAAATGGAAATATGAACATGGAAGTCTTAAGTACATGTTAGAACTCAGAGTAAATTAAAATATTTATAATGAAATAATTAAGAAGATAAGCAAAGATGAGATTTTGAAGTATGACCAGAAGTAGAAAACTCAGCTAATGAATATCTTGCACATTAGAAGAACAAACTATAACTGCATGCTTTTACAGAGCTTCAGGCAAGAGAGAAACTCAGGAAACAGAGAATATAAAACTATGCCAAAGTCCCCACATCCGAAAGAACAAAAGCAACTGGTATTGTCGAAGATATGGGGGAAAAGGGACTCCCCTTCACCGCTGGTGAGAATTCCGACTGGTTCAGCCCTTTTGGAAAACAGTATGGACTCTTCTCAAAAGAATTAGAAATTGAACTCTCATTTGACCCAACAATACCACTTCTGGGAATATATAGTGGAGATACAAAAAAGTATAATATAATATATAATATAATAGAAATGACATCTGTACTTATATGTTCATTGCAGCACTGTTTACAATAGCCAGAATCTGGAAAAAAACCGAGTGCCCGAGAACAGATGACTGGTTGAAGAAACTTTTGTACATCTACACAATGGAATACCATGCAGATGTCAGAAAAGATGAAGTCATGAACTTTGCATATAAGTAGATCAACATGGAAAGTATCATGTTAAGTGAAATGAGTCAGAAAGAGAGGGACAGACATAGAAAAGTTGCACTCATTTGTGGAATATAAAGTAACAGAATGGGAGACTAACACTTAAAAATAGTCCAGATAAGTACCAGGAGGATTACTCCACACCTTAAATGCTGGCCTCGAATGCTGGGGGAAAAGGCAGCTCAGATAGAGAAGGGACCACTAAGTAATGGGTGCTAGGAGGGCCCGTTCAGGATGGGAGATGCAGCTGAAAGACTAGAATGAACATGATGGCCACTCAATACCTCTACTGCAAACCACAACATCCAAAGGGGAGAGAGAGCAAAAGGAAATGCCCTGCCACAGAGGCGGGGTGGGGTGGGGGGAGGATGGGGTAGGAGGTTCTGGGAGGGTTGCTGGGACCATTAGTGGTGGAAAATGGGAATTGGTGAAGGGATGAGCACTTGATCATTGTATGACTGAAACAAAAGCATGAAAGTTTTTAAGTCTGTAATTGTACCTCATGGTGATTCACTAATAAAAAATTTAAAAAAAACTATGCCAAAGTCCAAGGAGAAGTATGCTAGTAGGAATAGTATTCAACTATCAAGGTGATAATTTTTGCCCATGGGCCAATAGGACAACTTTCCCCAAAGTCTATTCTGATATATTTAACTTCAGAAATCCACATAAAAGTAAGCATGGAAACATTTAGATGTCTTATCCCCCTGTGGTTGATTTCATATAAGCATAATTCAGTCAACCCTGAGAAATTTACATACTTTTCCCCAAATCAAAATCAGAGTGGGATATGATTTAATATTATTTAGTCAAAAATTTATAGTCTGACTTGACTATAATGCATTATTTGTTACCTGATACCTAATCATATGGGCTGGCAAGATAGCACATTGGATAGAGCGTTTGCCTTGCACGTGGCCAACCTGGATTTGATTTCTTCGTCCCTCTTGGAGAGCCTGGTAAGCTACAGAGAGTATCCTGCCCACATGGAAAAGCCTGGCAAGCTACCCATGGGGTATTCGATATGCCAAAAACAGTAACAACAAGTCTCACAATGGAGACATTACTGGTGCCCACGTGAGCAAAACGATGAACAATGAGACGACAGTGCAGTGCAGACTTAATCATATTACTGTGTAAATAGGACCTCTAGGAAGGAAGCACTAAAATTTTTAAAGTAAGAATATTGGAGGAAATATTGGTAGGCAAATAAAGATACAATGTTTAGTATCAGTATCTGCAACTTATAATTAATGGTGCTTAGTCAATATGCCAGGACCTCTGCAAACATTTGAATTTTACTGTGATACTATAAGACAGGTAAATAATTATCCCCTCTATACTTATGAATAAACTGTTGATCTATAGAGAAGTTATATTATTTTCCCTGTATCATACTGATAATTAATGATGGGGCTCATATCAGACAGTTTGAATATAAAATTCACAATGCTATATTAGCTCTGTAATTCTTCTGAAGTTATTCTCAAATATTTAAAAGTATGTATATTAGTGACCTATCCAATATGCATGGGTAGCTTGCCGGGCTCTCTGAGAGGGGTGGAGGAATCAAACTTGGGTCAGTCACGTAAAGGCGAACACCCAATCGCTGTGCTATCAATATGCCAAAAACAGTAACAACAAATCTCTCAATGAGAGATGTTACTGGTGCCCGCTCGAACAAATTGATGAGCAACGGGATGACAGTAATATTAGTTATCTATAGGACCAAACTAAGGAAGTATAAATTGCTCAAATAAGTCAGGCAGTGCATGGTCTGTTAACACAGGTTGATGCATTAGACATCCGTGATCAAAATCCAACCTATCATTTGCTAGTCGTATGAGCAAGAAAATGCATATGTGTTTCAAGTAGAGGAAAATATATAAAAAATGTTTCATGGCTTAAAAACTTATGTGAAATATAATTTTAGTATACATAAATACGCTTTTATTACAAACCAACTAATTCTTTTTGTGTACACACATTCTGTGTTTTCATGTGGTAATACAGAATGATCTGCCAAGTTTTAACTTAAAACTCTTCTACCTGGCACCATTAGGACAAAATTTGCTGACTCCTGTTCCATAATAAAGGGCAGATGGTTCCAGAGAGAAAAAAAATGAAGGTAGAGGCCTAAAGATGAGGTTCCACAGATAGCATTATTATTTTAAGATTATACAGGGCTTGAGAAATACGAAGTATTTACTTTAGTTGACATAAGACTGCAATGAATGTGATATGGAGAGCCAGCACTGGAGCAGGTATAGCTCAGTTACACGGAGCAAATGTCCTGTATGACAAAGAAGAGAAAAGAATGGAGCAGCATCATTGTGTATTCAGTATATGAGAAATGCAAAACTCAAGGAACCTAATTGAAAGAAGACAGTTATGTAACATGGAAAGTTTTCAAGCCTTAATTTTTGCCCTATTATTATGTGATCAATCATTCTGAATTTTTCTCCTACCTCTTTCTTCTTTTCCATGAAGTAGTTTTCTGCCAACTCACTTGCTTCACAAAGCTATTTCCAAACAGTAGCCTATGTCACCCAAAGGTCTATACAATCATTTTACTTGGCTCCACATTGTAAATATTTGTTTCTTAAACCCTGGGAGAAAAATCTGACAGTTCCAGCTCAAGGGAGGTGCATAACTCAACTCGATCGGTTGTAATTTTGAGACTGATTCACTCTACTATGTCATCTTGACTTCGGAGATATTTGTTCCGTCAGCTGAACAAAGAAGGGTGGATGGACATGATCTGATAACACCGGTATAAATGTTATCAATCCGTTCATTTGAAAAAAAAAACTCTCATATGGTGCTTCTATGGATTTCCCAGGGATTCTTTTGCTGAATATCTGCTGCTGCACCTCAAAATTGGCAAGTCTTGGGGCTAGAGAGATAGCTTCAGAGGGCCGAGTGCAACCTTTGTGAGCTGGAGGCACAGGTTCATCCCTGACACTTCCCGAGTCTTTGAAGCTTTGCCAGGAGTGAATCTGGTAACCCTCCAAAAAAAAAAAAAAGAACAAATGAAACTACAAGTTCTTTCATGGACCCTCTTCTCAGCCCATAAATCTCCCGTTTATTTGTCTTTGGCTGAGAACTTTGCCTCTCTGGGCATCCTCCGTGGCGAGGTGATCGATCTAGTCTACAACGTAGGCACATTGGCTTTCTGTTAATGGCAATGCAGTTACTTGTTCCCAGGGCTTATAAATTTTGCCTCTCTCCTGTGTCGGGCTCATATTACCATCTCTAGCTTTCAAGAATTCAGCCTTAGGGCCTCAGAGATAGTATAGTGGGTAGGATACTGCCCTGCATGTCGAGAACCAGTGCTTGATCCCTGGAACCCCATGTGGTGCCCTGAGTATCACTAGGAGTGATCCCTGAGTGCAAAGCCAGGAGTAATCCCTGAGTACACTCCGGTATGTCTCCCCAAAACAAAAACAAATTTTAAAAAACCAAGGAAAACATTCAGCCTCTTATGTGTTCCAAATTTAAGAGATGCTTTTAAGCTTCTGTGGTATGTTGTTGATTCCTTCTCAAGTGGCTTAAAATAATGCATCATTTCCCCTCAGTCCCTGCAAAACAGACTTTATCATAAAGTCTGTCTCTCAAATTTAATCAGAGTCTCTCACATAAGTCTGGAAGAAGGCATTTGGCTTTACAAGCATAACTTCTTTTACTTTTTTAATCGTTCTTATAAATATTTTAGCAGACTGTTCAAAGTAGTAAATAAGTAAACAAATTATTATTTATATTAAAATTAAAGCGATAGCACAGTGGTTGGGCCTTCGCCTTTCATGCAGCCGACCTGTGTTAGATTCCTCTGCCCCTCCCGGAGAGCACGGCAAGCTACCGAGGGTATCAAGCCTACATGGCAGAGCCTGGCAAGCTACCCATGCGTATTGGATATGCCAAAAACAGTAACAATAAGTCTCTCAATGATAAATGTTACTGGTCTCACTCGAACAAATCGACGAGCAATGGGATGACAGTAAGTGATTAGGAATTAAAATTAAAATACAGAGCTATATAAATAGTACATTGGTAAAGGCACTTGCCTTGCACCCAGCCAACCCTTGTTAAATTCCTGGAACTATATATTCTGAGCACCATCAGAAGTGAACCCTAAGAACAGAGTCAATAGTAACCCTGACAACTCTGCGTGTGGCCCACAAATCTAGCAACAAAAAGGAGTGGTATGTCTCATTGAATGGAATACTATATGGCAGTGAAAATGAATAAAATACAGATTGTTTCAGTAGTAAATAATAACAGTTATGTGACATCAAAGAGGAAAAGTAACATCCTGGGAAATGTCAATCCCAGGAAATGACATCATTTTTTATAATGTTCAAGAAAATAGATAAAATGAAGTTTTAAAACTAAACAAATACATTGTGATATGTATAAATACATTGGATGGTATACTACAAAAATGGCAAAGGAACTTGATGCAAACACTCAGGGCTGTTTTAATGTCTGGGGTGAAAAGCAAGGCAGGGGAGTGGATTATAAGCAGAAGTAAGATGCTGGCAAGATTCTAGTTTTGGGTTGACTGAATTGTGGATAATAGCATAAATGACTACATGTAATATACAGTAAAATGGCAAGTACATAGAACAATAAAGGATCATGAACCAAGATTATTAATCTAGGTTTTATACTGTTGGTTTACTTTATTTAATATGGTGTTTTGGGCAATACCCAGCTGTGTTCAGGGTTTACTCTTGGCTCTTTGCTTAGGGATCATTTATGGTGGTGCTCCAGGGGCAATATGTAGTGCCAGGGATTGAACCAGTGCATGAAAGGCATGCGCCTCAATCTCTGTGTTACCTGGAGAGCCTCCTGTGGTTTACTTTAAGAAAAAAGAAAGGAAAAATTAGACTCTTAGCTTACATTTTCAGCCCTGACTAGTAAAGAATTAGTTCACAAAGTAAGCTTTGAAAGCAAGGATTAGAATAAATTTCTTCTTTCATTTTGTGTCTGAGGTTCTTCCAAAGAATTTTTTTTGCCATAGATAGCACTAATGTAAGGGGGAAGAAGCTTTGACCAGCTGTTTCAAACAGCTGGCAGCATTGCCTTAAAGTTTAAGGCAAGGTGGAAACAAAAGCCAAATACCAAGGTTTTATTTGTATAAAAGGTGTAGAAATGATCTGAAGGTCTAAAGAGAAGGATTTCATCAACTTAATTTTATATCTTGATGTTAATGCTGGTGTTTATACTTTTTTGATTTTCAATAAAATGTTATTCTGCTGATGAGTAAAGACTAGAGAGTCACCTGTCAAAAATAAGGCTCTACTTTAAATAATTTAATTGGATGAGTCATAGGCTCAAATAAATAATTGAAAGGTTCTTGAAGGAGACACTTCTCCCAATTTGACCAAGTTATTTTATGTATAAAATGATCCTATAGTATTGTATAAATAGAAGCATTGGGAACTACGACTGCACAGCATGTTGTTCTTGCTTCTTTCACTCTACTTGCCTGAGTGGATGAAGAAAGGCTCAGATATGCCTATAACTGGTAAGACATCAGAAAGGGGGCACTGATACTATTTGAAGAGTCTCAACCAAGAGAGGTTTCACTACCAATTAGAATTCCCAGGAACCAAAACACCGAGAGTTTCTCTCATGAACCAGAACCTCAAGCAGAGGATACCTTGTTATTAGTATTTATTAGCAAAACTGGAACTAGTGTTTGTGTTGTGTATGAGTGATGGTAGAGAGATACTAGAAATATCTAACAGGGATTAGATAATGCAAGAGAAAATTCCGAAGCACTCTAGAAAGTTGAGTATTTCATGAAGACTAGTTCCATTTGATATCTCTCATTATGTTAGTCTATGTTTATTCTTGAGTTGAAAAGCCTGCTGTCTACATGTATTTTTTTCTCCCATTTTGTTCTGGCTCATAATCTAATGATATCTGGAATTGGATAGGCTAATTACAGTGGGAATAAAAGTCCATGGCAATCTGGAAAGGTGAGGAGAATGACTATCACATATCAATTACTGATATGTTTACAAGAATGGCTGCCTGTTAAAGCCGACTTAACAAATTGGAGATAACTCAGATCAATTTTAAAGCTATTTCTGGAGCATTTGTCTGAAGTAGCCAATCAGGGTATTTAATGGAACAGATGGGCTCTTGGAATGTGACACGTGGCATCTGGTGACAAGTGTCTGATTTGTCTGACTACCAGTCATTTAAATTTTAAATTGGGTCATAGGAAAAGCAAGAAAGATGCAAAAGAAGACCTTATTCCAGACAATGTTGATTTTTTCCCCCTTTCATTCAACAGATGTTTTTTCTTAGTGATGCCACAATATTACGATCAGCCATACTGTGAGATTAGCAGCACTGACTTCTAGGGCATTCTTTATAGGCCTTGAAGTGATTTTCAAATGGGCAGTAGCATTTAGCTACATGCAAGGAAATGTTTATGTAACTCAGCAAATATGTCATCTTTCCTGGTTTAGTTACCTATAAAAGAAATCACAGGAAACATTTTTATAGTCATTGCTGAAACTACATTGTATGTTTCTGAAGGCTAAAGTTGCCTTAAAGGTCAGAGTAGAGAAACCGAGCTTACTTAGCTATATATTAAAGTAAAATGACCAAATCAAAGAAAATACACATGGACCAGTTGTCTTGAAAAACAATTCCTTTATACCTCATAGAAAACTCAGGAGGGACAAACATCTGTGTGATGAAAGACAGTTTTTAGTCCTTGTGGTCTATGTATGTTCAGAAGACTACTTCACTGGCACCAGCCTAAGCATGCTGACATCAAAACACAATTGCATTTACAAGAAAATAAATCATGTAGCTTGGATATCCTAATTGCTTTATGAGTTTTTCAGGCAGGCAGATGCCTTTGAAAGTTTGTCTTATCAAAGCTGGCAAGGAATCATAACTTTTGTTGTTTTTGGTTTTTGTTTGTTCATGTGTGTTGGTCCATGCACAATGATGCTCAGGGTTTCCTCCTGATTCTGTGCTTAAGACTCATTCCTGGAGGTACTTAGGGGACCATATGTTCGAGTGATCAAATCAGAGCATGCAAAAAAAAATAAATAAATAAAAAATAAAATAAAAAATAAAAAATATGTTGGTGGGAAGGTGCAATGGTGGTGGGATTGGTGTCCAAATATTAAATATAATGAATTATTGTGAACAATCTTATAAAATAGAATTAAATTATATTTTTAAAAGATCAAAAAAAATTATCTTAATAGAGGTTAGTGAGAACGAACGTTCATGATACTGATAGAATTTTTCTTTATATGACTATCACAGTATCCACAATAGCAATTCAATGCTGATATGAAATGATTTGTGCGATTATCTCAAATGAAGATGAGACACTCTGAAGGGAAGCTCATCTCTGCCTGAGGCTGGAGAGTGATGTCAGGATTACCTTCCATGCTGTTTTGTGTGTTAGGTATGCATATCCCTCACAGAAAAATCAGGAAAAGTTATAAGGGAATAAGTTTATGAGTGTTTTCCTCCAGGGAATGAAGGAGTTATCTCTCTTTTACTTTGTGCACTTTGTCTCATCTTTACTTATTTATTTATCTTGCCATGAGCATGCATATGTTGTAAAGTAAACTCACATCCAAAGACTGAATGATCTTTGTGTTCTGGTGAGATATTCTCTAGAGGGTCAAATATGATTTTGATTTCATTTTGTTTATGTCTCTCTTTTTTTCCTGATGAAACTTGAGATTATATATATATTATATCACCAAATGTTCTTCTGAGAATTTTAAAAAATATTTTAGTCTAAAATATAGATATCAAATAATATTTAAGCAACTTATACAAAGAAATGTCTTAACTGCTTTGGGAGACAATGGTGATCCTTTTGTGGTTTAAGATGATAAATACATTGTTATAGGATTCAATTGAAAATAAATTATCTAAACCTATTAATTGGACTTGTGAAGTACTAGGGTTGATTTAGATTTTATTGAGGTTTTCTACTCCTCTGTACTCCTTCAATTTAGTAGTCTTTTGCTCAGTTCTGAATACATGCCAAACACTATCTTAGATATTCTAAAATAAATCTCACATAAGCACTGCCCTGTAGAAGCTTGCTTCTAATTGGTAGAAAATAAAAGTTGAAGCAAGTGCTCCTTAGAAGAAATTAAAGACCAAAAAAAAGCCTGTTGGGTAGAAATGATTGTATCATTATATTAAGAATTGTCCACTTGAAAATAAAATTGTATTTATCCTTGAAAATGAATTTATTTCATAATAACTTGCCTCATCTCTTAGGATAATACTCTTATGAAAGAGTAGCATTTATAGTTGGAGAGAAATAGTGCTCAACTGATTATTTTAATATCTGTAATGGAGTTTCAGCATTTTATTTTTAACTTTTTATTTTGAGGGTCTCCTGAGTAGTGTCTGGGGATCAGGGGCCCCTTACCATTGAGTCTTGGTCAGCCCAGGCTACAGTTGAATGCTAGGAGTGGAGGGTGTGCACTTGCTTTTGTCTTTCTATCATGGGGCCTCAAGTCTGCAACCAGGTGGGGTGGGTTAATGTGTGAGAATCCACTCCAGTTTCAGCATTTTTTCTTTTTTTAAAAAAAATTGAATCACAGTGAGATACACTGTTACAAGTTGTTTATGGTTGAGTTTTAGTCATACAATGTTCCAACACCCATCTCTTCACCAGTGCATATTTCCCGCCACCAATGTCCCATTTCTTTCGCACCCATCGTGTCCCACCTCATCCCTGCAGCCTGCCTCTGCTGCCTCTGTGACAGACACTTTCTTCTTCTCTCTCTGTTTCTTTTTAAACACTATGGTTTGCGATATTGTACTGAGAGGGTGTCATGTATATAACTCTACCTCCTCTCAGGACTCAATTTTTATCCCATGTGATCATTTTCTTTTTTTTTTAATTTCTAAATAGTTTATTTTTAATTTTTAATTTTTTATTATCATTTTTTATTTTTCCTAATGGAATTTAGCTTTTCTTTTTTTAAATAATTTATTTATTTTTAATTAGTGAATCACTGTGAGGGTACAGTTACAGATTTATACATTTTTGTGCTCATGTTTCTCCCATACAAAGTTCGAGAACCCATCCCTTCACCAGTGCCCATTCTCTACCACCAGTAAACCCAGCATCCCTCCCACCCTCCCCAGTCCCGTCTCCCCCCACCCCACACTGCCACTATGGCAGGGTATTCCCTTTTGATCTCTCTGATTAGGTGTTGTGGTTTGCAATAAAGGTGTTGAGTGGTTTGCAATAAATTGTGTTCAGTCTCTAGTCTACATTCGGCACGCGTCACCCTTCCCCCACATGACCTCCGATCACATTTTACTTGGTGTTCCCTTCTCTGATTCTCTGAGTTGCCCAGAATGAGAGACCAGCCTCCAAGCCATGGAGACAACCTCCTGGTACTTATTTCTACTAATCTTGGGTGTTAGTCTTATAGTCTATTATTCTATATTCCACAGATGAGTGCAATCCTTCTATGTCTGTCTCTCTCTTTCTGACTCACTTCACTTAGCATGATACTTTCCATGCTTATCCACTTATATGCAAACGTCATGACCTCATTTTTTCTAACAGCGGCATAGTATTCCATTGTATAGATGTACCAGAGTTTCTTCAACCAGTCATCTGTTCTAGGGCACTCGGGTTTTTTCCAGATTCTGGCTATTGTAAACAGTGCTGCAATGAACATATAAGTGCAGATGTCATTTTGACTATACTTTTTGGCTTTTCTGGGATATATTCCCAGCAGTGGTATTGCTGGGTCAAATGGAAGCTCAACCTCTAATTTTTTGAGAATTGTCCATATTGTTTTCCAAAAGGGCTGAACTAGTCGGCATTCCTACCAGCAGTGTAGAAGGGTCCCTTTCTCCCCACATCCTCTCCAATAGCAGTTGCTTTTGTTCTTTTGGATGTGTACTAGCCTCTGCGGTGTGAGGTGGTATCTCGTGGTTGTTTTGATCTGCATCTCTCTGATGATTAGTGATGTAGAGCACTTTTTCATGTGCCTTTGGCCAATCATATCTCTTCCTTGGTAAAGTTTCTGTTCATTTCTTCGCCCCATTTTTTGATGGGGTTGGATGTTTTCTTCTTGTAGAGTTCAACCAGTGCTTTATATACCATTGATATCAACCGCTTAGCTGATGGGTATTGTGTAAATATCCTTTCCCATTCTGTAGATAGTCTTTGTATCCTGGTCACTGTATCTTTTGCGGTGCAGAAGCTTTTTAGTTTAATGTAGTCCCATTTGTTGATCTGTTTTTACTAGATTGCTTAGTTCCATGTCATCTTTGAAGATAACTTTATCTTCAATATCGTGGAGGGTTTTGCCGACCTTGTCTTCAATGTACCTTATGGTTTGTGGTCTGATGTTGAGGTCTTTAATCCATTTTGATCTGACTTTTGTGCATGGTGTCAGGTCAAGGTCTAAGCCCATTTTTTTGCATGTGGTTGTCCAGTTGTGCCAGCACCATTTGTTAAAGAGGCTTTCCTTGCTCCACTTCACATCTCTTGCTCCCTTATCAGAGATTAGATGATCATACATTTGAGGTTGTGTGTGGGGATATTCCACTCTGTTCCATTGGTCTTCAGCTCTGCCTTTGTTCCAGTACCATGCTGTTTTAATTGTTACCGCTTTGTAGTAGATTTTAAAGTTGGGGAGGGTGATGCCTCCCATCATCTTTTTCCCAAGAATTGTTTTAGCTATCCTTGAGCGTTTATTGTTCCATATAAATTTCAGGATTGCTTGATCCGTTTCTTTGAAGAATGAGTTGGGTATCCTTATAGGGATTGCGTTGAATCTGTATAATGCTTTGGGGAGTATTGCCATTTTGACAATGTTTATTCTCCCTACCCATGAGCAGGGGATATGTTTCCATTTCCTCATGTCCTCTTTTATTTCATGGAGTAGCGTTTTATAGTTTTCTTTGTAGAGGTCCTTTACTTCTTTAGTTAAGCTGATTCCATGGTATTTGATTTTCTGCGGCACAATTGTGAACGGGATTGCTTTTTTCATGTCCCTTTCCTCTGTCTCATTGTTTGCATATAGGAAGGCCATGGATTTTTGGGTACTGATTTTATAGCCTGCGACTTTACTGTACAGGTCAATTGTTTCTAACAGTTTCTTACTAGAGCTTTTAGGCTTCTCTAGGTATAGTATCATATCGTCTGCGAATAGTGAGAGCTTGATTTCTTCCTTTCTGATCTGAACAGAGATGCAATGTTTACATCTGATAATTGAAAGTTGGATGGGTCTGGGCTGCAGGAAGTATCTGTGCTCATTCATTAGGTTAATAAATGAATTTTTGATTGCAGCAAGGGCTGGAGCAATAGCACAGTGGTTGGGCTTTCACCTCTCACACGGCCGACCCATGTTCGATTCCTCCACCCTCTCAGAGAGCCCAGCAAGCTACCGAGAATACGGAGCCTGCACGGCAGAGCCTGGCAAGCTACTTGTGCATATTGGATATGCCAAAAACAGTAATAATAAGTCTCTCAATAAGAGACGTTACTGGTGCCCACTCGAAGAAATCAATGAGCAACGGGATGACAGTGACAGTTTTTAATTCATTAATAAAATATAAACATAATTGTTTTCTAAAGGGTCAGTGAGATGCATAATTGTATAAATTAATAAGTATTTATGTTAATAATATGCATAAAGGATGGCAATTATATTCACACTGATGATAGTGATATATAGTGCTCAAATAATTAATGGTGATTAGCACATATTATAATATAATTAAAGAGAAATATGTAAATGAGAAAGTGCTTGCTCCTCAAGTCTGTGCTCTCCCTTGAATATGTATCTCACTTGCTTGTCTCTATGTTTCATTGCTCGCTCATTTCCACTCCTGAGAATCCTGTGCTCTCTTGAACATGTGCTTCTCTTTTTCTCTCTCCTCACATCTTTCCCAGTCACTGTCATTGTCATCCTGCTGCTCATCGATTTGCTAGAGCGGGCGCCAGTAACGTCTCCATTGTGAGACTTGTTGTTTTTGGCATATCAAACACACCACGGGTAGCTTGCCAGGCTCTGCCATGCAGGTGGGGTAGCTTGCTGGGCTCTCCGAGAGGAATAGAGGAATCGAACCCAGGTAGGTTGAGTGCAAGGCAAACACCCTACCTGCTGTGGTATCACTCCAGTCCAGCAAGTGTCAATAAAAACTATCTTGCTTCATTGAAAAAAAGAAATAAATGACTACTAGTACTTAATAATGCATAATGGATGATAATCCACGAAGAGGATTGGCTCCAGACCTTTCTATTTTTCACCAAAACACATGGCTAAGCTACCTCACTTGAAAAATGGCTGTTTTAGTTGCATCCAGGGGCTCCTCATATTCGAGGCTTGTCCTTTACTTGCATTCTCATTGTTTCATCTAGATCTGACCACTTTTTACTCAGTTATAACTCAGCATGTGCTCTCTTTTACATAAAACACTCATTTATTTCTTCTATAATTACATATCAGGCAGGCACAATATATTATCAAATACTTACCTTGTTTATATACCTGTGTGTAAAAAATGTCAATAAATATAAAGTCAATAAAATGGCTTTTGATTCTACATCTGGGATTATTGTAATTTTTCCATTTTCTCTGACAAAATCACAGGGGATTTCCCCCTTCTATTAATGGTCATAATTCAATGGCGCTCTGAGAGGTAAAAATTCAAGAAAACATAAAACTTAAGGCTGATTCCAAGAATGATTTTATTTTCATTTTAGCCTTTCAAAGACAGTCAATGTTTCATCTTCAGCAAATTCTTAAAAATGATCCCGTTAACGTTCCTTCAAGACTGCAGCAGTGTCTTTTGTCCATGATAGTCTGTGATTATGTATGTGCCTCTCCAGATTCATCGTGGCGGTTTTTTTCCTGTGACCTGAAGGCTCTCAGAAATCTAAGAGGTGCTGATTCTCATGTTATTCTGCTTTCTCTTTACATTTTTTAAAATAGTCCACATTTTTTATTATTTTTAAATTTAAATTTAATTTAAAAAATTAAGACACGGATTTATAAAGTTGCTCATCGTTGAGTTTTAGATACGTTCAGCACTGGCCCCCCAGTGACTTTTTCCCCCCAGTGTTTCCAGGTTCCCTCCCATACTCCAAGCCTGTCCCTTTGACGGGAATAGTTCTAAGTTTGGCTATTGTGGTTTGGATTGCCTTCTTTCATTGTTATTGGCTTTGTGGTTTGAATATATAGCTAAACCACTCCTCTATACCACCAGTGTACCCATGCTCTTTTTTTTCTTGTTTTTTTTTTTTTTAAAGAAAGAAATGATCCCAATCTATTTTTTTCCCTATTAGTTTAAACACTAGATAATTAAATTTCATTTGGCGTGAGGGGGTTGGGGCCACTCTGTCTGTACTTACTACTGGCTTTGTGCTCAAGCAGAGATCAAGGGACCATACTTGGTATTGATGATTGAATTGGGATTAGTTGCACGAGGAAGGCAAGTGTCTTAACCTCTGCATTACCTTTCTTCTCCTCCCCCACAAATCCATTTTAAAAGATTAAGAGTAGATATGTTTACCCCAAAGAAAAGTTATATTTAATAATCCTGTTAGACTTCTCCAGTTCTAAAATTTTTCCTAATCTTCACAAAATTTTCCCCATAAATTAAAAGGATTTAAAAAACCCTTATAAATTTTTGAATATTGTAAATTTGAAGCAATATAAATTTTGTATGCATCTGCTAGGGTTGAGTTTGGATATCAGTAGTGAGGGTAACATGTTGGTCTCTATTTATTATGTGATCTGGTTTGCAACACACTAACTCTGAGATTAGATCTCAGCTTCCTTTCCTGTTCAGTTGACTCAAATTGCAATTAATGCTAACATTCTGATATTCTAGAGGATGATACCTTAAATGATTCATAGCAAAATGTGCCTAATTTATTGCTCACAACCTTGGATCTTATACACGGAATACTTTATTGGCATTACTCAAATAGCTATTTAAATGTCAGCAGTTTGTCTGGATACTCTAGCTGGCAGCCTCCCATTTCCTAAATGGAAGAGAGAGAACTCTGGCAGTTGCTTCATTTATTTTAAACACAAGAAATATAGTTCGTGATGGTTAACCTATCTCCTAAAAACTAGACAAATTGGCCTTAGTTGAGCAAAATAGTTTCTGAATGGCTGATTAAGTAAAAAGGGAACAAATGCTCCAGATACTAAATACTGATTTTTAGCACTTATGACTCAACTTGTTGAATTTGCTAAATGATTTGCTTGGAACATGTGAAGTTCAGTCAGCTGGTTATTTAGACTATGAAACTCTGAAAAATAGCAAGTTATTTCTTCTTAACAGGTTTGGATATGTTTTTGTTTGAATTGAGTAGTTAGAATTTTTTTGATTAGTCTCAAAGCACATAATTATTCTAATATTTTATTTGCCTGTAGGCAATATATAGACACATGATCTATACTTTCATCTCCTCATCAATTTATACATAATTTGCTGAATGCTTGTGGTGTGTCAGTTGCTATCATACATTCTGGAAAAATAAAAATAATATAAGAAAGTCAATCTTAATGAATTCAAATTTGTGTGAGACAGAATTGACTTGGTGAAACTGGATCTTTAAAACTGGTAACAGAACTAGAGCAACATATTTGAGAGGAAACAATCTATAGCTGGCAAATGAAATCAATAATGTGGATGAGCTGTACCTTGAGAATCTTCAACACTTAAAGAGTGTCAGTTAGAAGAAAAAACCTCTGAAAACAATTAGAAAATGAATGATAGACCTTTGTCTTCTTTTGGATTCACTAAACAAATAAGACAAGGTTTGATAACAAGATATTGGTTGAGTGAATTATTGTATAAGGTACTAGTAGTTGAGAAAGAAGATAAGACAAGGAAAGAAAGAAGAAAGCCAGTAGATGTTGTATTGTGGAGAAATGATAGTTGTGACCAAGCAAAGGGTCACTTGATTATGAAACTCTGAAAGCATAGAAAGTATATTGGGGGCTCACGAAGGTGACTCAAAGGGCTGGAGCAAATGCCTTGCATGTGGAGACCCTGGACCTGGCCACGAGCATCACATTGCTTTCCAAACATGTCTGGTTGTAGCTCTGGTATCCTAGGTTCCTTAAGTACTGTTTGGGAATATCTTTCCCATCCAAAGAAGAAAGAGAGAAATAAAGAAAGAAAGATCTTTCTTTCCAAAGAAGAGAAAGAGAAAGAAAGAAATATGGGAAGAGAAAGAGAGAGAGAAAGAATGAAAGAAAGAAAGAAAGAAGGAAAGAAAGGAGGAATGAAAGAAAGAAGGAAAGAAGGAAGGAAAGAAAGAAAATGTCTCAGAACTGAGAGGTGAGGGGACTGCAGTACTTAATTGCCCTTAGCCATTGGTGAAGGCAATTTTTTGTGCTCAAAAATTTCCTGGTACTGCTATTACATCGTATGTTGAAAGTAGGGTCCAGTGATCAGAAAGAACCTTTAGTTAGAAAAGTGTTCAGTGCTACTGGTTTCATATCTGAACTGTCAGGTAGAAAAGTGAAGTGCCCAAGTGTTATGGATGGAAAATAATAGCAACCTCCACAACCTAGTTCTATAATAGCTAAGGGAGAGAGAGAGGTTCTGAGAGAAGAAAGAAGGATTCAATGTAAAAAAATAAAACAAAAAAAGCAAAAGCACAAAATCCCTGACAAATCAATAAGTAAAAACTGAGAATGAATCATCAATCAGGGAGAAGGCAGTAACACACAGAAAAAGAAATTTTAAAGAGGTAAATAAGGAATGTCTGAATGACAGAACAGGATGCAAGAGGAGAAGAAATGTGTGTGTCTGAATGCTTATAACTAAAATTTCAAATGTACACAGAGACAAATGAAATAATTTATCATTAAAGTACTCTTATGATTACTTCATTGAGCAACTTTTCCAGGAGACATCCTTGAATTGCGAAGTCTGGCTGAAGCGCGACTTCTTTCTTTCCTTTGCGTTCTTTGCTCATTTTTATTATGGAATTTTCCATATAGGCTCCAAATTATTTGTTTGCTTCTTATGCAGGGATAGTAGTGGGCACAGAGTGAAGTTAGAGCTCCATTTGGTTCATTTCAGCTATAAAGCTTTGAATTACTTTGTACCCAGCAATCTTAGGACACACGAATAGAAACGAAACCAGTATCCTGGGGGACATAAACCCAGTCACACAGTGTCCATCCCAAACTCAGGTTAGTCACGTCCTTGATGTTTTCTCCTGACATACTGATGAGCTGTTACATTGCAGCCCATCATCAGAATACAGAATGCCTTCTTTTGAGAAATTATGTTTTTCCTAAACAGACTCTAGATGGAGATATTCATCTATTGTTTGTTTCTCAACAGTTGAGGCTAAAAAATATACTCAACAACTAAATAAAGTAAATTAGAATTATTTCTCATGTTTAAGTCTCTCAAAGACTTAGAGGATATGATTTAGACTGTAACTTAAGGCAGATAAGATATGAAAAATATTTTTGAATTGTTAATACAGATAATTTATTAAAGCAGGCACTATTGCATGTTACCTCATTTTAGATATGTACATTTTCTAAAGAGCTGCAAATCAATTGGCTTTGTATATGAAAATAGATTTAATGCAGAATACAAGAGTGAAAGCATTTCAATTTATAATTTTAAGGGTGCCTTTTGCCCACAATGGGGGATAGCAAAATCAATCTACAATAGAAAGGAAAAGGCAAACTTTGCATATGTTATTGGAGAGATTTTAGCATTTATTAAAGGGTTAAGAAAATATTATCATCATGATCATCATTGTCGTCATAGTGGTCTTCAATTTGATGACTGAATAATCACATACATCACTTTCCCAGCAGAGAGTGATTCCCCATCCTGAGTACACAATTTTAGGGCAGCTGAGGAGATGTGATGTGAAGTCTTGAGAGAGACAGGGTGCAATGCAAGGAGAATGCAATCAACTCCTCATACTTTGATAAGCAAGAATCTGAGATTCTATTTCACCCTGTCAAAGGAGAGGAACTTCCTGATGTACTTTTGTTGCAGGCTCACGGGAAATCAAGCTGAAAAGGCTTGGCCTGGCCATGGGAGGCAGGACACAGAAGTCCTGGTCAGGGTGCTGGGCTTCTCCCGGCACTGGCAGGATGGGCACAGAGGCAGCCCGCAGGGATGTCCTCACTTCCGGTGGTTCATCCTTGCTGGTACCTGACAGTGAGGAAGCTCGGCCAGAACTTAGACCTCTGGCCTCGGAATACTCAGAACCAGCCAAGACCTAGCAGGGGACTCCGCACTCGAATCAGCTTCTCAGTCTCTGCACTCTGGCATGGCTGCGAGACGCCACTATGGGACACGTCCTGTGCCCACGAAGTGTCTGCAGCCCAATCAGCGCCTCCTGAGAGGCGCTCTGAGGACTCTGGGCTGCTCCTGACCTGGGCCTCCAAAGAGCATATGCATCTCACGTTCCGGGAGAAGTGGTGGCCCGTGCAGGTATTCTGCTTCATCTGTGTGTCTGTTTGGGGGTCACACCCAACAATGCCCAGGGCTTCCTCCTGGCTCTGCTCAGCAATTATCCCAGGTGGGGTCTGGGCATCAAATCAGATATTGGGGATGGAACCGGGTTGGGCATGTGTGAGGTCCGGGTCTTGCCCGCCCAATTTTGTCTCCATCACCCAGGGCAGGGCTCCTGCCAGGACCAGCGCATTGACACGCGCAGCTACTAGAGATTCAGTTCAATAGATGCTGGGCACCAACATCTGCCCTGTGCTTTGGTGCTGAGTACCCGGAAAAACTCCCACAGCCACAGCTCCGCTTCTTTGTCAAAGAGACAGAATGTCAGCTCTGTCTTTGTCTCTGTAGACAGCCGTGACTATGGGGTACTGAGACCAACAATTCTGGTTCTGCTTATCTCCTCGGATGATGCCAAGGGGAGATGGCTCAGACTCACTGCCGGCCAGATGCCCCTGCAGGTAACCTCAGGCAGTACATCCAAGATTCATCCACCCTCTGAGAGACCTTTGAAGTTGAGACAATTCACAGACATTTCAGAAGTACGCATGTCCAGGACTCCAGGCCTCATCCTGCTGAGAACTTTACATACCTGTGTCCAGGTTAGTGCTTATGGATTTGTTGCAAAAACAAAGAAATTAAAAAAAAAACTACTCAAGAATTTTTTTATCACCCAGGTGTGCTCAGGGCTTATTCCTGTCTCTTCACTTCTGGGTCACTTTTGGCTGGGCTCGGGGGAACATATGGGGTGCTAGAGATAGAAGGGAGGGGGCTACATGCAAGACAAGTGCCCTACCTGCTGTATTAGTGCATTGACCCCTTGGTTCTTGCTGTAAAGGTCCTCTCATTCTTTTGGGATCAAAACATATTTAATTCCCTTTTCAACCTGTAATCGCCCACATTGTTCATCCCAACAGGGTTTATAGTGACGGGTTCATAATCTTCACCAAAAGTGAGACACCAAGTGTTACACTAGACTCTTTCAAGAGAACTCCCCTCTGAATGCTCAGAATTTCAACTTTCAGAAAACTGAGCTGCTTTGATGTATTTGTTCTAAAATAAAATGTATCCTCCACTATAAAAGAAAATGTGCCCTCAGTTAGCAAGAGGCAGGCATGTTTGAAAGCTGAGTATCCTCAAGTCAGCATTTTGTATTTAAGGAATTTGTCAAGTCACTGGGCCTACCTGGATCACTTAGCAAGATCCAGTAGCACTTCAGTTCTAGTAGAAAATGTATAATGCCTAGCCCAAGCCCCCCACTAATTACATGTAGATTTCACAGGATGCTTGAAAGCAATTTTTCACCACCTAAGAATATTTCAGTATTTTTTACTTTTTTTTCTTTTTAAAAATTTCTTATTGAATCACCATGTGAAAAGTTACAAAGCTTTCAGGCTTAAGTCTCAGTCATACCATGATCAAACACCCATCCCTTCACCAGTGCACATGTTCCACCACCAAAAACTCCAGTATACCTCCCATCCCACCGCCACCCCCTGCCTGTGTGGCTGATGATTTTCAATTTACTTTCTATTTTATTACATTCAATATTTTAACAGGAAATTCACAATTATTAATTGAATTTCCCCCAAACAATCAGACCTGCCGAAAAGGCAGCATTTGATAATTTGTTTTCCATTGCTGAGAATGAAGAACACATGGGTTGAATGGCCGTGGTAGAAGCCACGCGGTTTTGGATTTCTTGTATTTTAGTAACTGTCACTGTCACTGTCATCCCGTTGCTCATTGATTTGTTCGAGCGGGCACCAGTATTGTTAACTGTTTTTGGCATATCCAGTATGCATGGGTAGCTTGCCAGGCTCTGCCGTGCGGGCTCCATACTCTTGGTAGCTTGCTGGGCTTTCCGAGAGGGGCAGAAGAATTGAACACGGGTCTGCAGCATGAAAGAAAGGTGAAAGCCCAACAGCTGTGCTATCACTCCAGTGATAGTTTCTGGACTTAGTAACTAAATCCAGAAAATTTTTGTCAGAAGTCACATCTTTGCATGCTCGTACCTCTGTTTAGTGGGTCTTATAAGATGTCGGTCGCCACACCGCTGAGAAAAGGAAAAGCCGAGAGAAAAAAGCCTTTCCCCTCCGGGGGCAGAATGGGGCCATAGCTTAGTTCGCAGTCTAGAGACATTTCTGCAAGAAGCTGCTGGTGCCGAAAGTAGTTAGTTGGCCTCCAGGATCGTGGGCATTCAGCATCGGAGGGCCGCTCGCGTGCAGCCGCTCGGTTCACATCTGGGCAGAGAGCAGATTCAGTAATTTTTTTTTTTAAAGATACTAATTCTCTGGAAACAGCATATTTGTTTCTAGATTAGAAACAAATGAATCTTAACTGGTAAAAAAGAAGCAGGTAAAGTGGGAAAAGAACTATAAAATACAATGTGTATATTAATTCCATAAATGAGAAGCATTTGACCCTCATATGGCTCTCTCTTTTGTACTGGAAATGTAGACAAAGCATACAAAATACAGAGTGAAGTATAAAGATCCTAGTTAGGGTTGAAAACCATATGAGATTTTTTTTTTATGTTTGATGGGGAGATTATACTGAAAATTGCCTATAAATGAAATAAATTCCATTACAGATTTATTGCATTGTTACAAAAAAGATGGCATTAGTGGATAATGAACCCTCAGTCAAATTGTTAACTATTAATTTCAGCTGAGCTAACTGATGATCATTTAAATAATTTTAGACAAATTAAAACTGCATGTTCTAAGTCTTCATTGGACTTGGTTGCTTCTCAGATGGTTTAAGACAGTCTCACCCAACATGTTTGGTTAACCAAGGCTTAAAACTTAATGTCTCAGTGACTAACAGGTTTGGACAGTTTCATCTGCTAAATCAGGTCATTAGTTGATTAAATTCTTTCCAGGGAGCATTTTTCTTGGACATATTACTAAGGACTAGCATCTGATTTTCAGTTCTGTGGTTTGGAAGACAGATTTTTATCCACACAATACCAAAAAATGAATGAACTCAATAACCAGGATGAAGAGAATAATATAAATTAAGCAGATAACATGCAAAAAGTTATAGCGATCATGTTTTAAGATGTTTTATACAAGGACATTATCATCACTTCTGTATGTAAACAGTGTTCCTAGGATAGATCAAACCTAATGGTGGAAATAAGAACACTGTATATCGAACCCCTAGATCTGTTTCCCTTCTCTTGAAAGTGCAGCTGACTTTTCTGTCCACAATCTGCAAAAGTGGACTGTGGGTGAAGCACCAAAGGTGAAGCAACTGTAAGTGCAAAGCACTAAGATAATTAGCCACAGGAGATTGCCTTGTTCACAGAAGTTCAGAGTTCATTGAAAATTTCCGAAATTATAGTTGGTGAGACTGTTCTTATGCTTTTCAATTTGGCATTTGAACTTCGGAGATGAGAAAACGATTCTTTTTTTTTTTTCATGTGAGGTAGGCTGGGAGTGGGTTAATATTATCTTCTTGTCTCCACTAGATTAACATTAGGTCAGAACAGGGAGTAACGGAATTGAATGTCTTCTAGAATCAGATTGGCCAATTCCACTTGCAAAACGTAGTTGTAGTTGTATTGTTCATCCACCTAGATTTTTATTTTATTTTTTGCACTCAATTTTACTGTTAGATAACATATGAAGCACTATAACACCATTAACCTTAGATATACTCCTATTTTAGTACTAATTAGCACAGTTAATATTTATTTTCCTGTCATTGTGAATAGTGCATTGACTATCATCTCTTCAGAGTTGTGGATGGAGCCTACTGCACATTCACGGCAACTTGGCTCCATGTGTTGCCGAGAGAGGTCCAGGGTACACACTGAATGTTCTTTTCACATTTTGAATAACTCTCACCAGTCTCAACATTTATTCCCTCATGGACTTGTTTTATCTCATCATTTTGTATTCTGCTGAACATTTTTTATTCACATGGTTATGCATATGTCTATAATGGGAATTTTCATAAGTTCCAAGGTGAGCAACAGTAAAAGATGTCTAGTTTAGGTATAAATATTTATGTATATATACACATATGGTTATGTATATAGATAAATGATTAGATCTCACCAATAAAATGTACTAAGTGCATATCAGACTCAAAGACTATTTCCTTTTGTACATACTTTCAACCTTTCCTTAAGTTTGTTTGCTTATTTATAACTGAATCAGTCACTTTACAGTTTCATAAAGCATCCCACACAGTTCCTGGCACAGAGTGAATCAAGAAGGAAAGGCTGGCATTATTTCTCTAGCAACTAAAGATAACTCTTGTCCATATTTGTCTTCCTGACATTACCTTCCTTTTCTCCTTTCTTTCATCTCTGAAATTCTCAAAAATCTATTTTTTGTCTGCTGTAGTATTTTCTTTTTCTAGCACTAGGACTATTTTTAGATTACTTAATCTTTTTAAAAAATCTTCTTGTCAACACCCTGGTTTCTTAATGTGAAATATAGCCTAAAATTAAAGCTCAATATTATAAGCCCCTTGATATTGGGAGCAAAGCAGGAACACCTCAAATATCATAATCATAAGTTCACCTTCTTACTGTACTCCTGGGAGCAGGATTTCCCAAGTTAAAGAACCGCAATTATCATGGGATCAAGTATAGTTCCTGCTTCACTTCTCTGCCAGCTGGGAAATAATTCAGACCAACCAACCTTATCCTCCCATGAGAACCAGAAGTTATACTAAGCATCAATAATAGCAGCAATAGTAAAACCTCCTTGTTACTGCAAAACCTGGTTCCCTCTGCCCTGGTTATTAAATATATTTTCCATTAAAAACTCATGTGGTCCTGTATGGGCCTTTGGTGTCCTCCCCTCTGTGCCTCTAAGTAACTAATAAATTGTGTTACACCAATCAGTCCAGTGTCAGTTGTTATGGCCTTATCCATCCCTTTAACCTAGGACAAGAATATATTCCTCATCAATGGGTGAAGAGTAGGTAATAAAAACATACTACTTAAAAGAAAGGGTCACTTTTCAATGACCTGTTTCACAGTTATAAACTTTTATGATTGAGTTAAGAATAATAAACAAGGGTTCTGTTATTTCTGGAAAGCTAAATCTAACAACATGGGAGAAGAGCATTGTCCATCACTGCATTGTATTTCTATAATTACCCACCTGTTTACTTTTAAACTTCTGTTATCTAGGCCCCTAAATTCCCTTTGTGATATTCCAAGGGGTACACATACTACTTTTGTATGTCCAAAGCTTGCATAGGATCAATGAGATGAGGTATATTGAATTAATTCTTTTTTTGGGTGGGGGAGTACACCAGACAGTGGTTAGGGTTTACTCCTAACTCTGTGCTCAGGGTTCACTCATGGCTCAGGGAGAACATATAGGATTCCAGGGGAATGAATCCAGTTGGCAACAAGCAAGGCAAAAACCCTATCTGCTGTACTATCACTCTGGCTTGTGAATTGGTTCTTGAGGTCATTAAAATGGTATGACCAGCTGTCAAGTCCAACTTGAAAAAAAAAGTTTTGTTTGTTTTCATATTACACCTGACTATTCTTCAGCTTACTCCTGGCTCTGTGCTCAGAAATCACTCCTGATTAGTGCTTGGGGGACTTATATGTTTTGTCGGGGATTGAACCTAAGTTAGCTGTGTGCAAGGCAAACACCCTGACTGCTATACTATCTCAATGGCTCTGAATTTACATTTGTTATCACTGTATCACTGTCATCTGTTGTTCTTTGATTTACTTGAGTGGGCACCAGTAACATCTCTATCCCTCCCAGCTCTGAGATTTTAGCAGCCTCTTCTTACTCGTCTTTCCCAATGATTGGAGGCTCTTTCAGGATCAAGGGAATGAGACCTATCGTTACCGTTTTGGGCATAGCAAATACGCCACGGGTAGCTTGCCAGGCTCTGTCCGTGCAGGAGGGATACTCTAGGTAGCTTGCCGGCTTCTCCAAGAGGTATGTGTGTGCATATATATATATGTATATATATTTATATATATAATGATTTTATATTATGATTTGTTGCCTACTGTATGAACTCCATCAAATGTGGTGTGGTAATTATGAAAAATGGGTAGGAAGTGTCTTATAATGTTCAAGGCTGCGTGCGTGGTCTGGAAAGCGGCTTGGAGCGTGGCAGCGATTGGGGACTGGAGTTCAGCTGCCCGGGCTGGGTCCCGTGGGGCAGGGAGGAGTCTCACCCACTCCCCTCTGGGATGCCCTGAGTAAAAACAGCCTGACTCAAAGTTCGGTGGCATGGCTATGGGGGCCTCATTTTATTCTCCTGTCTGGGAGGAGCAGCCATTGAGATCTGGAAGGTGGCTGATGAGGAGATTATCTGGTGCCGGCAGGGTGTGGCAGGGTGTAGTTTATGGGTGTGAAATTGATCATTATCAATTCATTTTTTACATTTTTTCCTATTCTAATGACTAACTTTACAAGTAAGTACAGTGAAAGGATATTGGCCTTTATGTATTCGTACTTTTAAGGTCAATTTATATTTTATTGTGATGTGATATTTTAATTAACACTATGTTAGAAGTAAAATTGACTGCATTGTCATTTTGTCCACAAGTTTGTTATTGCTAAAATATTCTAAAAATGTATCCAGCAAATATTTTTCATCTCCAATCTCTGGAGCGATGAATCCATCCAACTATTTTTATCAACTACAACTAAACTGGGCTGAGAACAGCTGTTCTAAAACTCTCAAACCAAGTCATTCAGAAATCCGAAATCTGAACACTTTTCCATTAGATAGAAAACTAAGTGTTCAAATAGAGAGAACCACCTGATTAATCAAGTAACCAGTTACTAGACACTTTATTTTTAAATAATAGTTATTTCTAATAGTTATTTGATAGTTAATGTTCTTTTATTATTTGTATGTGTGTGTGTCGGGGGAGCAGGCGCGTTCCCTAGAATCACAATTTCAATGTCATGAAAAACAGCTATTCATTTGCCCAGCAACAACTATTGACAACTGATTAGTTTGCATTTATAAAAATGGGACAATTTTCAGTTATGCACACTGCTTGATCCTTCTCCAGAGAGATCTAAAGATTCTGTATGTATTAGCACATTAATTATCGTCTCTGCCTACTGTCTGTCTCAGCTTCAACTATTCACGTTAATATCTACCTGCAGAAAGAGTTACGGTGCTGGAGTTGGAGTCAGAATCATTGGGAGTGCTCTATTTCTCACTAGCTCAGATAGTACTTCTCAAGACAATTTTTTAGTGCATGAGCCCCTGATAACCTATTTGGGGATTGTTCAAAAGACTGACTCTATCTACTTCATTAGTTATCTTCTCCATCAAAATTTCTATTCAACTTTTGGGTCTAAATGCAATGTTATAGATTCCATGTCAAAATGATGGACATGTCCTCAAAATGATTTGAAGTAGATTCCTGAAACTGATGTATGAATCCTGGGATCATACGTCATTATCAACCTTGCTCTGTGATATCTCAACGGTTATGTGTTAGTTCTGGTATATTTATTTGTAAGGGAGATATAACTGTTTTATGACTAAAAATAGTTTCTTTTTACACATTTTGAGAAAAAAAGCATAGCATGAACTCATAAAAACACTTCTGGAAACAATCTGAGCGCCCAAGTACAGAAGTACAGATAAAGAAACAATGGTACATCTACATGATGGAGTACTACACAGCTGTGAAGACAAATGAGGTAGTGAAATTTGTCTATAAATGGATATATTTGGAGAGTATCATGCTGAGTAGAATGAGTCAAAAGGAAAGGTACAGCTATAGAATGACTGCATTTATTTGTGGGATATAAAAAGAAGTATGAAATTAATATCCAAAGCCAGGAAAAACGTGCCAGAAGGACTGGTCAGTGGTTGGTTAATAGTATGGAAGATGAAGGGTAGTTAAGATAGAGGAGGATCCGTTATGACAATATTAGTTGGAAATGATCATGCTGGACAAGAACTGAGTAGTGAAAGCAGGTAAAGGGATATATGTGATAACCTTTCAGCATCTTTATCACAAACCATAATGCCTAAAATGAGAGAGAGAAAGAAAGAAAGAGAGAGAGAAGATAGATGCCTTCCATAGAGGCAGGCTGGGGTGTGGGGAATGGCTTGAAGGGGTGAGAGGGGAACTGAGTCTGGTGCTGGAAAATTACACTGGTAAAAGGATGGGTATTGGAATATTGTATGACTGAAACACAATAATGAACAATTTTGTAATGCCCTATCTCAGGGTGATTCAATAAAAATTAAAAAATTAAAATAAAGACACTTCTGGTAACCTATTCACTGACTGTGTGAGATCATTCAGTAAAGCGCCACAGTTTCTGATTCTGCTTTCACAGACCTCTAGGAACATTGATCATTCTTCTCTAAGCCCTCTGCAGTGTTAGCTCCATGTTCAAAGACTCCCGGTAGTCAGAGTCGTCTTCTGTTTAATCGTGTCTATTTTTTATAACAAAAGCCTAATCGTGTCTATCTTTTATAACAAAACCCCTAATTTATCTTTTATAACAAAAGAATGAATCTGGAGGTTCCCTTTGAAAAGAGATGCTTTAGGATACTCTCTGATCTTTAGGACAGTGACTCCATCCTTTTCAACTCTTAGTCCTTTTTGAGTCCTCATACTTCTTGCAGAGAGATGAGCACACTACCTCCAGATGATTGTCCATGTCCTGCCTCTGTACCTCCTACAGCTCCTGCAGCTCTGGCTAGCTCCAGTTCTTGTTGGATCCACTTTTCCCTGGGTCTGATGGCATAGCAGTTCGGACTCCAATTGGATTATTTCCTTTATTGGGCTGCATGGCTGGTAACTTGCTCTTCCAGAACTCATGTATCTGCCCAGTACCTAAAACAGCTTTTTTTTTAAAAAAAATAAAGAAATGATTTCAGAAGTATAAAAATCCTTTATCTTTGATATGTTCTGCCTGATATGCCTTCCGCAAGACTTTTGCTCTTTCTGTATTTGTTTGGTCAGTTGGCAATGGAGGGGAATTAAATGAAAATTCTATTTATTTATATATTTTTGAGATACTTATTTTAAATTTTGTTTCAGGCACCATGATTTACAACATGGATAAGAATCTCATAGGAAAAAATTCCAATACCGCATCTTCTATCAGTATCAGCTTCCTTCCACCCAATCCCATTGACTTCCATTTCTCCATCCAGTTGCATCTCACCTATAGGGATATGTTATATCCCTATAGGTGAGATGTTAAAACAGGTTACAGAACAGTTTTTCATTTCTTTGCCTTTGTTATTTCTTTATATCCCAGTATTAAAGTGATTATCCTATATGTGACTCACTCCTTCTAACTTTACCCAACATGATATTCCCCAGAACCTTCCAAGTAGTCATCAGTTGCATGATTTTTCCTTATAGCTTAGTATATCATAGTGTATATATAACATAATTTCTTTATCCAGTCATCTCTTTTGTACATTTGAGTTCTTTCCAGATTTTGGCTATTGTGAATAGTGCTAACAATGCCACTTAAGTCTGGCATCTCTCACTCCAAGCAGGATAGTGGAAATGACAGGGAAAAAAGGGCCAAGTCGAGTCGCTTCATTACAAGGAAGACGGTGAGTCACATTCAACACTCACACTTCAAATCCTTTATTCTCCTAGACATATTTTCCCAACTTATTTTACTAATTTTATGATTATTTAATTTGGTGTCAAGAAAAGACATATTTTCCGGTAAAATTATATGAAACTTCTGAGGAAGAACAGTTAAGAAAGTTGAATCAGGGGAATTAACATTGGGATGATTTTTATAAGCCTCAACAACATTATGACTCAGGCATAAAGTAATAATTTTAAAAGCTTTGAATGTTTTATGAGGAGAAAATGAGTTAGGAACTGAAAGAAGGGTGTGCAAATTCCATTCTGAATTGCATTCCACATAGTTCATACCTCTCCTCCCATGATGACCTATCATTTCGAGGTTTAAAAAAAGATGTGGCATGATATAGATAGTTGAGATAATCACAGATATTTCTTCTGTTAGGGTAGTTTCCCAGGAGATAAGTGAGCTTCACATACTCTGGTTTTATCAGATCAAGATGAGTTAACTCTATGTCTTTGTCTCCACAGAACTGGGCTTAGATGATAATCTTTGCTTTCCTTGGACCCTACACTTAATGCTAAGGTTTCCAGGAATGCCTCCTCCTGGAAACTTGAGCACATAGAAACCCAGCCACATTGGGACTGTGTATTTTCTATGCTATTTATGGTGATTCCATTGCAGACACTCATATCCTCGTTCCTGGTTTCCATTCATCTGAGGTTATGGACCTCCAAGCAACTTTTTGTCTTATGTGTATCAATCCATTCTTTTTTGCTGTCTCCCTGGATTTCATAATCTACTAAGCCTTTCTCTATCTTTGACTCATTTTGATCAGAAGCTTTGTGCAGCTCACCAGCCCATCCTTTGATTTTCAATCACCATCATAAGGGGTGAATAACAACATAAACAGGTGAAAGTTACCTGGATATTTACTGTGTGTTGGGCACTGTTCTGAGGGTGTTTTTTTTTAAAGTATTAGTCCATTTAATTGTTGTGTGACCATGTAGGGTTCATATTATTATCCCGAGATAGTAATTGCTCAGCAACCCAGATATTAGGAAGCAGAGCTGAGATTCAGATCCAGAAAGTTTGACCACCCAAAGCTGAACTCCAAACCATCACAACATACAATGTGTTTACTTTCCTAAAATAGGAAAGTCAGAGAATTCAGTCAAATCATTTAGAATTTACTATAATTGTTCTCCATACCAGGCTTTACCAGGCTTTTATATACTCCATGATAGATTTAAATTAGATTACAGTTTTATATTTTCTGAATTCAAAAAGTTCTAAAAGCATAAAATAAAAGAGAATGGGAAATATGGTTTGACTTGCTGGAGAATATGGAAGAGAGAGGGAGTGTTCTAAGGATAGAGTACCAGGAGGCATCATGGTTAAAATCATAAAATAGAGAGATGATATAGATTGGAATCAAGGTAATCCAAGCAAGAGGTCCATGGTTTCAGTTAAAAGGGGTATATTATATGCTGTCAACAGAGGGATAAACTTGCCATTTCGGATACAGGAAAACTGGTCCCAGTGAGTTAGGTACGGGAAGTGAAGAAGAGCATGTTTCGGAAGAGCTCGAGACTCAGAGTTTCCAGACCCTCATTGATAATGGGTCAGGCATTTCCCCCTCACTTGCTTTCTTAGCACTCAATAAACAAATGATCCCAATAAACAAATCATCCACCTTTCCTGCTCTGCTTCCTATAATCCTCAACAGAGAGAATGCAGTTGTTCTTGACTCTGAGATAGTGTCCAATTAAATCTTTCTTGATTCACAAAACTTATGCCTACAAAAGTCTATAGTACTTGTGGAAAATTTTTGAGACTCCATTTAGAAATCGTATTAATTTGTCTAATTATTCTCAGAAAGGGTGAATGAACTCCCAAAGTAGTAGCCAAGACAGCCATTTTACAGAAGAAAATAATATATTGAGCTTTTTTGCTCACATTAACCTCGATTTTGTTTTGGGATCACAGGAGAGTAAAAATAAGATTTAAAAGTATTTTTGTTTGTTTACTTGCTATTTTTATCCTTAAGAAGGGCTCTGAGAGGGCTGGAGCGAAAGCACAGCTGGTAGTGCATTTGCCTTGCACGCGGCTGACCCGGATTTGATTCCCAGCATCCCATATGGTCCCCTTGAGCACCGCCAAGGGTAATTCCTGAGTGCACTGCTGGGTGTGACCCAAAAGGCAAAATTAAAAAGGGGGCTCTGAGAGTAGGCCAGAGAGATAGCATAGGGGTTAAGGCATTTGCCTTGCATTCAGCTGATCCTAGTTTGATCTCCTGCAATCCATGATCCCTTGAGCATTTCAGGAATTCCCCATATTGGGGTGGTCTGGATAAGTCTCTAGCAATGAAGGACCAGAGAAGCACCACATTCTTGAATCCTCACTTCGAATCTACTAAGTAGGGAGCAATATTGATTATAGGACAGAAGGAGTAATGATAATGATAGAAATGTCAAGTTGCTTTAACTGAGGTCCTGTTTTTGAGGAATTTTGGAATTGAAATAAGGAAGGATTTCTACAGAATAAGTCCCTTGAATAATTTTGGTGGAGTTTGAGTTTTTTTTTTCTTTGAGAATCTTTTTATATTTAACACTTTGTCAATAATGCTGTCTATTTGGTCTAAAAGGACAAGCTATACCTCAAATTCCTCATTCTACTATTTTCCTGATTGGTTCCAGAAGAATGAGAGAATGAGGAAGTCTAGATCACACAAGTTTATCTCCTTTTCTTTGAAAATGTCTTTTTGGAATATTCATGCCATAGCCTATAGCAATGTCAAAGTCAGAGATTTGTTACCCAGTGCAGGTTGTGCTGAAACTGACGTGGAATGACCTCAACATCTAAACCACTTTTATTTTCCTAATTATACATTGAAATATCCAAATGTTTTTTTTTTCTGTTATTTTATCACAGGTCACTTACCTGATGTGCTGAGAGTCTGCTAGTTGCCCAGATGTCATTTACTCAAAAGACAGCCTAACTGCTAAATAATATTAAATAAAGTCACCTTAGGAACAAATGAAACTTTATAAAACTGACACGACTTTCTGAAGCTCAAAGTCTTATTTAATTTTCTCCCCATCAATTGTAAGGGTGTTCCTTTTCCTTCTTTTGGAGGAAGTGGAGTATAAATGGATTAAGTAGTTATCTCTAAACTGAACCGGAATGATCCAATTCATGGTTAGCGCTGTGTTTATTCTGAATTTTCCCCAATGACACCTGCTTTTTTTCTGAGCAAGTGCCAATCACTTTTAAGGTAGGGTCATAGACCCTGGCAGCGATGTGCAACTCTCCACTCAAGGGCTCAAATCATGATTCTCTGAGCTATGAGATCCTCAGAATGTGGCATAGGTAAGAGACAGCTGTGGCAGCCAGTGAAGCAAGGCTGTTGTATCCGGAGTGGAAAGTGATGAGCATTGGGCCACTCCTCAGTGAACCCAGAAATCCTTCTTGTGTTTAACAGAAAGCTTGTTTCTAATATGTGTGAGACTTCCCTTTTGCTCTTGTACACCATGTGAATATTCAGTCCACTCCGCAGGGAATTTGAGACAAACAATTCAAGTATGATTGCTTGAAACTTTTATATGTATATATATATATCAATAAGATGGAAATTTAACTTTTAGAGGGTCAAAATCCATAGCAACTCAGAGAAGCTGTTTTGCATGAGTTACACTGCAATGTATCCAAAGCTGCCATCCATCTCAAAAACAAACATCCTGGAGTTTATAAAGCTGCATAATAAACTTAGCTGAGGATAATAAGGGAGCCCATAAGTCAAAAAGTAAATCCTTTATCTACCACTATTTTTTAGAAAACGAATCCCTAGAAAGAAGTTGTGCTGGTTACCGTTGATGTGTTGGAATTGAGGCTTATTCACTGGTAATAGCACCTAAGAGACATTTCTAAGTTTGTACTTGAAAGCATGGTCTGGGACAGACCCTGTGCTTCCTTGCATAAACTCCCAAATGGCTAATACAATGCACGGAGCCGCCAGTGTTCTTTAAGTATTTTTGTTTCTGATTAGATGCAGTTTGAATAATATTTCCTGCTATACTGTTACTTCCTACTGCACTGACCCTGCTTTCACTTAGTCTTCACTGAGATTCTACATTCAGACTGGCATTTCATTCTGTCTATCAGCTTCCTTCTACTCTTCGCTGGTCCCATTTCCCCACTGACACTTATTATTCCAAGTCTGTCCTCTAATATTGAGCTACAAGTTTTCCCTGGTTTCCTGAAGGTAGATTGTTCCCTTGAAAACTCTCATAAACCAAAATGATATAAAATGAAGAAGCAATTACCAATAGTTTATGTGTAATTTTTGAGCATTCCCAGATCCCCAAATAATCTATTAAATCACACCAAATAATGCATAAAACCTAAAATAGGACTGGCACAGAATACTTAGACTGTAAAAGAATGGAAACAATGTGTGGGGTATAGTTTCACTTACTAGATTCAGTAATGACAGTGGAAAATTCAGCCATGGTGAGGAGAGGGTGTTGGGGTAATTTGTTGGAGATTAGTATAGTGAGATGGATAAGTGCCTGAGGTATAGCAAAATAAAGGAGGACCATCTATTAGCTTTTAATTGTTCACTGAATCCATTAGGGTGGGTAGGTCACTAACATCCACATTTTCTTCTGTATTTCCTGCCTCATCATCAAAGGCCAGATTTTCTAAGGTGTGGACTTGACAGAGAAGACTTGAAATAAGATACTATTCTTGACCACGTAGGCTCATGCCTTTCTTCTTATCAGAGAATACTTTGCACTCAACACAAGCTCCTGACCCACCCCAGACCAATGAACATTTCTCAAAACAAAGTCTCAGTTTAGTATAGTCACTGCAGCACTCACTGACCATAGTAGTGGACATTTCATGCTTTCATTCACTTTCACCTCCTGACCCAATTCACTTTCGGTCATTCACTGGTTTGATTTTAGTTGTGTCAGTGTTGCATGAAGAGTAACACCCTTAAGAACTTTCTTAGGCTTTTCTGATATCTGAAGACACATATTGCTAATGGGTAAATAAATCAAGACATAGCACACCTGCTTACTGGTGCAAAGTGATGATAGACTGATGTTGAGGTGCTGGGTGTAGCTTTGGGGAAGGAGTTCAGAGGAGCTACTGTGGCTGCCTGGGGAACGCGGTACTTACTGCCTTTAGAATGAATGCTGCCAATTTTACCTGCAATACTCTGCATTTTGTCTTTCATTGTAAAAGTGAATATCCTCTTCGGATTTCTTCTAGCTGGCAAAAACAGGAACAAATATAAAACTTTCATAAAAGTGAAATGGCAGAAGGTGAACTTTACAAAATCAGAGGATCTTCTGTATATTTAAGCTTTGTGATCTTAGTTTTTTTGTGTTCATTTTCTCTTGCTCCTGTTACAAATTGCCACAAAATTCAGTAACTTGCCTGGCTAGCTAAATGGCACAATTGGAACAGTGTCCAGAAGGTTGTTTTAACTTGAGACACCAGCCATGAAGCTAGAAAGCTCCATAAATTTGCAGATCTATACATTTATGGAAGCTTTCAGCTTTACCCTTAATGTAGAATATCTGGTCACAAATTGGGGTGTCCCCATTATCACTTATTTTATGGCTCTTTAGAATGAACCAAAGACTTCAGTGAAATAACTTGTTGAATGATTTTGTTTTTAATCTTTGGGTCCCACCCAACAGTAACCCATCTCAATTCTCAGGAGTGACCCCTGGCAGTGCTAAGGGGAACACATATGGTGCTTGAGGATTTAAATTATGTTCAACAACATGCAAAACAAATTCCTCCTATATTTTCACTCCAACTCTTATTACATGATATTTTCTTATGGACAATTTACAAATTAAAAACACCCCAAGGAAGAGGTACATAGAATGAAATCTGGGATAAAACTAAATGTAGAGTTTGACTATCTCCCCCACTGGGTGTTACCTCCTTCCTGTCACTGGAAATCACTGGAAATCATTGGAAATCATACACTATTTCTAACCTATAAGCTCACTTAAGATTTTTCTGTCCATATTTTCTTTTGAAGCACAATTGTGTATTGCCCAATGGTTAATTTTCAGCCTCTCTCTGGCATTATATTGACATATTTAGTATCTAGTTTCTTCAAGGTTGGAACTTAAATGGCATGATCGAAAGAACCAACCATAAATCATATCATTAGACTTTCTCAGCTGGACTTTGGAGGGTAGCCTAGAGATTTTCCCCCAAGAACTAAGTACAAAGACATGGTTTCTCTTTGGGAAAGTCAAGTTTCTTACTACAGAACTGTTAAACAACATAAATTTATTATCCTTAAGCACCAAAGTTCAGAAGTCTCACTGGCTAAAACCAAGATATTAGCAAAACTATTTCCCTTTCTGGAAACTCAAGAAGATATGTTTTGTTCACCCAGTTAGCCAAATTAAATTCCTTAGGGTTAATAGACTGAGGTCCCCATCTTCTTACTGGCTGACAGCTGAAGGTCAGTTCCAGCTGTGTGAGAGTGTTTGCATTTGACCCCCCTTCTATTTTCAAAGCTGATACTTCAAGTGGAATCTTTAAATGCTTTGCAGTTATCTTTCTCCTCTCATCTCTCTGACCCAGCTGGGAAAGATGTTTGAGTTAAAGACTACTTGTGATCATATTGGTTACAACCCAGATAATCCAGGATAATATCCCCATCTTAAGATAATAAATTCAATCTCATCTGCACAATTTATATTGCTTTTTAAGGATATATATCTGTATGAACTTTTGTCTAGTACTGACACCAAACAGAAATTTAAAAAATACGGCTTGGTTGGCTTAATTCATATGAAAGTATGGCATAGGAACTTCATAACAGTCAGGAAAGAAAATAATTTCAGGAGGGAGGTTTTCCCTGACTCATCAAATCATATGCATAATAGATTTCTTATTCTAATATAGAACATAAAAGAAAAGAAAAAGATGGTCAGGATGGCTTTGTTTAGCTCTCTTGTTGGAACTTTTGCATTTATTTGGCTTTGCATTTTATTAAAAAAACCAATGGTCATAAAATATGCTATTCACATTTGCTTACTTTCTCCCCAAGTCAATACTAGAAAACAAGATCCACACTTTCATTTTATATGCTAAGAGAGTGAATTTTCAAAACCAGTGTATGCTCCAGGCTACTCAGTGAAGAAAGAGTATCTTAGGAGTTTGAACACTTTTATCCTTGGTTTTGCACTCTTTAGAATGTAAAACATAAAAAACATTATTTCTCAAAATTTGGATATATTGCATATACACAGATTTTGATATCTACAGTATAGATTTTTGTCTCATGTATGCAATTTTATTTCCCTCACAACTTCTGAAAATGCAAAAGCAGTAAAGATGCATATTGTTTATCGGCTGGAAAAATCTTAAGAGCATTTCACTACCTATAATATCAACTCAGACGAGATTGTGAAGTATAACATGTTCAGTAGACAGTTCTCTGCCAGGAAGGTGGATATTCTACATTTTACTGTATCACATTATAATCTATTTTTGAAGTTGTTTCATTTATTTTATAGTAATTCTCAAACAAAATGTAGTCTCTTTTGGAGATTTCTGAAGTCCTGTGCTAGGTGATTACAGAAAGTTCTTACTTTCTCTTAAGAGGTAAGTAATGGATCTTTATTTACTGAATGCTATTCAGAGTACTGGATCTTAATCTCTACATTGAACGTTGAATATCTCATTGGTTGTTTACTTCTCCAACAATCCCAACCCCAAGTTTTTGTGCTAGGCAACTCGTAAGTTAATTTTTTTAAATTGAGATTTGTGGTTTACAATATCCCTGATAATGGTTTCCTATGCCAACACCAATGTAATGCCAACACCATACCCATCACCAGTGTACCACCTCCCTCTCCCTCCCAGGAGCCCCCCTCCACACTCAAGTGTGTGGATCAGTTCTACCATTATGTTACCTTTGGGTTTTGTTTCTACTTGCTGTGTATCTTTGAGTACCCCACATAAAAGAAATCATTTGGTAGCTATTAATTTGGATATTTCTTATTCAAGATATCCACGCTACATATTTCAAATAATTTCTTTGGGCTCATCAACTCATGCATCACTTTAGCTGTGGCGTAGTGATCTCTCTTTGCAGTAAGCATTTACTGTCTGTCAAACCCTAAACACTCCTCAATCTTGCAGAAAAGAAAGTGAGAACTTTTTGTAATCACCTGGGGATGGCATAGGACTTCAGAGATCTCCAAATGAAGGTGTCTAGTTATTTGCTGGAGGAAACTCTTCCTCAGTGCATTTTTGAAAAATTGTGATTACCCAGTATTTCCTCCCAGTAGCAATTTCTAGTCACATGTTATTTTCTGGAGCCTTCTTATGATAAGGACTTTAAGCTTCAGGGACTATATGGGAGAAACAAAAGCTGCATTATTTATCATTTTCTATTATGATTTAAACATCTTTTACACAGCATCCCTCAGCTGAAGTTGTAAGGCCGTATAAGTAATTCATAAATCATCTTAAAATTTATTTTAAAGTTCCAAAATTTCAAAAGGAAGTAAACAAACACATTTCAGCTGTAATATTTAACTCTTTAATTCTAATGCCCTTTTTATCTTTTGCAAGGGAGGGCTCAGATTCAGTAGCTCCTTGGCTTAAATGACAATTTATTTTCTTATAAGGATTATAAATATTAAGTAGCTACTTTGTACCAGTCACAGTTATAAACATTGAGCAATACAGTATAAAGCACTCAAACAGATGCATGCTTGCCCATATCAAGCTTATTTAGATCACATATATATTGGAAATTTCAAATCTGACATTGTTAATAAAGAAGAAATCTGCATTTAGGATAACACTAGAGTGCAAAATAACAGTTCACAGATATGATTATGAATTTTATACCCTTGTGTTCATAGTGAAAAAATACTGCCATGTCTTTTTCGTATCTATATTGTAAATCATAATGCCTAAAAGGAAAGAAAGAGAGAGCGAGAGAGAGGGAGAGAGAGAAGAGAGAGAGGAGAAGAAGAAGGAGAAGAAGGAGGAGGAGAGGGGAGAAGGAGGAGGAGGAGGGGGGAGGAGGGGGGAGGAGGAGGAGAAGGAGGAGAAGAAGGAGACGGAGAAAAATGTGCTCAGAAGGGTAACAGGACATTGGTGCTGGGAAGTGTACACTAGTGAAGAAGTGGGTGTTGTAACTTTATATGATTGGAACCCAAACATGAGCACCCTTGTAACTGTGTATTTCACTGTGATTCAATTATAAAAAAATAAATTCACTGTGGGCTGGAGTGATAGCACAGCAGTAGGGCGTTCTCCTTTTACTCTGCCGACCTGTGTTCGATTCCTCCACCCCTCTGGGAGATCCCGGCAAGCTATGGAGAGTATGGAGCCTGCACGGCAGAGCCTGGCAATTTACCCATGGCGTATTGGATATGCCAAAAACAGTAACAATAAGTCTCACAATGAGAGACGTTACTGGTGCCCGCTTGAACAAATCGATGAGCAATGGGATGACAGTGACAGTGACAGTGAAATTCACTGTAGCGACACCCCCGAGGGTGCTCTCAGTAACGGGGCCATTGCCTTTGACCCCACGCCCAGCAAGATGGCATGCGCCCTGATCGGGACTCGGGGCCCTGGCAGAGCCATTCTAGAGATCGGGAGGCTGGCGCCTAGCCTGGCCCTTCCGTGGCATCTGCCACACGCACTGGCACAATTCGGGTGTTTTGTGCCTTTGAATTTAGGCCTCTTCACCATTGCACGGTGAGCCCGAGCTTGTTTCCTAACCCACTGCCAAGGAAGGAAAATGAGTTCAGTTGAGGCTTTACCTAGATTGACACAGACCCAGCCAGGTGTCCACAGGCAACTGATGGATAGGTTTGTTTGTCCTTAACCACACCTGCTCCTGTGTTTGTTTATCCAAAGCAGCTTTGGATAAACCATCTCTAGCTACTTGGGAAACTTTAAGCCATTGTATCCCAAATCTGTTTTTGGTGATAGTGCACTTTAGGATGTAAAACAAAACAAAGTCTTTTGTGAAATTGCCAGTAGGAGAGCCCGGCAAGCTACCCAGAGTATCTCACCCCCACGGCAGAGCCTGGCAATCTACTCTACCCATGGTGTATTCGATATGCCAAAAACAGTAACAACAAGTCTCACATGGAGATGTTACTGGTGCTCGCTGGAGCAATTCGATGAGCAACTGTCACTGTCATCCCGTTGCTCATTTATTTGCTTGAGCAAGCTATGAAGAGGATCTTGCCTGCATGATAGAGCCTGGCAAGCTACTTACCCATATGCCAAAAATAGTAACAACAAGTCTCACAATGGAGACTTTACAGGTGCCCACTTGAGCAAATCGATAAAAAATAAATTAAAATTGAAAAATACGTGCTTTTTTTTTTTTTGCTTTTTGGGTCACACCTGGCCATGCACAGGGGTTACTTCTGGCTCTGCACTCAGGAATTACCCCTGGCCGTGCTCAGGGGACCATATGGGATGCTGGGATTTGAACCCGGGTCGGCCGCGTGCAAGGCAAACGCCCTACCCGCTGTGCTATCTCTCCAGCCCCAATACGTGCTTATTAATAAACCCAAGCAATAACATTTTTAAAAATTCCCTTGCATAGCTATACATTCAATTTCAGTTGAATCATAAGACTTGAATAATTTGATTAGATAGCAGTTGTTTAGCCAATGCATATTGATGTCAAGGGAACCTATTGTACTTCATATTAATGAAGGTTAAATATCGTGAACTCATTTGTTGCCAAAAAGAAAGAGCATTGCTTTTCTGCAAAAGCCTGTTAATAGAGAATATTATAAAACGTCATTAAATGGAAATATAATTTAACACTGGGAATAATATACAAATATTCCTTACTACATACATTTATCTATACATATGTTTATACATTTATGCCGCATATGAGTGCTTGGGTTAGAAGGCAGATAAGTAATTGTGCTCTGCTTTGGAAATTCTCTGTTTGACCTGGAAAATGGAGTCAGGTGGGCACAGCTTATATAAAACTTCCCAGGGAATAGTGGTGCTCTTCTGTTCGCCTTCTCTCTTTTTTTCTCTCTCTTTAAATGACAGTGTGATGGATCTGTACCCATTCCCTATAAGGCGGATTATTATATTTTCTGTAGTTTAAAATACATCTGTATAAGCTGTGCGATATAAATGTTGAAGAGGAAATTAACTTCTTGCCATGATAATTGTTTGCACTTGATATCACCTATTCAAACCCATATTCCAAAGGTTGTTAGTGACTATTTTCAGGGACATATTCAGCAGTCTCTACTTTAGAGGAAGCTTAAGCAGGCCCTTCAGTATCACCATCTCAATCAACACTCGCCTCTTGCTATTCAGTGAAGTTCAGATTCCAGTAGCATAAAAATCACCTATACGCTTATTGGAATCTCAGGTCTTCAATCCAGACATAATAAATCAGAGTCTGCATTTTAACAAGACTCCCAGTGGATTTTGTGAACATTTAATTTGAGAACCAGCAGACGAGACATGCTAGTTTTGTTAATTAGCATAAGAGATGTTAGTAATAATTTTTGTATTGGTGAAATGAATACTGGCCAACTGTGTAGTTTGTTAGAAATATTACACAAGCACCTCTATCTTTGAGTAAGTTAGAAAAGAAATATGAGGATATATTTGGTCTTGTGTCCCCAGCCCCCTGCCTCTTTCCCACACACACTTAATGGAAAATATGGCTATAATATTAGAAGGACAGATCATAAAAACATTTGCCACATTTGTGTTGCAATGAAAGATTCTTGTATTTGCTTATAAGGACAGGGAACAAGGATGACACACAATTTCTTTTGGGCTTTCTTGATAGTGAATGTCTGCATGTTCTTATAAGTGTGTATATCTGAAATTCCCCTTATTACAAAACTGTTTCATGTCACTGAGATTGTTTTTAGTAAATCAACAGAAGTTTGAACTGATCAGAAAACATTTTGCAATGAAAACAGTCCTTATAGGATATCAAAATTTAAAAAAAAGTTCAGGAAACTTTTTAACAGAAACTTAAAAACAACACATTCCTTCAGTGCCTCTTCATTTTTCTAGTAGTGACCAAGGCTACAGATAGTGTAGTGATGGAGACTATTCTGTATTCACAGAACCCCCCCCCCACAGTCCACATAATATTTGGACCATGACTAATGGTATTCTCAGAATGATACTAGTGAGATTATATGCTCATTATGAAAATGAAACTAATTGCTGTACCTCTTCAAGATCTAACATCAACTTTTGGGTTTTGCTTATTTGTTTACATACCTGTAATTTCATCCTAAATCAGCAAAATATGGCTTACTCTTTGACTTTTCCATAAACTCTAAGCCTATTTACTGAACCTCAAGTGTATTTATTTTGATAAATGTTTTATTGGGACCCAGTATATCTTCACTACTCATTATCATCTGTCTTAGAAAGAGCAGGGAAAGGAAATTATTATTTAACAGCAAAGGATCTGCTAGGCAGAACCATGAAATGTTCTGTTTCAAATGTAGTAGCAGGATTTTGTACTGATAATTAAATAAGTATTTCTTTTTTATATTCCTACTTCAGCCACAGAGTTGACAGAAATATTAGTTTGGTCACTCTAGGGAAAGCAGATTACCATTAGAGAGCTGTAGGTATTTTCCTTCATGAGTTCAGTGCAGGAAGTAGAACCTCCTAAAGAAAAATGGGGTATTCTTTTTCCTAAGTAGCTCTTGGGAAAAAAGGATTATAACTCCACTCTGTTGGCCTAATGATACTCTATTTGCTTCCACAGTTGAGAACGAAAATGGCTCAGTTCTATCTATTTGGATGTCTGCAATAAGACTAGGAGCTTTGAATTTTAGATTACTACCACAGGGCATACCTGCCCAAACTTGATATTGAGAAAGTCCCAAAAGGACTACAGAAATGGAGCAAAGGGCACCTCCGAGGGTTGTTATATTGTCTAATTTGCACTATATATAAGTTGAGCTTTCAGTTATGTTACCAAGCTAGAGGCATTGAGAACTGGTGAAAGTATGCTGTTAACTTAGGTATTCTCTGATTTTGGCTGGAGAATGAGAGATAGATTCTTCTTTGTCTTCTCATTTTATGGTCTAAGCACAATATTGTATTCCAATTTTGACCTACTCATAATACTTCATAGACCACGGCTTTAATGCTACAGGCTTTATTTCTACCATTACTACAATGATCATAGTTTGTACCTAACTTCTTGAAATCTAAACCATACATTTGATTACACCTAAGTATGGTACTGATGATCAAAGTCAACATAATTTAGACAGGACATTTAATTAATATTCACTAAAATTCTACCATATCAAATACCATGATAAGTACTTGATTCATCTTTCATTTCTCTCTCCTCACTTTATTCACTACTCCCTTTACTCCACTTCCCATCTTGGTTCTTAAACTTCCTTACAGATATCAGCACAATCATCCATCAAAATGATGGATTTTAAACTACCTTCTGCATATCTCTCTTATTTTTCCCATAGCTAATCAAATCATTATGACACCCCAAACTCTACTTCTTTGCTATGTCTCATATTAAATCCTCCTTCCCATTAGACTTACACTCAGTTTTAATTCTTTTCCACTTGAATGACCGAAACAGTTTCATATGGATTCCTTAACCTCCCCCTGTCCTTTTTCTGGATCAATGGTTTTTCAAGCTTTTCATGCATACACAATTCAAGAGTGAGTAGAAAAAATGTAAATAATTGACCAACTAAAACTGAACAAATTAGATGTGTTGAAAGTTGAAGTAAAATTTTTAAAAGCATGAATTAATCATGTAGGTTATGAAATCCTATATTTGGAAGATTCTTTCACATCATTGATAAGCTTATATTTATCAAAGGCAAAAATTTATTCATTGCTTCTTCAGAATGAAGAATAAAATTCATATGTTGTCTCTAATTCTTGAGTGTTTCCACTTTTTTTATTCCTTAAAAAATTATAAACAATTATTTCTTGCTTTGCCTGCCTACCTTACAAACCATATTTTCTCCCATTTACTCTGTCTCCTGTCCTAATAATGATGAACCATTTTTCTGGAACTTATTGCATATTGGAATCACCTGGGGAGCTTTACAATTGATTGATATTTGGGTTCTCCCCTAAACATACGATTTAATTAGTATGGGACACTGGGCATTGGGACTGTTAAAGATCCCCAGATAATTGTAATATGTAGCCAAAAATTGTGAGTCACTCCTTTATGTTTTAAAGGTATTCAAATTTTATACACACTGGAATAGTCTGTAGAACTTTAGAAACGGATTTCTTTGTTCTATCCCCAGATATCATTATTTAATTATCTTGAGATATGATTCTGAGCCTTGAAAATTTTATGAAATCATTACCATTGAAATAACATTGCATTTTAACATCGTATAAATTTTAGGTGCACAGCATTAGAAGTTCACCTAAGTTCCTTTTGCTCAATTTATGACCTCTCTTCACATTCTATTTTCCTTTTAAGTAACATCTAACTGGTTCTTTCCTTCTTCCTTTTTCTTCCTTCCTTCCTTCCTTCCTTCCTTCCTTCCTTCCTTCCTTCCTTCCTTCCTTCCTTCCTTCCTTCCTTCCTTCCTTCCTTCCTTCCTTCCTTCCTTCCTTCCTTCCTTCCTTCCTTCCTTCCTCCTTCCTCCTTCCTTCCTTCCTTCCTCCTTCCTTCCTTCCTTCTTTCTTTCTTTCTTTCTTTCTTTCTTTCTTTCTTTCTTTCTTTCTTTCTTTCTTTCTTTCTTTCTTTCTTTCTTTCTTTCTTTCTTTTCTCTCTTTCTCTCTCTTTCTCTCTCTCTCTCTCTCTTTCTCTCTCTCTTTCTTTCTTTCTTTCTTATACCTTTTTTTTTTTTGCTTTTTGGGTCACACCCAGCGATGCTCAGGGGTTACTCCTGGCTTTGCACTCAGGAATTACTCCTGGCGGTGCTTGGGGGATCATATGGGATGCCGGGGATCGAACCCGGGTCGGCCGCGTGCAAGGCAAACGCCCTACCCGCTGTGCTATCGCTCCGGCCCCTCTTTCTTTCTTTCTCTCTTTCTCTCTTTCTCTCTTTCTTCATACTACAGCTAATCATGCTCAGGTCTTACTCCTGGCTCTGTGCTTCTGGGGGGGATAGGGGACCTTATGTAGTGCCAGGGATTGATCCCAGGTCAGCTGCATGCAAGGCAAGCATCTTTCCCATTGTACTCTCTCTGGCCCTCTGATTAGCTTTTTAGTCCAAAATTGATACGTTTTACATTGCTTTATCTATACTCCACAAAGAAGAGACATAAGATAACATAATTTTCTTCATCTTACTTATTTCACTTAGCACAATATGTTCTAGGTCAGTGCCTTTTAACCTTTTACACATGTGCACACAGATCTGTGAACTGGCAATTTTAAACCACAGTTGAAGAGTAAAATTTTTTTCTTGGGCCTACAGAAATAATTTATGTACTGCTGCTGGCCCAAATACCACTGGTTTAAAACCATTAGTCTCAGTTGCACTAGAGAGACAGTATAGGGCTTTGGGCACTTGCCTTTTGCCAACCCCAGCTTGATCCCTAGCATGACACTGCTGGGTGTGGTCTAACTACATCCTCCACTGAAAAAGAAAACCAGAATATTAGGTTCTTCCACTTTGTACAAAATGGCAGGATTTTCAACTTTCTTTATAGTTGAGTAATGTACTATGCCATAGTAATGTACTATGATACATTGTATGTATCACCTTATCTTGATTCATTTTTCAGTAAATGGGCACTTAACTTTTTCTGTTGTTGGCTATTGCAAATAATGATGCAATGTATGTGAGAATGATCTCTTTAAATCCTTATTTTTATATTTTTCATGTAAATAAACCAGAAGTGGAGATTTACTCCTACTGTCTTTTAGTGTGGGCAATGGATTTCAGTGAGTATGATGCTTCTCATGCAGTTTTCAGCAAAGTTGTAGAATATTGTAAAAATAGGAATTTGCTGGAGTCTCTGACCCTGGTATACTTCTCCCAGACAAATCTGCTTCCCAGGTTACCAGCGTAGTTTGGTGAGTCAGGTATGAAACAACAACTATGAGGTCTAGAGTAGAGACGCCACTTTCTTGTTTGTCAAAGATTGTCTTAATTTCAACCTATTTCTTGGCTTTCTTGAGTTTTCCCCCTCTGGCTCTCAGTGAAGAAGTTTGAGGGGTCCATTGCCAATGTTATGGATTTTAGGATTGACTGTGCTTGGTCTTAAACAAAACCTTTTCTCTGCCTCCCAGATAAATGTTCTGAACTTTTATGAATCTTTCCTGACCTTGCCTCAGTGCTCTTGTGGTGGGGGTCTGCCCTGATGGAACACTCCTGTTTTTCCTCTCTATCTTCTTCTGTTTCTTTATCCCTGTTGTGAAAGTTCTATTCATCCCATTTAAGATCTCCTAAAGAACTTTAACTCTTATTTTTTGGTAGAGATTTGCTATGATTGTGATAGAGAACACAAATTCTCCTTATTTACAATTCTGGAGAATTTTTTTTTCTTTTCTTTTTTTTTGTGATTCTTCCAGGTATGATGTTAGATAATTTTTAATCATTCTTTTTATTTTTTTCTGAGATAAATCTGCCTTGATTTTCTTATTTCTTCTGCTGTATCCAATAGGCCTTAAATGTCCTATCTACATTTTCATTCATCTCCAGGCATTTAAAAATTTTCACCTTGATCTCTTCATTGATTTAAAGCTGTTAAGGAGCATAATGTTTACTCTCCAACGTCTTCTCTCCATCTTTTATATTGAAGTTTATTTTCACTTAATACTATCATGATGAGAAAAATATTTGATATGGTTTTGATATTTATATCTTTATTGATAAATATTTTGCATCCCAACGATGGCTTTTTATGAGCATTGGAAAAATATACATTCTAGTTGGGGATGAAATAATCTGTAAATATACTAAGTTAATATTGTCTAATTTGTCATTTAAGAACTTTTCCTTCCTTCCTGAATCTTGCCATTGCTGGGAGTGGTGTGTTAAATTTCCATATTACTATATTCCTCATTTAGATTTGTTAATATTTGGTTGAATATATTAGAGGTTATAGTGGATACTGCTCTGCACTGCACTGTTGTCCTGTTGTTCATCAATTTGCTCGAGCGGGCACCAGTAACGTCTCCATTGTGAGACTTGTTGTTACTGTTTTTGGTATATTGAATATGCCACAGATAGCTTGCCAGGCTCTGCCATGTGGGTGGGATACTCTTGGTAGCTTGCTGGGCTCTCCAAGAGGGACAGAAGAATCGAAGCCGGGTCAGACGCGTGCAAGGCAAACACCCTACCCGCTGTGCTAACATGTATCATTTTTTTTTGCGATTTTTATACATTTTATGACTGGGTTTAATTCCTCTGGAATACTATTCAGCTGTTAGAAAAGATGAAGTCATGAAATTTGCATATAGGTGGATCAACATGGAAAGTATGAAATTTGTATGTAGGTGAATCAACACAGAAAGTATCATGTTAAATGAAATGAGTCAGAAAGAGATACAATATCCCTATTGCAAACCACAACACCCAAAAGGAGAGAGAGAGAACAAATTGGAATGCCCTGCCACAGAGGTGGGGTGGGACAGGAAGATGGGATTGGGGGGTGGGAGGGATACTGGGTTCGTTGGTGGTGGAGAATGGGCACTGGTGTAGGAATGGGCTCTTGATCATTGCATGAGGGAAAAACAAGCACGAAAATGTGTGAATCTGTAACTGTACCCTCACTGTGACTCACTAATTATAAAATAAATATTTTTTTAAAACAGAATATACCTGCTTTATAATATATCAAGGATAATTAAGAAGTAAATTGCAAAAAATCCAGGAAACTGTGGTTTAAATAAGCAAACAAATGTCCATGTTTTTATCTAATAGAAATATGTATGTAGACTTGGGGAAGGCAAACTCTTTCAAAAATGTCATCAGGGAATTTAGACACACTTGTTGTCTCTCCATCATGTTTTGCAGTGTCATTCTTCTTCAAAATATTGACTACATTTGGTTAAAATTTCTCAGAATTTATATTAATCTGATGATCAAATACCTGTTAAGTTACTCGATATATTATTGATATTAAAAATACAGAAATACTGCCCTGAAAAAAAAGAAAGAGAGATAGACATAGAAAGATTGCACTAATTTCTGGAATATAAAGTAACCGAATGGGAGACTAACACCCAAGAACAGTAGAGATAAGTAACAGGAGGATTACTCCACAGCTTAGAAGCCAGTCTCACATGCTGGGGGAAAAAGGCAACTCAGATAAAAGGCAGCTCAGATAAAAGGCACCTCAGATAAAAAAGGCAGCTTACCAAGTAAAGGGTGCTAGGAGAATCCATTCAGGATGGATGATGCGGGCTAAAAGTAGACTATGGACCTAACATGATGGCCACTTAATACCTCTATTGCAGATCACAACACCCAAAAGGAGAGAGAGAGAGCAAAAGGGAATGCCCTGCCACTGAGGTGGAGTTGGGTGGGGAGAGGTTGAAGTGGGGATGGTGGGAGGGATGCTGGGACCATTTGTGGTGGAAAATGGGCAAAGATGGGGGATGGGCACTGGACCATTGTATGACTGAAATGCAAGGATTTGGTCTGTAAGTCTGTAACTGTACCTCACAGTGATTCACTAATAAAAATATTTAAAAAAATTTAGCCAAGGAGTCTTTCCAATTTCTCTTATATGGTTCTAGTATTAGGTAATTTCTTTCAATTTTGTTTATTAAGTCCTGTATTTCTTCCTCATTTTTAAATAGCATCATGCAGGAAATAATGTTCTTGTTTGGAAGTTTTTAATCTTTGAGTATTTTGAATACATAATTATAATCTTTCCTGTTCCCCACAGTTTCTGCTGAGAAGTCTGATTTAAGTCTTAAGGGAATTACCTTTATATGTTACCTTTTATTCCTCCTTGTTACTGTCAAAATTCTCTCATTATCTTAGACACTTAATAGTTTTACTAATATAAGCATTTATGTAAGTATGTTTGTGTTTTTGTTTCTTTTTGGGTCACACCCAGCGATGCACAGGGGTCACTCCTGGCTCATGCACTCAGGAATTATTCCTGGTGGTGCTCAGGGGACCATATGGGATGCTGGGATTTGAACCTGGGTCGGCTGTGTGCAAGGCAAACGCCCTACTCTCTGTGCTATTGCTCCAGCCCCTATGTTCGTGTTTTTAATTCCAAAAGAAAAATGTTGTAAGTTACTAGATAATTCTAATTTTGGGGAACCACTATTATACAATACCATTATAAAGTATCTTAATTCCTTCTGTGTATGATATTACTTTGCTATTTAGTGTCTTTAAGGTATAGTTTTTTTGTCAAAATGGTTTAGATATTGTTTCATTTCTGAGAACCTCATTTTTATTTTTCTTCTGTTTTTTAATCATTGTGTGATTACATTTTACCCATTTACACATTTCTGGAATGAGTGGACTACTGACATGTAGGCTATTGCAAAACTATCACCATCTTAAATAAAATTTGAATGAACTTGGTGATGTTATGTATTGGCTTGAAAAGAATGCACCTCTACCCTTGTTTTAGAAATCCAATTGTGACAATTATATCCAATTGGTAGCATTTTTATGCCCAACTATGTTTACCAATTTTCTTCCTACTGGGTCTTCCTATTTATATTACAAAAATATTGGATTCTCCAAGTATGATAATGGACCTATGTGCTTTGCACATTATAATTCTGTCAATTTTTGTTTCATGTAATTTAATGCCATGTTGTTAGGTGCATACAGATTAGAACTGATAATGGAAGGATTCTCTAGTTGAAGAATTGACATTGTATTTATACCTGATAACATTCATTGGCTTGATGTCTGTTATTTCTGAAGTTATTTAAACTACCCTTGCTTTTATTTGATTATTGTTGACCTGGTACATTTTTCTACACTCACTTGTTTTATTTTATTATTTTATATTTACACCAAGAAACTTTTGTTTCATAATTCAATTTTTTTAAATTAAGGCATAGAATGCTCTAATGCCAAATCCTGTCATTAGTATCAATGTGCCACATTTCCTTTCAATGCCCCAACTATTCTCCTTGACAGGCACATTTTAAGTTTGGTTTGATTTAATTTGGATTTTATACTTTCAGTGTTGTTGATTTTGTAGTTCAGATACATACCACATCTCTGTACTGTCAATATGCCTAAGGTCCCTAGCCCTAATAGTTCATTTAAAAATATTTTAATGAATCACTGTGAGATACAGTTACAGACTTACAAACTTTTGTAATTACGTTTCAGTCATACAATGTTCAAGTCCCCACCTGTGTGCCAGTGCCCATTCTCCACCACCAATATTCCCAGTATCCCTTCCGCCACCCCCACCCCTTCCCATCTCCTGCCTTTATGGCAGGCACATTCCCTCTTACTCTCTCTCCTTTTAGGTGTTATGGTTTGCAATACAGTTACTAAGCCCTGGCCCTAATAATTCTATCTACCTCATCTTACTTGCCCCTTCCCAGCTACCCCTTCCCCACCAAGTTACTTTCTTTCCCTGTCCTCTCCCATGACTTTATTGGAATATAATTCACATATATCATAGAACACATAAGAAATAAAATATGATATATGTTGGGGGCTGGAGCGATAATATAACAGATAGGGCATTTGTCTGGTACATGGTGGACCTGGATTTGATCCCTGGCATCTCATATGATCTCCTGAGCATTGTCAGGAGTCATTTCTGAGTGCAGAGCTAGAAGTAATCTCTGAGCATCATTGGGTGTTGCTCAAAACCCAAAGTAAATAAATTAAATAAATATGATATGGGGGATCTCAAAAAACTAAACTCATAGGAATTGAGTGTATTGCAGCTTTCAGGATCTTGGAGTTTGGAAGAAATGGGGCAAATGTGGGTCAAAGGACAATTTGTACTTATTTAAATCTTTCTGTGTCTATAGGTGGGTTCCTTCAGACCACAGATACTTAAATTTTTAGCCCACTGTAATAATTTCTATCTCTTAATTGGTAATTTTAGACTACTAGGGTTTTAAAACTCATTATGGAGATAGTTGGATTAATATCTCTCAAAATTGTTGCTATTTTGTTTGCTGCTTTTCATGTTTGATTCATTCACTCTTTTCCTGACTATTGCTAAAAATCAATTATTCTATGTAATTAAATTTTATCCATTTTTTTCTTCTTTGTTTTTGTTTTGGAGCTGCTGCACCTGGTAATACTTAGGAGTTGTTCCTGGCTCTGTGTTCAGGAGTAATCTTTGTTGGTGCTTGAGCAACCATGTGGAGTGATGGAGATTTGAAACAGGGTCAAGTCTTCTGTGGCCATATGCCAGCCAAGTAAAATGTCTTTTGTACTATCTCTCTGGCCCCTCTTCTCTCTAATTTCTTTTTTGTGGGGGAGGGGAGTTGTGCTCAGGAATCACTCCTGACAGAGATCAGAGGTTTTAGGTATCAACCCATATCAGCACTCTGTAAGCTGTGTGCAACCTTATATATTGGACTATTTCTCTGCCCCTTTCTGTAGTTTGTTAGTATACAATTATGTTTATTCTATATTTTTACTGGTTGTTCTAGTTTGCAAGGTACATTTGGAACTAATCAAAATAACTTTTAAATCCACTCTACCCTATCACAAATAGTGTGAGTACTTTATCATAACAAAATAATCTTAATTTATTCTTCCCAGCACTTGAATCTTTGCCACCATGCATGTCATATATACATATATAAGGATATATAACATATATGTATATATTGCATGCATCATTATATCATTATTATTTTGAATAAACTACCAAATGATCAACTAGGAATGAGAAGAATAAAATTTTATTTTGCCTTTACTATTTTTTTAAATCCTTTTCCTTTCCTTAAATGGATGTGAATTTCTGGCCTTTGTTATTTTCTTTCTCTCTAAAAAACTTATTTTAACATTTCTAATGGTAACAATTTTCTTCAATTTTTGTCTAAGAAAGTATTCTTTCTTCATGTTTAAGGAAAATTTCACATGATACAGAATTCTAGATTGGTGTTTTTTGTTCCTACCAAACTTTTAAATAACTTATTCCACTTCTTGCTTCTATAATTTCTAGGAAAAGGAGAATGCAATTTTTGCTTTTGTTCCTTTATGGGTAAGCTGTCTTTCCCTCTGCCATTTTGCAGAACTCTTTATATTTTTGATTTTATGTAGTTCAAAATGATAAGCATATTTCTGTTTCAGGGTATTTGACCTATTTTTATTCTTATCTTAATCTAAGGCAGAGCCTGCCAGGCTCCCCGTGGCATATTTGATATGCCAAAAATAATAACAATAACAAGTCTCATTCCCCTGACCCTGAAAGAGCCTCCAATCATTGGGAAAGACGAGTAAGGAGAGGCTGCTAAAATCTCAGGACTGGGACAGATGGAGATGTTACTGGCACCTGCTCAGGTAAATCGATGAACAATGGGATGACAGTGATCTTAATCTACATATCTTTATATTTAATGTAGATGTCTTATAGATTACATAGTTCTGGTCCACATTCACAGAATTACAATAAACCTAAAAAAGTCCATTCCTAACTCATATAAAATTTAAGCATCTGAAATTAAAGAAAAATGTCTTGAATGGAGCTAGGGAATACGTTACTTGTAGGATACAATTAATTTAATAAGCATATTTACCAAGAGGCCAAGAAAATTTACCAAGAAAAATTTACCAAGAAAATTTGCCAAGAGGCCTATAACCATTGAATAGATCTTTCAAGAATGAAAGGAATGAGGGAACATTGGCCTGAGGCAGCACGCACCCTGGCATCTCTAACACAAATATGCACCTGTATGATAGACTGATTCATCATTTATTCCAGGTGAATATATCACTCAGTTCACCTCATCTTTGGTGTTACCAACTGGATATTCTCTTGTCCTATTTATTTCCCAGCAGCTCTGATTCACGTTCTTCACAAACAATAAGCCATGTTAAAAATCTACAGTCTTGGGGCTGGAGGGGCAATTGTCTTGCATGCGGCTGAACCAGGTTCCATTCCCAGCATCCCATATGGTATCCTGAGCACTGCCAGGAGTAATTCCTGAGTGCAAAGCCAGGAGTAACCCCTGTGCATCACCAGGTGTGACCCAAAAAAAGCAAAAAAAAAATTTAAAAAAATCTATAGTCTTATTTAGTCGCAGCTACTCTTATTAGTTTTACTATTAAAACATAGGATTTAGTATTACTCAATCCATTCTGCTGAGGCCTCAAAAGTCACTGGACATGGCCAGACCAGAAAGCAACAGGAAGATACACAGTGGTCTGTTAGGTTAAGCTCTATTGATGTATTTTATCCTTTAGATCATCAGACAGAATATCAGTAAAGATACAAGAACTATAAGTGAGGAATGAAAAGAACTGAGATTAATTGACATATATACGGCCAAGGGCTGGAGCGATAGTACAGCGGTAGGGTGTTCACCTTTCACTCGGCTGACCCATGTTTGATTCCTCCGCCCCCCTTGGGGAGCCCGGCAAGCTACCTAGAGTATCGCGCCTGCACGGCAGAGCCTGGCAAACTACCTGTGGTGTATATTGGATATGCCAAAAACAGTAACAATAAGTCTCACAATGAGAGACAATACTGATGCCCGCTCGAACAAATCGATGAGCAATGGGATGACAGTGACAGTGATATATGGCCATCTAGTCTCAAAAATTCAAGTACATTTTGTTTTCTGGTGAGCATGAAATTTCCAGGATAGATCAGTTACTAAGGCAGAACACAAGCAAGCATAAATACAAATCATATCAAGCATCCTTTCAGATCACAATGCTATAAAAGGAAAAATTAACCATAAAAGTGGTGGAAATAAGAAATTCATTTGTTGGAAAATTTAGGTATGTGGGCTTTGTGACTGAAATCTTCAGGCTTTCACAAAGTTGGGGATGACAAAAATCCCCCATCTCTCTGTACTTCTGGAAACAGTCATACATCCCAAAGCCCCCACCCTGTTAAAAATTTAACTTCAGCTGAATCACCCTGTTAAAATTTTGGACACCCTGGGGTAACATCTCAAACTCTACAACACTCAGAAACCAGAAGTAGCACACCAAATTGAATGGGGTATATGTAGAAGGCAACCAATTTCAATTAACAAAATATAAACACAGAAGGCTTAACTTGTAACATTTTAATAATCTCTTATACAAGGACTTAATGGCTCCTTGGTGAGATACAACATTTGTCACTAACTCTCCTCTAAGAAAACATTTTTGATCATCCTTTCAGCAAATTATTTATAACAAGCAATATGAAAGAAATTATTGAGGATCTGCTATAGGGTAGGCTTAAAGGATGGTTGGGAAAATGGAAAATGATGGTTGTGGAAAGGAGCAATAGTGGTGGTATTGATGTTGGAATATTGAATTTCTGTCATTAAACTGATGAATTAATAAAGTTATAAAATAAAAAAGTGTGAAAATCTTGAACATTCAGAAGCTGAACAAAATGCTGCCAAATAAGAACTGGATCAAAGAGCAAATAATAATATTCATCAAAAATGAATGAGAATGAAGAAGCCAACTATCAAAATAAATAAGATATCACAAAAGAAGTACTAAGGGGGAAATTTAGTATGAACAGAGAAATAACAATACTGGCATTCATTAATAAGAAGAAAAAGCTCAAGTCAATGACCTAATGTATGTGAAAACACTGGATAAGGAACAACAAATGTCTCCAAAAATGAATAGAGGGAAAGAAATAATACAGTTATAGCAGAAATCAATGATATAGAAATCATAAAATCTATATGAAGACTCAATGAAACCTTGAATTGGATCTTTAAAATAATAAACAAGATAGACAAACCCCTTGTTTGTCTAGTTATATACCTTTATGAGTTATATAAGGAAAAACAAAAGAAAATGCCAAACTAAATTAGATCAGTGATGAAAAGGAATAAATTACAATAGACATCCCAGAAAATAAAAATATCACTGTATCATTGTCATCCTATTGCTCATCAATTGCTCGAGTGGGCACCAGTAATGTCTCCATTCATCCCTGTCACCTGCTAGTGTAGCCCAATGGTATCTGCTTGCTCTAAGAACATGAAGAGCATGTTACTGTTTTTTTTTGGGGGGTAAATCGAATACATCGTGGGTAGCTTGCCAGGCTCTGCCGTGCAGGCGGGATATCCTTGGTAGCTTGCCAGTTTCTCTGAGAGGTATGGAAAATGAGTACAGAGTATCTTATAATGTGTCGCGGACATGTAGTCCAGGAATATGTTCACTCATATGTGAAGCTCGGTCGGAGCTTGTGGGAAGTGGCCTGGAGTGTGGCAGCGGTTGGGTAGTGGAGGTTGGCTGCCAGGGCTTGGTCCCTTGGGGAGGGGAGGGCTCTCACGCATCTTCCTCTGGGGCACCCTGAGTGAAAATAGCCTGGCACGGAGTCCAGTGGCATGATTATGGGGACCTCATTTTATGTTCCCTTCTGGGAGAAGCAGCCATGAGTTCTGAAGAGTGGCTGATAAGGAAATTATCTGGTGCCAGCAGGAGGTGGGTTATGGGTGTGAGCCCTGGGTCGCTGGAGATTGGTGGAGGAAGGCAGAGGATCTCTGCTCCTGGGTCCCGTTGAGTCCAGAATCCAAAGTCACAAAGTTCTGCAACACCTGGGTTCCATGGGACTTCACTCGTGTGTGAGGAAGTGGCTTGGAGCATGGGGGTGGTTGGGTTGTGGAGGTCAGCTTCCAGGGCTGGGTTCCTTGGGGTGGGGGAAGGGCTCTCACCCACCCCCCTCTGAGTGAAAACAGCCTGGCACTGAGTCTGGTGGCATAGTTATCATGAGAGGTTTTTATGAACAACTGTTAAAGTGGAAAACCTGAAAGAAATGGACAGATTCTTAGAATCATGCAACTTCCCCAAACCAAGTGAGGAATATATAGAAAATCTGAACAAGCCAATTACAAGAAAGGAAACTGAAACAGTAATTAAAAATCTCTTCAACAATAAAAGCCCTGGTCCAAAAGCAGTTCTACCTGGCCAGTTCTACCAACCCTTCAAAAAAGACGCCTTTATTAGTCAAATTCTTGCAAATTGTCAATCAAATGGGAATCCTCTCTAATAGCTTCTATGAAACCAACATTACACTAATACTCAAAGCTATAGAGATACTCTTTTTTTTTAAAAAAAAGAACACTTTGGATTAATTTCCCTTATAACATCAACAGAAATAACTGCAATAAATCTTAGTGAATTGAACACAACTAAAAAGATTAAACAGCACAATCAAGTGGGCTTCATCTCAGAGATACAAGGATGGTTCAACTTATGCAAATCAGATAATCTAAATCACCTTACTATGGAAAGAAGCAAATGGAAATGGAAATGCATTTCTGATGATCATCTCCGTCAATGGAAAGATGCAACTCTGATGATCATCTCAGTCAATGCAGAAGAAGCATTAGATAAAATCTAACTTTCATTCATGATAATAGCCCTCAATAAATTAGTGATAAAAGAAACCTTCCTCAAGATAGTAATGGCTAGTTATAACGAACCCTCAACCAGTATCATCAGTGGTAAAAACCTGAAAGCATTGCATCTAAGATCAGGCAAGCACAAGGATGTCCACTGTCTCCTTTATTCAATATAGTATTAGATTGAATAAAAATCGTTTTTCTTTTCATTTTTCTTAAGAAATTTCAACTTTTTAGTTGAAAAAACTATTAGAACATCTTTGGGTAATACAACTTCTTAAACTTATAAATTTACATATCTTGCCAAACTTGGGCTAGAGCAATAGCACAGCGGGTAAGCGTTTGCTTTGCATGAGGCTGACCCGGGTTCGATTCCTCCGCCCTTCTTGGAGATCCCTGCAAGCTACTGAGAGTATCTTGCCCATGGCAGAAACTGGCAAGTTACCCATGGTGTATTCAATATGCCAAAAACAGTAACAACAAATTTCACAACGGAGATGTTACTGGTGCCCACTCGAGCAAATCAATGAGCAACAGGATAACAGTGATACAGTGATCTTGTTAAATTTAGGAAGCTTTCGTTCATTATAATTTTTAGTGCTTTTACTCATTACTCCCCTTTTTTTCTTTCTAGGCTACTGATTCAAGGTATGTTTGATCCTCTGTTGGAACTGCAAAGATTCCGGGCTTTGATTTTTTTCTAATATACTTTTCTTTTATTTATATAGATAATTTATTATTCAGTCTTTAAGTTTAATCCCTAAGTATTTAAAGTTTCAGTTTAATGTTTCTTTTCTCCCTTTCCTTTATTTTTGCTAGCAAGCACATCTACTGGACTATTAATTTTGATTATTGTATTTTGCAGCTTAAATTTTTCTACTTGACTGTTCTTTGACCCTTTTTCTAGTTATGAAAATATGAAACATTTTTTATTTGCTGGGCTTTCTATTTTTTTCACTTTATTGGAGTATATGTAAATTTTTAAGACCCAGAGACTATGAAACAAAGCTCCCAGAAGAGAGCAATGCAGAATCTGACATGACAGAGCCGTGGCATATTCGATATGCCAAAAACAGTAACAATAATTGGCCTCATTCCCCTGTCCCTGAATGCAACAGGGACAAATGGAGATGTTACTGGCATCCGCTTGAGCAAATCAATGAGCAATGGGAGGACAGTGATATGCGATGTGTAAATTACAGCAAACTGAACAAATACTTAAAAATCCTTGTCATATTGTTTTCACATCCTGTCATCTTGGTTTTGGTGCCTATTGGTGCCTATTAGGAGTGTTTTTAAGTGAATAATGTTCACTTAAAAATACTCCTAATTTTTGATAAGATGAATCTTTAAAAATTTTAACCCAGAGCTTCCTTATATAGTAATATAACTAAGCTTAATTTAAATGTTTAGTTGGATTTCTCTAGCATTACATAAGTGGGGAAAAAGGTGGGTTCTGTCTCACTATTGTCAGATAGCTATAGAAATGCTATTTTATTGGAATTTGAATAGAAATCTTATTATTACTGCTTTACAGAACATCCCCGATGTTCTCTATTGGCAAAGTAGTCTACAGAACCTCATTTTGACAGGAGGATTATAACATTTTTGTCTATCTGTTAACTTCTTCTGATTCCAGTGACTGAGAGGTTGAGGGATGGCTGATTATTTTGTGCTTGTGCGGTGGGGAATGGAAGTGTAGATTTCTCACTTGGACTCCATTGTGGATATATATCACTGATAATTAAATCTAACTCCTAACAAGTTCAATAGTGTAAAAATGCCTCTAAATAAGAAAGTTAAATTCTTCAGATGAGAGGACACATCTGAAGTCTATGAGAAATTAAACCAAGTGGAAAATGGAAAGGGAAAATATACCTTATGAGTTTCCTCTGAAAATCTTACTGTTTCTGCCTAACCCTTAACATTTCAGACTAAGAAATTGTATTTTTAGAAAGGAAGTTGTAGTAGCTCCACAGAAACATTTTGATCCCTGTGAAAGAAATTGCTTTTGCAAATTTGTACTTGCATGCTACACTCTCTCTGCATTCTACTTTAAAAGACAAATCTATGTGGTTGAATAAATCTCTGGGAAAATTCCCTCTTCCAATTTTCCTAGACAGAAATCTGTTTCAGAAAGCTCATAGAATATTGATGTTGAACAAAATAAAATTTTTATAAGAAAGGTTCAACTCTTGATCATATAATGTCATCTTTTTTGTGTAATCAACATTTCCCCTTCTGTTTGGTGTTGATTAAATGCATGGATTGGTATAGTTCATGTAAATTATTTTTCTGAGCCATTGATAAAGATTTTGAACAAAACTTTCACTTTTTTCCCCTAACTTTTACAAATGCACAGAATCGAACTCAAGAGGCAAGGAAAGGTATTTGATTCTAAGATGCATCTAGAGAGAGTTTTAAGAAATACATCAGAAATTATTGGTGGTCAGATTTTAGAACAAAGAAATATCAATCCAGAAATTATATCCAACAATGAAGTATTTGAAAGAATTAAAAAAAAAGAACATGGGAGAAAATGCCTTTATTTTTAGCCAGGAAATATAAGAGAGCAGAAGACTCTTTTCAGACTCTTTTAATTTTAGGTCTTTTTTTCTTTTTCTTTTTTTTTTTTACCAAACCCATTATTACTCAGGGTTTCTTCAGATTCTGCAATCAGAAACACTTCTGGCAGGCTCAGAGGGACGATATGGGGGACCGGGGATTTACTCAGGTCAGCTGTGTATAAAGCAAACAACCTACCCACTATACTATCTTTCTGACCCTCACTCCAGTTCTTGAAGAAATTTGTGTCCATAATTACATTTGTTTTTTGCTAGAAATAGTATCTGATGAATATTGATGACAATGTATAGTTCTTTTGTAACAGTCAAGATGATTTATCTAGAATTAATCCTAAAAAATAACGATAGCAAGATGGAAAAGAAATACACTGTTATAACTTTAAAGGCATTTCCAGTAAAGGTAAAGAAAAATTTATAAAGCAGTATTACATCTTTCTTTTTTTTTTGGCTTTTTGGGTCACACCCAGCAGTGCTCAAGGGTTACTCCTGGCTTTGCACTCTGGAATCACTCCTGATGTTGCTTGGGAGACCATATGGGATGCCGGGGATTGAACCCAGGTTGACCGTGTGGAAGGCAAATGTCCTACCTGCTGTACTATAGCTCCTACCAAGCATTGCATTTTCTTATTACTAGCTATTATTTTCCTTTATTTCTCCAGTGATCTATTTTCCCTGTTCCATCTCAGTGAGATTATGGGCTGTTTGGAAAAAAAGGGTACCAATTCTTTTCAATCTTCTCCTTTTTGATTCATAGTGCTTCTTTGGAAGCAGTTTCCCACATAAACCTATGTTTTCTGTTGTACTACACACTGTATAAACTATCTCCTGCCTGTCCTTGTTGTTATAACCCAGAAAATAATGCACACACACTCCTGCCCAGTTGCTCTCATATCAAATGACTTTTTCTGTGTTGTTTATGAGCCACACATATTTAAAATGGACCAGAATACCGACTGTATTCATTATTCTTAAGTTTATGTGTGTGGTGAGGGAAAATTTTCACTTTTTTTCCTTTATGTTTTAAGCCCATTTTAATCAGAGTAAGTCTACATGTTTGTGCATTTTCCTGAATTTTGCCAAATTCTTAATAAAGTCTCAATTGCTTTTATCTCATTATTCTGTATGAAATTTCCATTAATACTTACTTTTGATTACAGGTTTTGTCCCATTAAATCAGTCATCTACAGGATAAGTCTGCATTCTATATCCCTGATGTTTATTTTTTCTTTTTTTGTTTGGGGGGCCACACTAAGTAGTTCTCAGGGCTTACTCCTGATTCTGCTTAGGGATCACTCCTTGTTGTTGCAGTTTGGATCTCCTGATTTCAATGTTGTTGACTCTGTGATTTGGATATATAGCTTTGCAGTCCCTGTTACCTATAACATTGTTTTCGTGGTTAGTAATGGATTCTTGGACAGCTGCACAAATGAGTCATTTGAAGGGTAGTGAAGACACGCCAATATGCTTAATATTAGCCAAATTGATCATTAAAGGGAATTGTGTTCTTACATTCAGGAAAAATGAAGGCAGGGCTTCTCTGACATAAATGCACTAATATTTTTCTGTGCTATATGAAGCATGTAATTATTATTTTTCAAAAAGAATTGTATGCAAACTACAAAACCCCAAATTCTCTTCTCATTGTCCTTTTTTGTGTCATTTTAGCTTCTCATGCCCATCTTGACAGCCAAGGATGCTTTGGGTCACTTTTCTCTTAGGATGTAAGATAGATAGAATGGAGGAGGGTAGGACCAACTCCACCAATTCTGAAATCACAGTTATTTGGCAAGAGCCAAAATTTTGAGGAAGGTTACCCAGTGCTGCTACATTTAAGTGACTTTTTTTCCAACTCTGTATGATTGAATTATTTTGGTTCAGAAATCAAAGCGTATGTCAAAGGTCAAAGATGATATTTTCCAGTGTGATTCTATCTGGCAATACATTTAATTAAAATATCTGGTTATCCTTATATTTATTTCCAGAATTTATTTCAAGCTATAAACCTTATGTTTTAACCTGCTTATTTGCTTGTTATTTGTTTTAATTAGAGTAGGAGTACCTTATCAACAGGGAATTTGCTTGCTTTGTTCACTGCTGGATTTTTAATACCTGACATATCATAGGTTCTTAAGAGATATTTGGTGAAAGGAAAGAAGTAACACTGTAACTGGCTAACATAAAGGTAATTATGAAATTTATCATTTCCTTGATTCTATGATCCCAATACATAAGTATCTAAGATTGAGGATGAACAGTTTAGGAAGGGAAATTAAGTGGCTTATTCTGGAAAATTTTGGATTTCTGGTATTTAAAAGACATTTTCATGGAGGTGTCAGTTGGAAATTTAGATTGCAAATTTAAAACTAAAGGGACAGTTTTATGATAAGAATTTATCATATGAGAATTTATCAATGAGCATTTGTCATATGAGAATTTATTAGAGATAATTAGCAGCATCTATGTAATTTTAGGCATGACAAGCAATAGGAAAATTTTGTAGCATTATTACTCTCCTACAGTGCCCTTCAAAAAATTCGATGTGCATGTAGGGTAATATCTGACTCGCACTATATCATTTTGAAGGGAGATGATAGGACACAGAGAAACTGCACATTTGTTGCTATAAAATCACAATATTATATCCTTTATCTCTAATCCTAAAATTTTACTTCAGGGCAAAAGAGGTATGGGTATTAAATGCATTGACTAATATTTATAGATCAAAGAGAGAAAAAAGAGTCTTACAGATTATTGAGATCTGGGCAAGGACGATATATTTTAGAAGACAGCTAATCTTTTTTTTAAAACAGTTAAAGTTTCCAATGGAAGATAAACTAAAACAAATTTTAATTTTAGATTGTAGAAGACCATGTTAAGATCAATTATTGTACTTTTCTGTTAGGCAAAAAAGGAATGATTTCAAGCCAGGTTTTTATTAATAGATCACAATCCCTTAGAATTAAAGAAGTAATATTTCATAAGGAAGAGAATATTGGACGAGAAGTAAGACAATCCCTGGGACATTTTGATAATTATATCCATGTTTGGATTGCCATTATCTTTATGGCATTTTCTCATCCTTAATCTTATTTGACTTAATATGATTATCATGAATCTCAGCCATTTAAAAATACTGATATACATTCATAAATATTTAAATGGCAAATGAATCTGAGGTGAAATTTCCTCATAAAGTATTAAATCTGAAACTAGATTGTATCTCTCTCCCTCTTTTTCTTTTTTTTGGTCACTCCTGGTGATGCTCAGTGGTTACTCCTGGCTTTGCACTCAGGAATCACTCCTGGCAGCACTCAGGGGACCATATGGGATGCTGGGAGTCAAACCCGGGTCAGCTGTGTGCAAGGCAAAGATCCTACCTGCTGTGCTCTTGCTCCAGCCCCTAGATAGTATCTCTTAAACTATCCTGGATATAAGACAATTCTGTAACTTCAGTCCCAGTTAAGTTAGTACAACCTCAGATGAGCCCCTCTGGGAGCTACCCATCTGAACCCCATTAGTACACATAACCAGTAAAGACAGTAATTAATTTTCAAATCCAGGCATAGTACTACACAGTAATAGATAATGTAGCTCAACGCACTTTCCATTTGAAATAAGAATAAATAAGGACTAAACTACCTGACAATGCCCGAGTATAATTGTCCATATATGTTTTGAGGAATATATCCTTTGTCTTTTCATAAGGTTAATTGTAACTTTTGGTAATTTATGTGTTAGAGTGCTCATTTTCTCCAAGCCTCTGACAGTGTTCTCAGTAGGATAACTTCACTGTGATTCTAGCTACCCCCAAAGACATAACTAATTGTTACTTTCCAAAGTCATTTTATGTTAATAGGGAAATTTTGCAATTATTTTGCACAGGGAGAATACATGGGTTCCTCTTCTGGTGCTTCCTTAGTATAAAAATGCAATTACATGGAGAAAAGGAAATGCATTTTTCCATCTTTGCAGAGATTACATAAGCATGTATATTATCTTGAGAGTTGCATGATAACTATATATATATATATATATATATATATACTTAAGAAAGTGTGTATTTGGGGGTCCTTCTAAATATTGAATGCTGATATATCACTTTAGGACACTACCATCTGTGGGAGGCAACATGTGATAATAGCGGATATACTTTAAAACTGACTTTATCTAATCAAAATATTTTTCATGTGGTGATACAATAACAGAGTATTAATTTGAGTAAGATAATGACAAATTCAATTTTCTCATTTTCTAAATAAGAACAATGGCAGATAATATGTAAATCAATTTGCTCATGAACATTCTTCTAATTGATTTCAGAATCCAGATTCTTTAGTCTCCGCCCATTTGTCACTACATTTACCCTTGGGATATCTCTGTGTGTTACATATATCAGCACTTGTTTTCCTAGTTGTTTAGTTTGTCTAGTCATCAATAAGTGAAGACAGAATGTATATCATAGCATATGATAATAAATCAATTTTAAAGATAATTGTGATAGGTACTTAGTAAACAATTCTGGTTCCTCTTCCCTTCCTTTTTACTGGGTTTTGTATTTTAAAACATGTCTTAATTTGTGAATATAAGATGTATAGAGGTTCAAAAAGCTTTGAGACTATAGTTTTCGCCCTTAAGGACAACTACAACTTATATAAGACAAAACCATATTTAACATAAATTGGATTGTGGAGCAATGGTCAGGAACTGTGCATAAAAGCTAATAAAAATACTTATAACTATCACTGCAAAGCTTTAACTGAAGGAGTCTCCTTTCTCTTATATCATCTTGTTGCAGTGACATTTTAGTCAATACCTTTTTGGCTTGATAAATGACTGGTTTTGTCCTTTGGTAGCGAATACTGTTTCACTATTGAACTTGTCATATTTAGAGAAACAGCAAGATGGGGGTTATATTATTATTGACATTTTATAGATGTAGGAATAAGGGCTCACTGAGGTAAAGTAGCCCTTTAAGACATTCAAAGTCATATAACTAGGGATGGAATACTTGGATTCTATTTTATCTAGCCCTAGAGACTTTGCTTCTTGTCATCAGGCAGCCTTTTATATCTTGAAGAAAATGAAGAGAGTGGGTTATTCAGCATAAATGAAGGGCATTCTGCTGGTTTCCGGAAGCAAACATCTTTAAAATGTGTATGCATGTGTGTTTGGGTGTGTGTGCAATAGAGAGAAGAGAGAGAGAGTCCATGCCAGCAAATAAGCTAAGTAGTGCAAAAATTAAGCATAATGCAAGTATAAAAAGAGTCTTACTAGGCTCTGAATGACTAAAATCACTCATGACACTATTACTCCTTTTTATTTTTTTTTATTATTTTTTTTTAATTTATTTATTTTTAATTAGAGAATCACCGTGAGGATACAGTTACAGATTTATACACTTTTGTGCTTATACTTCCCTCATACAAAGTTTGGAACCCATCCCTTCACGAGTGCCCATTCTCCACCACCCGTAAACCCAGTGTCCCTCCCACCCTCCACAATCCCATCTCCCCCCCACCCCACCCTGCCACTGTGGCAAGGCATTCCCTTCTGTTTTCTCTCTCTAATTAGCTGTTGTAGTTTGCAATAAAGGTGTTGAGTGGCCGCTGTGCTCAGTCTCTAGCCCTCATTTAGCCCGCAACTCCCTTCCCCCACATGGCCTTCGACTACAATGTAGTTAGTGATCGCTTCTCTGAGTTGACCTTTCCCCGGAACGTGAGGCCAGCCTCGAAGCCATGGAGTCAACCTCCTGGTACTTATTTCTACAGTTCTTGGGTGTTAGTCTCCCACTCTGTTATTCTATATACCATAGATGAGTGCAATCTTTCTATGTCTGTCTCTCTCTTTCTGACTCATTTCACTCAGCATGAAACTTTTCATGCCCATCCACTTGACTACAAAATTCTTGACCTCCTTTTTTCTAACAGCTGCATAGTATTCCATTGTATAGATGTACCAAAGTTTCCTCAACCAGTCATCCGTTCTGGGGCATTCGGGTTTTTTCCAGATTCTGGCTATTGTAAACAGTGCTGCGATGAACATACATGTGCAGATGTTGTTTCGATTGTACTTTTTTGCCTCTCTGGGATATATTCCCAGCAGTGGTATTGCTGGGTCAAATGGGAATTCAATATCTAATTTTTTGAGAGTCGTCCATATTGTTTTCCAGAAGGGCTGAACAAGTCGGCATTCCCACCAGCAGTGAAGAAGGGTCCCTTTCTCCCCACATCCTCTCCAACAGCGGTTGCTTTTGTTCTTTTGGATGTGTGCTAGTCTCTGTGGTGTGAGGTGGTATCTCAAAGTTGTTTTGATCTGCATCTCTCTGATGATTAGTGATGCAGAGCACTTTTTCATGTGCCTTTTGGCCATTCGTATTTCTTCCTTGGTAAAGTTTCTGTTCATTTCTTCGCCCCATTTTTTGATGGGGTTGGATGTTTTCTTCTTGTAGAGTTCAACCAGTGCTTTATATACCATTGATATCAACCCCTTATCTGATGGGTATTGTGTAAATATCCTTTCCCATTCTGTGGATAGTCTTTGAATTCTGGTCACTGTATCTCTTGCGGTGCAGAAGCTTTTTAGTTTAATGTAGTCCCATTTGTTGATCTCTGTTTTTACTAGATTGCTTAGTTCCGTGTCACCTTTGAAGATACCTTTATCTTCAATATCGTGGAGGGTTTCGCCGACCTTGTCTTCAATGTACCTTATGGTTTGTGGTCTAATGTTGAGGTCTTTAATCCATTTTGATCTGACTTTTGTGCATGGTGTCAGGTCAAGGTCTAAACCCATTTTTTTGCATGTGGTTGTCCAGTTGGGCCAGCACCATTTGTTAAAGAGGCTTTCCTTGCTCCACTTCACATCTCTTGCTCCCTTATCAAAGATTAGATGGTCGTACATTTGGGGTTGTGTGTAGGGATATTCCACCCTGTTCCATTGGTCTACGGCTCTGCCTTTGTTCCAGTACCATGCTGTTTTAATTGTTACTGCTTTGTAGTAAAGTTTGAGGTTGGGGATGGTGATGCCTCCCATCATCTTTTTCCCAAGAATTGTTTTAGCTATCCTTGGACGTTTGTTATTCCATATGAATTTTAGGATTGCTTGATCCATTTCTTTGAAGAATGTCATGGGTATACTTATAGGGATCGCAAGCATTATCCTCAACGGGGAAAAACTAAGGGCCTTTCCTCTGAGATCAGGCACAAGACAAGGATGCCCACTCTCACCACTCCTCTTCAATATAGTACTGGAAGTACTTGCGATAGCTATTAGACAAGAAAAAGAGATTAAGGGCATCCAGATAGGAAGGGAAGAAATCAAACTCTCACTATTTGCAGACGACATGATACTATATCTAGAGAAGCCTAAAACCTCTACTAAGAAACTCTTAGAAACAATAGACTTATACAGTAAAGTTGCAGGCTACAAAATCAATACCCAAAAATCGATGGCCTTCATATATGCAAACAATGAGGCAGAGGAAAGGGACATGAAAAAAGCAATCCCATTCACAATCGTGCCCCAGAAAATCAGGTACCTCGGAATCAGCTTAACCAAGGAAGTAAAAGACCTTTACAAAGAAAACTACATAACGCTACTCCATGAAATCAAAGAGGACATGAGGAAATGGAAACATATACCCTGCTCGTGGATAGGGAGAATCAATGTTGTCAAAATGGCAATACTCCCTAAAGCATTATACAGATTCAATGTGATCCCTATTACTCCTTTTTAGACAAGGAGGCTCGTTTGGAGCAGAGGGATCTCTATCTATGGGTAGGTAGCAGGACACTGGCAATGTCACTGGTTTTAGGTTTCAAAGATCAAAGTATCCATGTGTCTAATGCTTGGTTCTGATTTCTTTAATAAATAAATTAAAATTGTTTAATAATTTGGGCAGAAAACTGTGACTCTGCCATGAATTAACTTCTTTTTAGTTTTGTTTTTGTTTGGGGGCCACACCTCGCTGTGTTCAGAGCTTACTCCGGCTCTGTGCTGAGCCATCACTTCTGGTACTGCTTGGGGAACCATGTGGATGTCAAGCATCCATCCTAGGTTAGCTACATGCAAGGCAAGAGCCTGTCCTGCTCTACTATTGCTCTGGCCCCAAGTTTCCTTTTTATTCTTGAAAACTCTGAAATCACAAAATCTGGCTTCATAGTCTGGCTTCTTCTCACATGCATATGGAGACCAACTCTTTCCATCTGCTTATTGAGAAAGCCTTCATTCATGATATGAAGTTAAGATAATGCTGGTAGACTTTATTCTTTTTTTAATATTGAATGAAATTATCTCTTTCTGTGGCACCATTTGTTACTTTTTAAGTGTGATTTTTTTAGCAGAAAATACTTGCTTTTTAATGTTTTGAAATTTTTTTGCAAGATGAATACTGTTTAAAAATATTGTGGCAAAATTAGACATAGGGAAGAGTTGTGTGTGGATCCTGGTCTGTGTGGTTTTTTGAGATCTAAAGACGGAAAGCGCCTATGCAAAGTGATACATGATGGAAAATTTATCTTTGGGGCATCTCTCTGCTTTCTGAGTCTCTTTGCCTCCTGGAATACTATTCTTTAATGACATCACTCACAGTGGCTTATTCCCTTGAATTTATTTCATACATCATATTTTGACACCAATTTTCAGAGCCCCAAATGCACTATGTTTGGAATGAGTGTAATAATAAAAAAAGTTCATTCTCTAATTTAATGTGGAACAAGCATATCAGGTTTTGCAGAGGACTTGGGAATAAAGTCAGTACCACTTGACAATTTATTACTTGCAGACTTAGTGCAGATTTCAACTCCATTCTGATCAATCGAGTCACAGCTTGCATTGTAACAAAATTCTCAGTCAATCAAGGATAGGGTAGCTCTGCTCTCATGATGTACTACCTTCCATAGGAATTAAAAATCTGGATTGCAATTTCTTAAATGTTTTGTGTCAGCTCTGTGCAGCAACTCCACATGATCTTCAAATGTGCCAGAGTCTGAGCTTGATTTAAGTTCCTTTGGAAATCTTTGGTGGTTATGTTAAATTTAGCAGCCTCTCCTTGCTTGTCCTTCTCAATGCTGTCATATTGAGGACTCTTCCAGGGTCAGGGAAATGAGGCCCATTTTTGTCACTGTTTTTGGCATATCGAATACACCATGGGTAGCTTTCCAGGCTCTGCTGTGCAGATGGCATGTAGGGAGGTGGCCCCCTTCCTACTCCTCACTTATCTACAATGAAAGAGCTATGCTTGGTATATCACATTTCATTCAAGTGAGAGAAGGAATCCGACTTCCATCCTCTGTCGACAATCAAGAATCAGGGACGTTGTCTCATTTACCAAGGCAACAAAATTCAGATGGGCTGGACACGTAATGCGATTTGGAGTTGACAGCTGGATTAGAGCTGTTACAAACTAGATTCCACAGGACGTCAAAAGAATGTTTGGCCGCCCACCTACAAGATCATCAGACTTCTTCTTCAAGACTCTGAATGAATGGTTTGAGGCTCATTGTGTTCCTGGAGCGAGCAGATGCCATTGGGCTACACTAGCATGCAACAAGTATGAACGGAGATGTTACTGGCGCCCGCTCGAGCAAATTGATGAGCAACGGGATGACAAGTGATACAAGTAATGTTAAATTTGGTAGACAATGGTATTAAAGATGATAATTAAAAAACATTAATAGCACTGTTATAATCATCAGCTATGCTTGAGTACTTATTATTATCAAATGTCATTTGTTTTTTTTTATTTTTTTAAGAAATATTTTATTGAACCACCATGAAAACAAGAAAAAAAATACAAAGCTTTCAGGTTTAAGTCACAGTCAAATACTGATTAAACCACCATCCCTTCACCAGTGCACCCGTTCCACCACCAAGAACCCCAATACACCTCCCTCCCACCCCACCCCCCATCTAAGTAGCTAATGATATTCCCATTATTCTCTATATATATTGAGTACATTTCATATTTCCATACAGAACTCACTATTATTGACTGGAAATTTTCCCCAACAATCAGGCCTGCTGAATAGGCATCATCTAATAATTTCTCTTCATTGGTAAGAGTGAAGACTTTGAGTTTTGGGTTTCTAATATTTTAGCTCAGTTCACAGTCAAGATGGATGGCTGCAAGAATCCGCTCTGGTGCCAAAATGGGTTAGGAGACCTCAGGATCACAGTCAATAGGCGCGGAGGCTCTGCTTCTTGTGCCGTGGCTCTCGGTTCATCTCTGGGCGGAAGGCGCGCCGGGAACGCCCCCCTCCCAGGACCACCTACAGGCTACGTCACTAAAGAGAGTCCTACCTCCTGCTGGAGGGGTCTTAGAGGGTGGCTCTCACCGCGTGGCTGCTGCCGCTGCCGCCATTTTCGCTCAGAAAAATGGGGTGGAGAGGGAAAAAAATCCCTCCCCGGGCTGCACGAGGTTGTAGCTCAGTTCACAGTCAAAATGCATGGCTCAAGCATCCGCTCTGGTGCCAAAATGGGTTAGGAGACCTCAGGATCACAGTCAATAGGCGCGGAGGGTCTGCTTCTCGTGCCGCGGCTCTCGGTTATCAAATGCCATTTAATATAATTTTCTTTTACTTGTTACCATGATTCTTAGGGAAGTACAGTAAGTCTTTCTAAATTTTAAGAAATTAAGCCCATACAGTTAATGAAGTGAGGATAGGTTAAAACCCAAGTGAACTGTGTTCAGAACCTAGTTTTTATATAATGTAACTGAGAAGTACAAGTTGGCAACGATGCAACTTCTGGCAGATATCTCTCTGGACTTAGTTACTAAAATACTAAATTACAGGAACCCAAAACTGAGAGGCCGCTAAGTGTGGTCACTCGACCTCATACCTCTTCATCCTCAGCAATGGAAAACAAATTATCTAATGCTTCCTTTTCAGCAGGTCTGACTTTAGGGGAGAGACTCTCCAAACGATAATAGTGAGTTTTGTTGAAATATTGTATGCAATCAAAGTGAAAGTAAAGTGAAATTTATTAGTTACACAGGCGGGGGGGCTAAGGATGGGGGGCTAGGGGCGTGGGGGGTTAGGGGTGTGGGGGGTGGGGTGGAGCTATACTGGGATTCTTGGTGGTGGAATATGAGCACTGGTGAAGGGATGGGTATTCGAGCATTGTATAACTGAGATTTAAACCTGAAAACTTTGTAACTTTCCACATGGTGACTCAATAAACAATTTAAAAAAAAAGAACCTAGTTTTTATTACCCCACTGGAAGTTCTAAGAACCTTTAAAATTCGGATCAGGTCCAAATGACTGTGATAATAGAAATTTAATGGCTGAGGTTTCCCAAGTGAATTTGAAACACAATTCCTTTTGAAGAGGTGGAATAAGTCTTAAGAGCCCCATGTAAGTACATCTGGGAGTTGTCTCCTTTATGGCCATGGACGTAGGAAATATGCTGGGCTAGTGCAGTGGACACTTACAGGCAACTTTGAAGGTCAGAAAACCAACAATTTTCTTGTATACCCGAGAGGAATATGTAGCTCTAATATTCACTATGAGAGAGAAAGTATGGGGAATATTGTCTGCCATGGAGACAGTGGGATTGTGGGAAAGGAGGGGATATACTGGGGATATTGGAATGTGCACTGGTGGAGGGATGGGTGTTTGATCATTGTGAGATTGTAACCCAAACATGAAAGCTTGTAACTATCTCATGGTGATTCAATAAAATTTGAAAAAAGAAGAAGAAAATTATTCATTTTGTTTAAGCCTCCATTTTTATCCCCTTGTTAGGGATTCTGTCAGCAGCAGATACTAGATTCACTTTTCGAACACGGTGAGAAAATGAAATGAGTTTTTAGCAAACTCAAATTGTACTTCATTTCAGCTTTAATCCTCAAAAATTGATCTGACCTTTGCTTTTGCCATGGTGTTGGATATTGTCTTATTTGCTTCTCTAGCCCCATTTGGTACTCTTGTTCTTACTCCCATAGTCAGTTTCTATGAATGACAGTAATGAGTCACCCTTGCCTGTGATTGGATATGGCAAATGAACATGCATAATTGAGATCCTAGATGGAGAGAGAGGTCTCGTTTCTTTTTCATTGGGCTCTCTCTGTTAACTGGCTTCAAATTTCAGTGTGTACAGCAGAACTGGAAGATTCCTTCCAGTCTGGGGGTGGGAATGGATCCCTGGTTTTATTGGTTTTACTTCATCCTACCCGGACATTGGTAAATGATCCTCTGTTAAACGCTACTTAGATTCACCATTTGGCTATGCCATGTGCTTCCTTCACGAATCTTGCCTGGACTATAAATCAAATATAATTATGTTTATTTAAATTGCAATATTTTCAAATTACTTGCGTATTAAATTTTTCTTCCTCACAAATTCCCCCAGACCTAAATCATCAAATAAAATCAGTAGTCCAAATAGTATTTTTTTATCCTTAAACAGATACAAATGGAAATACCAAATGATCGAGTAAATATCACTCCTAGGCATTTCTTCTTAGAATATGAAAACACTAATTCAAAAGTATATTTGCACTCCCATGTGCTCAAAGCATTACTCACAATAACTCACCATGAAATTCACCTAAACGACAATTCACAGATGGCTGGATAAAGAAGCAATGGTTTGCATAATCAATAAAATGCTGATCTGTTACTTAAAGGGTGAAGTCATGCTTTTTAAGAACAGAATGAATGGACCTTGAGGTTTCATCTTATGCTGAGTGAAATGATTAAGGAAGTGAAAGACAATAACCAGATAGTTTCATTCATATGTGAAATATAAATAACTAAAGCAAATGAACTGGCAACAACAACAAAAACCAACAAAACTAACTTATAGATTTGGTGAAAGCTATGATGGTTATGGTGTTTCCTGAAACAAAAAGGGAAGATGAGAGGGATGAGGAGGTTACCTGGTTTTAGTGAGATGGACCTGAAAGTTTGGTCAAGGTGCTTTAGGATAATCCAGGGGAATGGTCACAATCTTGAGTGTAATTGGGGTGTGGGAGGCATCTTTATCTTATTCATTTAAAGATTGATTTACAGGGGGAATGCTGAATGAATTTTGCTGTTGCTGTTATTTTGGGGCCACACCTGAGATCTTACTCCTGGCTTTGCACTCAGGGATCACTCCTGGCTGGGCTCAGGATACCATATGGGGTGCTGAGGATTGAACCCAGGTTGGCTGGATGCAAGGCAAGCATACTACTTAGTGCACTATCCTCCAGTCTTGAATGATTTTGGTTTTCTGAAAAGAGGGCAGTAGCTCATATTCATTTGGGTACCTCCGGCTTAGGGAATTAACTATAATCCATGGGAAATTATAAGTAAATTCTCCTTTATTAACAAAGATTGCCAATAGGACAGAAATTTGCTTCTGAAAGGAAGAAAATGCAAAACATTAGCAAAAGAAGCAGATACTATATTCATAATTTATACATATTGGTTTTAATTCTTTTAAAGAACTTTATAGCGTCCATTCCCAGAAGTGGTATTGCTGGTCAAATGGCAGTCCAATTTCTAGTTTTTTTGAGGAATGTCCATATTGTTTTCAAAAAGACTAGACAGTTGGCATTCCCCAAAATTAATGAGAATCCCTTTCTTCCTAAATCCATGCCAGCACTGGTTGTTCTTGTTCTTTTGAATATGTGCCAGTCTCTGTGGTATGAGATGATATCTCATTGTTGTTTTGATTTGCATCTCCCTGATGATTAGTGATGTAGAGGATTTTTTGTTTAATCTGCTTTTAGTCATTTGAATTTCTTCTTTGAGGAAGTTTCTGCTCAATTCCTCTCCCCATTCTTTGATGGAGTGAACGTTTTTTTTTCTATAAAGTTCTACCAATGTCCTAGATAGCTTTGATATTCCTTATCATATGGGTATTGCATAAATAATTTTTTCCAAAAACACAACAGAAATGTCAGCTGTACTTCAATGTTAATTGAAGGGCTATTCATAATAGCCAGGATCTGGAAACAACCCAAGTATCCAAGAAAAGAAGAATGGATAAAGAAACCATGGTATATGTACACAATGGAATACAATACTATGCAGCTGATAGAAAGAATGAAGTTATGAAATTTGCTTACAAATGGATTGACATGGAGAGTATCATGCTGAGTAGAGGGACAGGTATAGAATGGCTGCATTCATCTGTGATTTGTGGGATATATCTATATATAAGGAGACCAATATCCAAGGTGAGGGTAAACAGGGCCCAGGAGGACAGGTCAATGGCTGGAACCTTGCTACAAGAGTGTGTGTGTTGTAGTATCATGTATACATGATAACTTTCATTCTCTGTATTGAAAAATATAAGGCCCAAAAGGAGACAGAGAGAGAGCAAGAGAGAGAGATAGAGAGAGAAAGAGAGGGAGAGAGATTGAAATTGAAAGAGAGGGGGAGAGAGAGAGTGCTTGTCATTAGTTGTAGACAGTTAGGTGGGTTGTGGGGAGGAAAACTGGTACCATTGGTGCTGGGAACAGTACACTGGTAAAAGGATGGATTTTGGAACATTATATGGCTGAAATCCAATCATGAACAATTTTGTACACGTGTATTTCAGTGTGATTCAATTAAAAAATGGGAATAAAGAGAATTTATTAGGCCTTCCTTATTTCACATATAAAGAAACTGAACTAAAATGTTTGCTAGCATAAACTCACAATACCAGTATCAGAGCTGGACTATAAACTCATGTTGCTTCAGATCCAGAGTCTTTCCCTTCCATCCCCAGAGAGGGTCAATTTCCTATTTCATCATGGATGATGGGATAGTCAGTTAGGCTTAGAGGGACAATATTTCAGACAATTAAGAAAGAACTGATCATACACTTTAAACCTGAAGGAAGAATTCTATGGACTGGAAAGAGGAAAAAATGAGAAACTTTCTAAAACTGACAGCTTTAAGCTTGCAATCTGTGGTCAGTGAAATTAATAAGGCAAAACCCCATATTTTAAACTTACATTAACCATAGTTATAGCCCACAGTGGCTCCTGCACAGCAAACTTCAGCTAAGCATCAGAGTATAGTTAAGATACAGATCTCAAATTTACTGTGTATGAAAAACACTCAGGAGACATAGTCAAAATACAGACTCCTATGACCCAATTTCAAGAAAATTTTGATTCTTATAGGCCTGTAGTGGAACCCAGGAATCTGTATTGTAACAACCACTCAGGTGGCATTGAAGGGCTGAACATTTGCTCGAAGCATTAATTTTGAAGTAGACTGACTTCAAATCTGATGAAGAAAAAGTAGTAGCAGAGGAAAATAATATACATGGAAGATGTGAATAAAATTAGCTAGTAAATTTCAATTTTTAGTGTTTCTCCATAATTCTTTACTGCATTACTTCTCTACCTAATTTCCATACCATCATCCATTCCTTTATTAATATGTTACTGGGCCATTTAATAGACTCTACTATCAAGGCTTCTAGATATAGTTTTTCATCCATTACTACATCCAGTATAACATCTTAAAAGGGAAACCTTTCAATATCCATTTCATCATACTGTCTTTCTCTATAAAACCCTTAAGTTTTCTTAATGATTAAGGGATACAGACAAGTGTCCTTAACTTGTTCTTTAAAATCTAGTCTTTCTTTTCTATTCAGGAAAGTTGTTCTGCAGTTAATATGTTAGAAAAGCATAACTTCTCTTCTTTATATCCTTAGCACTCATTCTTTCATGTACTGGATAATACTCCCATTAGAAAGCATGACAAGTACTTATTTTTATCTTGAGGTCGGAAAGAGATGTGAAGATCAGGTAGGGCTTCGCTGGTAAAAGGCTAATAATCATCTCTCTTTGGAGAAGAAGATCATGATTGTTAGCATATTCTGCTTTCCATGGTATAAATGATCCCCTTCTGGCTGATTCCAATCTTCCAACAAGATAGTACTGAAAGTGGGGTTTGGAAGTGCTGTGCAGTTGTCTTCCCTGAGCTCTATAACAGCTCACCTGAGTACCGAGTACCCATGAGACAAGGGTTCCTCTCCAATCATTTCCTGTGTCACAGTCAGTCGTGCCTAAATGTAGAGGAAAGTCTGTGTGTCTCTTTCACATTGAGTGGAGACTGAATGGCTAATCCTCATGAACTATGGATTCTTTTCCCCGGGTCAGACTGGGTGGTCCTTATCCAGAGTGGTATACAGCATCCTGCTAACAGCTGATGAAATCTAGTTGGTGAGATTTGCTGCAGTCCTGGTCTCCTAAGCCACTATAGATGCCCCCTTTGCTTTCTCACAGTCTTGCTAGGGCTCTCTGATCTCTGTGTCTCACCTACATGGTTCTTGGCTCACATGAGGGAATATTGAAGGGACACAAGAAGTTTCTCACAGTAGGTTTATAATTTCCAAGTCATCGATCTTCTCAGGACTGGCTGGGTATAGGCATGGACTCCCTGAGCCCTGAGCCCAGGAACTGAATGTGAATCTGTAGGTAATGCATATATTAGATACATAATATATTATTACCTATACACATTTCTCACATAAAATATTATTACACACAAATATATATATCACTGTATCACTGTCATCCCGTTGTTCATTAATTTACTCGAGTGGGTACCAGTAACGTCTCCATTCATCCCAGCCCTGAGATTTTAGCAGCCTCTCCTTACTCGTCTTTGCCTGACAAATCGAATTGTTCATGCCAGTGCTCAGGTTCCCCTAACTTGTTCACTTATTTCTTAGGCCACCACCAGAATTTAACTTCTTTTGGATACAAATCTTTCTTCTTGTTTTTCCCCTTTTTAGTCTCTTCTGACCTTTTTTTGATTTTTATTTTCTTTACCCAAGAGCCCCTATATATATTTTGGGGAGAGGTCATTTTTCTTGTACACTGAAATCATCCTAAAATGAGTATAGAAATAAAAATTATACACAAATAGCAAATTATTTGTTCTTCCCACAATTGCAATCAAATGATACCTGTAATGACATTAGGTTTTGACTCCAAAACTCGCCAAAAAAATGAGGAAACTCTGGTCTCTCAAAGTTGCTTTTCTATCAGTTGATCTTAGCCTGGAACAAGCTCTCATATTAATGGGGAGTAGGATACCCTGGTTAAAGGTAGACCAGAATACTTTCGTTGCACTGTTGCTTCTTTCCCCTGTGATGGAACTGAATTATTAGGTTTATGATTTTGATCTTTAAGATTTTTATTATTTAGTACTATGTTTACAAAGATGTCCATTTGTGGTGGTTCATCTGTCACCAGTCTTTTATAAATACCATCTTCTTTTCTGACATAAGGACTTCCTAGCTTACAAAAGGAACAAGGGGAAGTTCTTGTTCCCCTTGTCCAAAAATCTACATTTCTTGGGGCTGGAGTCATAGCACAGTGGGTAGGGCATTTGCCTTGCACACAGCTGACTTGGGTTCGATTCCCAGCATCCCATAGCACCCTGAGCACCGCCAGGCATAAGTCCTGAGTGCAGAGCCAGGAGTGATCCTGTGCATTGCCACGTGTGACCCCCCAAAAAGCAAAAAAGAAATCTACATTTCTTAAGAGGCTAGGGAGATAGTACAGTGGATAAGGTGCTTGCATGTAACTGACCCAGGTTCAATCCTGGGCACCCTATAGGTTACCCAAGCCCACTGGGATGATTCTTGAGCACCACCCGGTGTAGACCCTCCAAACAACAAAATAATAAAAAAATCTGTGTTACATAAATATTTTGACTACTCTCTAATTCATGATCCTTGAGCACCACCAGGTGTAGTCCCCTTAAACAACAAAATAATACATAGCTGCATTACTTAAATATTTTGACTACTCTATAAATTCACAGTTTTTATTGAATTCTGATACCAGTACACTGCCCTCTCCCGCCCACCACTGTCTTCTCTGTGAGAAGAGAAGGATATTTCATTACAGAGAGCATCTGTATATATGTTATAATCAGAACATGGACTTTGGGCTTTGTCTTTTCTTTCTTTTACCGGGATGGGTGCGTATACTTCCTCTCACAAGAAATTCCCCTAGTATTGGTTTCCATAAAAATTCTTATTGTCTAATTTGAATGAAAAGTAAAGTCAGAGATTAACAGCATACCTGGTTACCTCTAATATTTGAGGGTAGGAAGGCCACTTCGGAACCTAAATCAAACTTTATTTGACTTTAAACTCTACACTTTGTCAGTGAGACTCTGCTCAAAATGCATTCATATTTTCTTAATCGGTGATTGCTCTGTGATTATGTTCCATATGTCTGGACTCTAAAATATGAAAGGTTTTGACTCTCCATTTTCCGCCTTCCTTTTGTTGCTATTGTTATGCTGACCAGGGGTTATACCTAGTGGTGCTTGCACAGGGCCCTCCTAGAGGTGATGCTTATTAAATTGTGGGACTCATGCACATTCTCATTGCAGTGCTCCCTGGGTTTGCTTTGATTCTCATGCAAGTTTTTACTAGGGCGGCAGGTCTTCCGCAGTGCTCACACAACTCTAGCCGAGGTACTCATTAGGGATTGGACACTTTGAGTTCCGAGGGGTTTTATACACACCTCTCTTTGTGTCAGACACCCTCACTTTGCTGTGGTATTGAGGCTCACACACAGCAAATTTTCCTGGGGCCACACACAGTGCTGTGATTGACCTCAGGACCTCCCATTCACAAGAAAGAGCCGGCCCAAGACACCAAAAACAATTCTTGATCCTAAAACTTGGTTCATTTTCTCTGATCATTTATTTGGTCCGATTCTCACCCAGACCCATTTTAAAGGACCAGTTCAAATCTCAATTTGCCACAGCCTCACAACAACACCTTTATCAGTCTTCAGTTTTAGTTTTTTTTTATCAGCTGGTTTCACTGATCACAATAGCATGCTTTCAAAAGTCATAGTGGAGGTTCAGGGAGCTGGCTTAGACAGAACAGATGCCTTGCATGCATCAATTTGGGTTTGATGCTTGGCACTGTGGGCCCACACCCCCAATCTAAACTCCCAGGCATGATCGTGGTGGCCCATGAACAGTGCTGCTCTAGCATTCTGTCCTTAGCCCCAGCGCCACACACATCTGGCCTCCACCCTGGGTCAAGAATCTCTAGGAATGACCCTAGAAATATCATCCCCAGAACCTCTAGGCGTGACCCCTATCACACTGACAGTCACCTGTCATTCTTTGTATCACTGCACTCTGTGTGGCATATCTTTCCCCGTATAGATTTTAATTAACCCATGAATAAATCTTTCTGCATGAGAAGATTTTCAAACTCACATAGAGACTGCTAGATGTCCACACACTTTACATGCTGGAATATCACATTTCACAGGCTGTGTAGCCGTCCCAGATGAGGGAGGGCCGCTCTATAGAGCCTAGAAAGAAGAACTGGCCTGGCTTGCCTCCCCAGACTGTGATCTTGTCCACGGACTGAGTTCTGAGAGCCCAGGGCCTGCAGTGCAAGGACAGATGACTCAGCAATTATGCTGGTAGCAATTTTCCCAGAGTGAAAACACTGAATGACAGGGAATGTCAGGGGCTTAAATATTGGGGGGGTAATCTTCTCACTGGGTGTTTCTAAATTATTTAAACCAAATTGGCCTGCCCTGTGGTATTTTCTCTCCACAGGACTAGAAAGCCTCACTATTTCCTTCTCACAAGTGAGTAGGTTTACAGCTTAATCAAAATGACAATTACCTACAGCATTATGCCTATTATAAACCACATCCATTACGGGGTCACCCAGGCAGGGAAGAGAGAGGCAGTGAGAACAAGATCCGGCTGCAAGCATAAATGAAAAGCAGGTTCTCGTCTCTGCCTTGCTCTTGAAATTTAGGGGAGAACTGATATAGAGGAACAAACAACACAGCTCCTATCTGGGTTGGCTCTACAAGCTTTCTGCTGCTTCCTGTTGATGTATTTGATGGAACTGGCAGCCAGGGTTTCAAGAGGCTTTTTTTCCCCACATATTCGGATAAGTTTCCTCATGATACCAGAGCTTTACTGTAATGAGAGAAAAAAAGAAAAATAAAGGAGGCTCACATATGCAAACCTGACTATAAAGACTTTAGGTTAATGTTTAACTTAGGTACTATACTTACTAGCAGGGACGTTCCAAGAAGAGAAGTAAAATCAAGAGATGCCAGCTGTAGTAACACTGTCCTTATTCTTGTCTAAGCAATTGCTAGGTCACCCTTGCATGGATAATCAAATTGTGATATGAGTAGTCCATAAAACTTGTAAAAATCATTAATCTAGGACTCACTAGAAACACGGAACCATTCATTTCTCAATTTTTTTTTCTGATTTGATTTTCAACTATTACCATACTTTTTGTCTTAGGTGGATCAAACTACTCTGTCATTTATTTATTTATTTATTTATTGAATCACAATGATACACAGTTACAAAGTTATTTGTATTTGGGTTTCAGTCATATAATGTTCCAACACCCATCCCTTCACCAGTGTACAATTCCCACCACCAATGTCCCATTTCCCTCCCATCACTCTCACCCCTACCTTCCTATATGACAGGTACTTATCTTCTTTCTCTCTTTCTTTCTCTCTGTCTCTCTTCCTCTTTTCTTTTGGCATTTTGGTTTGCAATACAGATACTGAAAAGTTACCATGTATATTCCTTTACCTACTTTCAACACTCTTTTCTTGTCCAGAGTAATCATCTCTATTATTCTTGTATTAGTTCCTTTTCTATTCTAACTGCCTACCCTTTTTTAAAAGAAATTGTTTTAGGGTCATGCCCAGTGGTGCCCAGGACTTATTCCTGGTTCTGTGCACAAGGATGATTCCTGGTGGTGCTTAGGGTACCACATAAGATTCCAGGGATGGAAAACAGGCTGACTATATTCAAGGTAAGCACTTTAACTCCTGTTCTGTTTATCTGACCCAAACTACCCTATTTAAGGGGTATCTAGCCTAATAATAGAATATTTTTCTTTGCTGTATTGCTGATGCACCAACAAACTGATGCATTTCTTTGTCTAAAAGGGTACTTAGCCACTTGAACTTTATTCACAATAATTTCTGAAATCAGTTTTCTTCTCCTAGGTTTATGCCTAGCTTCATATATTCTTTAATTCACTGTATCACTGTATCACTGTAATCCTGTTGTTCGTCGATTTACTCAGTAGCATCTCTATGCCTCCCAGAACTGAGATTTTAGCAATCTTTCCTTACTGTTCTTTCCCAGTGATTGGAGGCTCTTTCAGGTCAGGGGAATGAGACCGATCGATACTGTTTTTGGCATATCGAATACTACTCCACGGGTAGCTTGCCAGGCTCTGCCTGTGCGGGCAGGATACTCTCAGTAGCTTGCCGGGCTCTCTAAGAGGTATTCTTTTTTTTTTTTTTTTGCTTTTTGGGTCACACCCGGCAGTGTACAGGGGTTACTCCTGGCTCTGCATTCAGGAATCACTCTTGGTGGTGCTCAGGGGACCATATGGGATGCTGGGAATTGAACCTGGGTCGGCCGCATGCAAGGCAAATGCCCTACCCGCTGTGCTATCACTCCAGCCCTCTGAGAGGTATTCTTTAATTATTTCTTTATTATTCCTAAACTTGTATACAACTCCTTCCCTCAGGTTGACTGAAACATACTTTTGCACATAAACTTTTGCTTAACAAATTAGGTGAAGTGAAATGAGGAGAAAGCAGCCGAAAGGAGGTTTGTTATTTTTTTTTTTCTTGAGTTCTTAAAGCAGGGAGCAATTCATCCTCCAAATGAGATCATTCTCTGGGAAGCACCCATGGTTAAGCTCATTAAAAAATAAAGCCATAATCACATCATAAACCAGGTAAAAGGTCTCAGTGTGATCCTTGGAAAGAAGCCAAAGTAAGGGGTCACAAAGGGAGGTGAGAGACCAAGATGAGAAATCAGATCCACCTTGCTTTCTGCAGATATTTCCCCAAATTACAGTAAAAAATAGCTCAAGGAAGCATTGCATAGATAGAAATACTGTTTTTGTTCAAAATACGTTCTTATTCATTTGTCTCTAAATATAAAAAATTTCTTTCCCATAATGAACTATCAAAGTGAGATGTAATAAGATAAAAAAATTGTGATCAGTGTGTATTAATGAGGTATTGAATTCTCATAAGGAAAAGAGCAAAGTTACGAACACAGAATAAATACAGGTTTAGAGGAGAGTTTACGGGATATCACTTTGGAGACATATATGAATGCATAACGTTGAGTGAGTGTTTTGAGCATGAGAACATTAAAACTAAGTCAAGTCCTACAGTTGCTGTGTGATGAATGACTCCTGTCAGTATTGAGGGGAGTGGAGTCGGGTATTGGTACTATCTTAAGTCCTTGAATAAGGTTTCGATAGCTTCTTTAAAATGACTTACAAGAATATCATACAAAAGATTGTTTATTTGTTCCAAGCTATGTGGGGACTGTCAGAAAGATCAGCATACATGATTAATTTATGTCTTCTTGGATTCACTCAAGACAGAAAAGAAATGTGAATTGCCCCAAATTGCTGTATATTAAATTAAAAACCCACAGACTACTGGAGTTTGGGTATCCGGTAAGAGGAGAGCATTTCTTTGGGGAATTAGTATGTTTACGTGCCCTGGGCTATGTATGGTTACAAAATATCTGAGAAAACTCTAAGCTTCCATATTTGACTGATCCTTAGACTTATTACAAGCATGAAATGAAAAGTAAAGTTTGAAATAGTCTAAGTATTGTAGACAGGTGCTACAGGAAACACAAGATTGAGAGAGATTTATTTTTACTAGATTCTTACTCAATAATATTTCATAGCACTTTCAAAGTACTACCTGAATGGAAGCTAAAGACATAGCTTTTAGGGCCAGAGTGACATTCCAGGAGGTGAGGCATTTGCTTTGTGCACAGATGACCCTGGTACCCTGGTTTGATTCTGGTGCTGCATAAGATTCACCACCAGGAGTGAATCTCAAGCTCAGAACCAGGAATGAGTATAGGCAGATATAGTTCCAAAACCATCACTGTATCACTGTATCACTGTCATCCTGTTGCTCTTCGATTTGCTCAAGCGGGCACCAGTAATATCTCCATTGTGAGACTTGTTGTTACTGTTTTTGGCATATTGAATATACTATGGGTATCTTGCCAGGCTCTGTCATAAGGGCGGGATGGGCTTGGGATTGGCAGCTTGCTGGGCTCTCCAAGAAGGACAGAGGAATTGAACCCAGATTGGCCTTGTGCAAGGCAAACGCCCTACCCACTGTGCTATCACTCTAGCCCCCATAATTTTCAACATACTGAAAATTACTTTTGAGGTATAGAGAAGATAGAAAGTTGAGAAGGACCTCTAGAGTATTGCCCATGTCATAGTTCATGATTTGGTTTGTTGTTACCATAGGTGAGTCAACAGTGAGTTATTCGTTAAGCATTGTTCTTCTTATTATACATTTTTATGTAAATGTTATACTTTAACTAAAATGTTAAAATATTTACCTTTGCATAAAAATTTAAATGCCCATTTTTAATAATTATATTTGGCTCTATTATAACTACTTCTCCATCTTTGAACTAAAATAATCAATCTATTTTAAATGAAACAAATGAAAATACAAGAAAAGACTACCTTAAATTTACCTTAAACTTAAGGTAAATGAAAAGCAAATGGTTTGTTTACAGTAGCTTCTTTCCAATGGAGTAGTGATATGACATTTCTGTTTTAGCAATAAAACTTATATTTGAGAAAAAGATATAAATTAAAGGACAACAAGATTGGCTAATTTTATATCGTTATTATAGCTGTTCTCTATTGCTTCATCCCTTATAATTTTGTCAACATTACAGTGGGGAAAGAGCTCTTTGCCCAAAGATTTGTTTCTAAATTATTCTCCATTTAATTGTGTGTAATGAATTTTTTTCCTTCACTAACAGGGAGTATCTGAATGTTTGGAAAATTTTATGTATTTTTAGTACTAAATTTACTAAACTTAACACCTTTGCTATTGGGGTGGGGGTAGAGGTCACACCTGGCTATGATCAGATATCACTCTGGTTCTGTGTTCTGGGTTCTCTCTGGGCTACACTCAGGAAACCATTTGGTGCCTGAGATGAAACCATAGTTCATTGTATGAAAATACATTTTTTAATTCCTCCCTTTGACATTTTGGAAAACATTTGGGCACTAATATGTAAATGTAGACCTATTCTGATGGAGGGGGTGGGGTCATGCTATAGAATTAGATGCATTTCAAAGTGTCAGCAGGTTGGCTCCTGCGGGGACATACTCTGGTTCTAAGATGACCAATTTTCTGCCTCTGTTTTTATTTCTGTCTTTTAAGAACATAAGTTACAATGGATTATTTAAATGTTCTACACCTTAAATGATCTCATTTTAACTTTTCCTTTCTTAATTTTCTATTTCCAAATATAATCACATTCTAAGGAACTTCCTTTTCTGGGGTTCAACATAGAAATTTGGTGTGTCAAGGTTCACAATTCAGTCAGCAATACTATGATAACTTTACTAAGTGATCGGTTTGGTATAAACAATCAGCATATATATGTGCTTGTATCACATTCTTAAATTGATACTACAAACAAAGTAGTTTAATAGATCTTTTGGAGGAGAACATAAGTATGAAATATGAAAAATGTGAAGCATGTGCAATAATTATAACTTTTTTTGTGGAAGACATATTTGCATGCTAGCAGGATGTTTTAACTAGATACATTTTAATGAGCCGAGTTATTTTTAAAGGCTTTGTGAAAGCTTGTTCTAAAATATCGATGTGACTAAAGCACTGCTTTGCCCCTTTATCCTTTGTTCAGTAATATTGGAACACATACTAATGTAGACGGATATTAGAAATTAATGACCCTCATAGTCAAAGTGAATAGACTTTAACTCATCCTATTTTCCATCAAATCTGCTTTTTCAGTGCAACCTATGTCTTTTAATGACAATATCATTTAACTACCACATAGACACATTCTGTGTAGTCTTTGACTTTCTTCTTTCCTTTCACTTTATTGTAATAAAGCAGATAGAGCTAAACATTTTTTATTTCAAAATGTAGGCTTGTCACTTATCATGCCCTTGACATTTTATCTATTCTCTTGCTTACTTTAGTATTCTCATCTATAAAATATGAGGTAATGGCAGCCCCCCATATTATGGTGTCATTTAGGTAGAGTTAAATGATGAAATACATGCACCCTCTCATCAGGAATTACATGGTAAATAATTCTCATTGCTATTATTGCTAATAGCAATAACAGATCCTACCATTAGACTTTCTTTCAAATTTATCGCTGTTCATATAGCTCCATATAGAGTCATATTAGGAGTCTGGTCTTTTTGGACCCTAGATTTTTGGAGATACGATTCAGTTTACTCTTTTTACCCACTTTTAGTTCTTCTCTTACTCTGTTGCTTAAAAAAAACAAACTTCAACAGACTTAAATTATTGAGAAAATAGAATTGAATTGTGTTCATTTGATTTCCTTGATTCTTAGTTTGGGGTCAAGTTTCCCTTTTCAACTCTCTTTGGTTTTCACCTTCCTTTTAATCTGTTGTGTGGTCTTCAATTTTCACTAGACAAGGTAGTGAGGATGCAGACTAAATTTATTATGTGGATTATTTAATTTAATTATTAGAAGTCCTGACTTTAAGAGCTTCATTAACTTGAAGCATGGCCTTGGTAAAAATCAATTAACTTCTTTGTACTTAATTTTAACAAATATCTAAATTGACATTGTTCTCAAACTTTGGTATGTATATTACTTACCTGATGAACTTAAGGAACATGTAGACTTTAGCTCTGGAAATCCTGATAACTTTTTATAATTTAAGAAATTAGGTTGTAAACACAGTTACATGCAAACATTATACTAATATTGTGTGTGCATTTTAATTTTTCACTTGATGCATATACAGATGTGAAACAATCTGTATATGATGATTTTGGGTATTTCTTTTTTTTATTGAATCACCATGTGGAAAGTTACAAAGCTTGCAGGCTTAAGTCTCAGTTACATAATGCTTGAACACCCATCCCTTCACCAGTGCACATATTCCACCACCAAGAACCTCCTCCCCACCCCCGGCCCCCAGCCCCCCACCCTGCCTGTGTAGCTCATAAATTTCACTTTACTTTCTCTTTACTTTGATTACATACAAACAAAAAAACTCACTATTATTGTTTTGAGTTTCCCCCCCAGAGTCAGACCTGCTGGAAAGGAAGCATTTGATAATTTGTTTTCCATTGCTGAGAATGAAGAGATATGAGGTCGTGTGGCCACAATAGTTGCTGCAAGGTTCTGGATTTCTGTATTTTAGTATTTTGGTGACTAAGTCCAGAGAGTTTTCTGCCAGAGGTTGCATCATTGCTAGCTCGTACCTCTCTGCTACTTTATATTCCACATATGAGTGCAATCTTTCTGTGTCTGTCTCTTTTTTTCTGACTCATTTCTGACTCATCAACATGATATTTTCCATGTTGATCCACTTATATGCAAATTTCATGACTTCATGTTTTCTAACAGCTGCATAGTATTCCATTGTGTAGATTTACCAAAGTTTCTTTAACCAGTTATCTGTTCTCAAGCATTCGCTTTTTTTCCAGATTCTGGCTATCTGCACCTGTATGTTCATCGCAGCACAGTTTACAATAGCCAGAATTTGGGTATTTCTTTTATATTTGATTTATCTGGCTCCACATTGCTAATTCAAATGATTTGTTCACATTATCATCCCAAGTTATTTGGAAACACATTTCTTGCTCCTCCTGTTCCTACTCCCAAAGATCATACCAATGAGCCTTTTTCCCTTTTGATTTTTTTTTACCTCCCCAAACCATCACTGTCTACACTAAAATTAGAGGTCACTTATTCAACATCTATCACTTGCAGTGATTCTTTATGTGATATCCCTGGCAAATGATCTTCCAGCTGATATCCTACATATTTTCTTTCTTGAAAACCTCTGGTTCCTGAACTCTAATTAAATCACACTATTGGATGTTTCTATTTTCTTGAAAGTAATTTCATATTTTGAACTTTAAAATGTTCATAGTTATATTCTGTAGCATAGAAAGTCTGTCTGGTCTCCTTTCTATGGGACCCTTTGAAATGTCTAAGGTAATTAAATATATACCTTAAGGTCTTTTTTTTTTCTTTAGTAGTTGGAGTGAGGATTCTAAGCACATTATTAGCCCCTAGCATGCCTTTCAAAGACTTGACACTGAATGTTAATATCCAATTGAAAACCACAATAGTCTAGTAGGGGAAAAATTATGCTTTATGCAATCGCACAATAATGTACAGTTTCTTCCCCACTGAGATATTCAGAAAAGCATTTCTTCCTTTTCCTATGGATAGGCTTCTTAGATGCAGTCTGTGCAGTTAATAGCGTTCCACATTCGAAGACCCTAAAGCTTGGTTTGATGCTTTGCTATTGTCATCTTCAAATGTTAAATGTTTTTCAAGCAAAAGTTCCCTATGTCATTTTACTGGATACCATAAACTTAGTAGGAAATTCTGCTCTTCTGGTTGTGATAAAGTACCTAATATCTTAGATACTTTTCTTTATTATTACTTCCTGTAACATTTCCATTAAAGGTTAGTTCTATTTTTAGTCCATTTTATTTATTTCAACATCATCCTTAAAGTAATGAACTGAGACACAGAATTATGATATACTTCTGTTATAAATGAGCAGCGTAGGGCTTAAGAAATTAAGTGAATTGCTAAGTTCTTATGGCTTATAAGTAAAATCTTGGACCAGGACTTGGTCTCCTGCATTTAGTATTCTTTGTTAACTCCCTCTGTTCTCCTGAAATAGCACTATAATGTAGCTCCTCAGAGTTCAAAGGTTCCAATCTTATTAACTTTTTCGGTTCCCCTTTTAGTTTACTCCCTAAGCACCAGTATTTGATTTGACAACAGTATTGCTGACTCAGATTTAGCCTACACTTTCCTCTATTTGCTTTTCAGGTCATTTACCTATAATTGCCTCGTCTTTTCTTATCTAATAATTGAAGCTTATTTTTCTACCTTAAGTGATTTACCCTGAGTTTGCATTTTTATAAAAGTAATCTCAGGTTAATTTTAGAGAATTCAATGCAATCTCATTTTTTCCTCCCTTGATTATGATTCTGATCTATAGCTAATCTCCAGATCATTAAGAATGTTCCAGTAATTGGAAAGAAATCTCCATATTGTTTTTTTTTCATTAAGTACTCATCTAACTTGTGAAGGGAAGTTAAACTAACTTAAGCTGCTGAGACTTGCCTTATTTGACCAAAAAGAGATCCAAAGCAATTTTATGAAAATGTAGCTTCATTTGCAATTATATTAGGCAGAGGAAGGGAAATGGAGAGTATAATGTAACAAGGTTATAACGACTATTTTAATATGGCAAGGTTAATAGTGGTATGAAGTCTTAACATTGGCATTGCCTTTGCATAGTTCAGATTGATCTCTTAGTCTTGTGAACTCTTTGGCCCAAGTAAAACTGTGCAGTTGGTATCTTTGTCTTTAGGTGATGATTGTGACTCGGTTCTGCTTCCTGGAGAGAAATACATACTTTCTTTAAAAAATTAATATATCCATATTTATTGTAATTTCGGTAACAGTTACAATAGTGTTCAAGTTTCTGGTATTGATGTGCAGAAACTGTTCATCCCCACCTTCAAAGTGTCTATGTCCCCCTTCTGCCACATACCTATGTCCACTCCAGGTCAATGTTCCTTCTTTCCTTCACATGTCCTAGTTATTTGTTGATTGACATTTATGGTTTTGGTGCATACTGTGACCTCCCTTAGTACCACTTATGTGGTGTTCTATGCTACTTGACAACCTATTTGTTCCCCTCCACTCTCCCTAACCTAGCATCTTAAGTTTGTTTTCTCTTGTTCCTGGGGTTTATTATCAATTCTCCATACCCTTGATCTGTATGTCTATATATCATAGAGTGTTGTAAGGAAGTTTTGTGAGATTCAGATGAACACCACTTAGAGAGGCCATGTTGGTAGTCTTTGTTAGAGAAGCTGGAAACCACAACTGGACTGGTGTCTCAAAGCTCACAGCCCTGAGAACAGAACAGCTAGGGACAGATTTATAAAGGTAAAAGTCCCATCCTAGTCAGACAATGAACACATAGGCACAGGGCTACAGGAGGCATGATCAACAAAGCAACTTAAAGAAGTAAATAAGCCAGTTCATGGCTAAATTGTCTTATAGTCACAGAGAACAACTGGCTTTCAGTTATGAGGGACAATCATGAGTGCTGAGGTGCTGATTCCAGTAATCACAGTTTGTTTATGGGCTGTACCTGTTAATGGGTTACACCTGACCATTGGAGTGTTGGAGTCAGAGAGGAATAAATATGGAGTCCGTTATATCAGGAGCCCTTAGCTCAAGACAAGTGAGATAATCCTGCATTTACTCTCTGCCTCTGGCTTATTTTGCCCAGCAATGTACCTTCCAGTGTCATCCAAGTTGCATGACTTAATTTTATTTCTAGTGCACAACATAGTTTTCTGTTGTGTATCTGTACCACAACTTCTTTATCAATTTATTTGTTGTTAGACACTTGGGTTGCTTCCATATCCTGGTTATTGTACTAAGAGTTGTAATAAACATTAAACATTGGTATGTAAATATTTCAACTTAACAACTTTGTGCTATGTAGGTAGACATCTAGAAGTGAGATAGCTAGGTTAAGTTTTTTATAATCAGTACTTACTACTTGAAGTAGTCCATTAATGTTACTGCCTGATGTCTGGGGATGACATACAAGGACTCGATGAAGAAGACCTAGTTGCCCTTTGATGTATAACATTGCCAGTTAAGGAATGCTACCATTTTCAATAGGTACCACTAACCTAAAAATAAATTGTACTGGTAATTTCTGTCTCAATTCATGAAACCACCATATTATTCACTTAAGAGTCAATCCTTTCCTTTTTGTTCTCTGTATAATAAGTCATGTATCTTAGTTCTGTGACTTCCAGCTCCAGATATATTCCAAATGACTCTTATACTCCAATTCCACTGTTGCCCTTACATAACATGCAACATAACTTCACAATCCATAGTATACCCATAATGAAAGCTTAAGCCAACACTGCTTATCACCTGGTTTCTGCAACAAGCTGGTAATTGGCCTCCTTTGATGCCATTATGAGCCATCATCCACATCAACTGTTTTTATCCTTTTAATAGTTGTGGACCTGCGGTAGTCCATGGACCAGTGATTCTAAACCATTAATAACTATGAAACTGGACTTTACATAACACAAATAAGGATGTTATTTCTCTGATAAAACATCCCAATTCTTAGTCCTTCTATTATGTTTTCTAAAAGCTTTTATGAAATCTATATACTATACTTTTCCCTTTTGCTAATTTTACTTACTTTTTCTTCCAACTTCCCCAACCCCAACATAGAATGGAAAAGAATGGAGTTTTTTCTTCATCATAACTTATCTCTTCACCTCAACAGAATTGGCAACCAATATGTACTCCAACATTATTCACAGAATAAATAAATGAACCTGTAATACAGGGCTGTACTGTAGTATTACTTTACTTCAGACCATCCTCTCCCAAATGATGAGGTGTACTCACCCAAAAGTGCAATTGGATCTCTTAGAGTTGATTCTTTAAGGCTTATAGCTCCTCTGCTTCTTCACCTCTGGCTCTGTAGTAGCCAGTAACTTCACTGTGATTAGTCTGGCTTCTCTCCTTGCCTCTTTTCTATTATGTTTTTACCTCTACAACTCTAAGAGCAAGTTTTGCTCCTATCTCATTTCATTCTATAATTGCTCATATCTTCCTATCTTGCCCCTATACCAATGCTTGACTAAGATGCCATTTTCAATTTTTACCGCCCCAGTTTTCTGCTGCTATCAACTAACACTTTCAAGTCATCAGGTAGTCATTGAATAGCAGAGGGATCAGAGGATCCAGGTAAAATGAGCTTGGAGTGACTCAGCGAAGATGAGAAGCTCCTTCTCATCAAATTATATATTCAGGAAAAATGTTTCCTCCAAGCTGAGATTTTCAAGGCTTCACTGCTTAAAGATAAGGACTTGCTTTACAAAATAGCATGCGTATTTGTCTTGCTGTGCTTACCTATGCATCTATAATGAGGATACCATTGTCTAGCCCCAGAGAAAAAATTGAGCCGCATTTGAATTATATTTCGCTGTCCTGATCTTAAAACTTACAAGTCAAAAACGATTGCAATAAGCAGTTGGAAAAACAATCCTAATAGCAGAGATGGGATGTTGAGAACAACTTTGGCTGGCATTTTCAGGATTTTTAAATGCTTGGCTGCAACTGTCACTTCCATAAGGATTTTGTGAAGATTAATAATGTAAAAAGAAGGCCATTTTTAAAGTAACTTATGATGATAACTGTTAGAAAAAACTTTTTGAAAGGAAATAGAAAAAGAATAAATTTCGTACGTATTTTCATCTCTAATTGTTTGCCCTTCTCTAAAAATACATCTTTGGTTTTTCATATCTCTGTAAGCCAGAAAAAGTCACATTCAAATGCCATTATGCATAATAAGCCACATATACTTGCACATATAGTTTATTATGCACATATATGTAGCTATATAATCATATATGCATGCCATTTATTATATATACATTTTATTAAGTGATTTAATGGTGACAAATAAATGGACTGGCTTAGAAAAAATTCATATTCCATTTAACAAATATTAGCCATTCTATATTTTACATATAAATACAAAATATTTGTATATATTTTACATATAAATACAAAATATTTGTATATATTTAGCATATTTATCACCGTAGCACTGTAGCACTGTTGTCCCATTGCTCATCGATTTGCTCAAGTGGGCACCAGTAATGTCTTCCTTGTGAGACTTGTTACTGTTTCTGGCATATTGAATACACCATGGGTAGCTTTCCAGGCTCTGCCTTGCGGGTGGAATACTCTCAGTTGCTTGCCTGGCTCTTCGAGAGGGACGGAGGAATCAAACCTGGGTTGGCTGCGTGTAAAGCAAATGCCTTACCTGCTATACTTATCGCTGCAGTACTGTGCTATAGGTCCAGTATAAGCTTATACATATTTACCATATATTTTATATATTTTACATATTTATCATATATTTTAATTGATAGTTGATATTTAATATTATCTAAATAGCTAATATGTTTATTTCATAAGTATAGTAGAAAAAAGTAGATCAATTTATACCATGATAGAGAGAGACCTCATGGTCTAGTGAGACTGCTGATATCTACCCATTAAATCATTTTAAAATGCTTTAAAGGCAAAATGCAAGCAAAAGGAACCTATGTTAAAATTACTATGAAAATTTACTAAGACAATTAAGGCAAGAATCTGTGGCATTTGAATCAAACAAAATCTACTTCTATTAAGCTCAGCAGGGCTAATACTTTGTTTTAGAGAGCAATAACCAAGAGCAAAAAACTTGCAATCCCCTTGACATGCAGACAGAAGGATATTAGTGTGGGGTATGTGTGTGTGTGTGTGTGTGTGTGTGTGTGTGTGTGTGTGTGATAGTGATGGTAGGAAGTTGGATGTCTGCATTTCTCATTATGCCCTAGCAGAAGTAAGTCCTTAGTGAATGTGGTTGAGAAATGGAATAACCCTTTATAGTATAATTCCTTAGTTGATTTAAAGCAGATTTATTTGCTAAATTATGATATAACAATCATAAAGATGTACTATAAATATTGAGGAAAATTATTAAGACATCTAAATAGTTTATTACAAGATATTTACTTAGTGTGAATAAAATAAAGACAAGTTAGGATTTAAAAAAAAAGACATGCGAGGTATAGGTAAAATTGCAGCCATAAATCATTCTCCCTTGATTCTTATTATTCATGCAACTTATGCTCCAAATTGTCACTACAAATGCCCAATTAGATTCTATTGAATCACTTTTTTGAGGAACATTATTATGTTAGAGTTCTTAGGAGCCTCTGGTCTCAACATTTTCTTCAGATGATTAATACATAGTCTTTTTTTTTTTAGCCGTTTTTGTTTAAAGGCACGATTTTATATGCACTATTGATTAATTAACAATGAATTTATGTTTACTAACAGTACTGCCACTCATGCATAGATGAAGTTTCTCTAACACACACATTTTCTCAGTAGGGCACATCATAGCCTTACTGAACTTAAGAATACTAGATAGCACTGCACTATGTTAAAGGGACCACTATAAATAGAGAAATAACCTATATGAAGCATAAAAAAGTAAACAATGTGGCATTAAGCCATGAAAAAAATACTTTTTTTTTGCATTAAGAGATCTGAAACAAGAAGGCAGGACATTGCCTTGTTCAACCTCAATTGAAAATTTGTGAATCAGTGACTCAAATTTTTGACTGCCCTGTGCATGTCTGCGAGGAAAAAAATAAAGTATTGATTTAGGATTTAAAGCATATTTTAAGAAGTAACTGAATTCACAAATAAGGAATATGTAAATAATAAAAATCAATTTTATATTGATCATACCATTAAATATGAATGAATGATATAAACCAAAGGCAATGGTTTAGAGATAAGATTTATAAAAAAAAATTCCAACATTATCTAACTATACCATGCAGAGCTGAGATCCAAGATGGAAGCGTGGGTCATTCTTAAATGCATTCAAAAGACACAGTGAAGGTACACATTTATACATGTGAACACATGGAGCAATTTCCTCTGTGAGGTGTGTGAACTCTATGAGAATTCCACAATGTCTACATATCAGGCAAATTAGAAATGACACACATCACAATAAATAGGGAAAACTGAGAGACATACAGCACACATAAACTCCACTCTCAGTATCACTGTCACTGTCACTATCATCCCATTGATCGTCGATTTCCTCAAGGGGGCCTAGAAACATCTCCATTTGTCTTAGCCCTCAGATTTTAGCAGCCTCTCTTTACTTGTCTTTCCAAATGGTGCCGCATTAGAGGCTCTTTCAGGGTCAGGGGAATGAGACCCATCATTGTTACTGTTTTTGGCATATGCATACACCACGGGGAGCTTGCCAGGCTCTCCTGTGCGGGCAGGAAACTCTTGGTAGATTGCCAGGTTCTCTGAGAGGGAAAACTAGGCTATAAGAGGTTGAGTGGCTTGGTTTTATAGTCTCTGGATCTTGATGGGATTACACAGTGCTGGGGGCAGTTTGTGGGTGTTGCTGCCAAGCTACTGGAAAATGGGGTGTCTGGGTGGAGAAGGCCCAGTCCTGATCCAAGCAGCCAAAGACCTCTGGAACCCAGCCACAGCCATGCTCAAAGCCCCCTCCCACGTTCTGACAAGCTTCATGCATGAAGGAACTGGCAGAGGAACCCAGGTGTGTGGGACCTGGAGCTGAGATCTCAACTCTAGGCACAGAGTAATGAAATCAGGTGATAACTTCCAACTTCCCCTGAAGAAACAAATGTTTGGATCCCATATTTGGTACAATGACTGACAAGGAACAAGCTTCCAGATTTAGATGTAATTCCAGAATTAGAAATCATTCTGATAACAAATTGGACCATCACCTGGGAAGATTGACAATGAAAGAAAACTGTTCTCTAACTGCTATAAATAACTTCTTATGGCATCCCTCCTCCCTCTCAGGGTTAAAATTGTGAGCTGGCAAGAAACATCTACCCTCTGTCTTTCCCTGAAAAGGGTCTCGTAGCTGTTTATGGAAAGCTGCTATCTAAGGATCAGGCTGCTAATTTAGTATACAAGTCAGGCTAATTGCAGGAGAACCAGGAAGCTAATGAATATCTCCTCTGTCTTTTCTCTTTAGTCTAAGCATATTGTTTCTCTCCCAAAGATATATGAATACATATGCATGACTATGAGTATCAATGTAATAATGTTTGTAAAATCAATTTGAAATCTGGATCTATTGGTAATTGCTTTATAAATTGTTGACTGCTTTCTTTTCTTTCATTTTTATGATGATTGGAGACCCATCAGCATTCAGAATCTTTTTTTCCTTAAGCACTCTCTCCAAATATGTGTGTATACGTGAAGAAAGTAAGATGCTAAAGCTCAAAGTGTGTTACTATAGAGCTAGTAGCAGCAGAATGCTATTGTTTATTCCCACTTCTCAAATCTTTGCATTAAGCTTTTTCCGTCCTACCACATGGTTTATAATATTTCCCAAACATTACTAGTCACAGTTATGATCCTTTGCATTTGACTCTTGTTTCCAGATCACCTTGTCTCTGCTCCAATCTGGAACACACACTGGGGACCATTACATTTGTGGTGCCTTCCTGTTCAAGCCTTTGCATGGTTTCTTTTTTTCCCCACACCATACAGAGCTAATTTTGACATTAACATTTCAGGAAACACATAGTGGCATTTTTAAGTGAAATATGAATTAGAAAACTGCTGTTCTTAGTTACTCTTTTTCCTAGTAATTGAAAAGAAATCACTATCAAATTACCCCTTACCTTTATCCTTTTTAAATTTCGTCAGTAGCTTTCACTATTCTGCCAACCTCTGTATTTCTAGGCCCTTAGATAGAAACTGTGCACCTTTTGGAGCCACAGTGGGGAGAAAGCTGAAGCATGATATATTTAGAGAAGAATTTCAAAGAGACACAAAGAGAAAGTTTTTCTGTAGTAATTGGCCCATACTTTTGCTGTGTTGGCTTCTATAATTGTGGGTATGTGAATCCATATTGCACAGATACAATTTGTGTATTATAGCACTTAGTCAGCACAAGTTGATTGGTCAACTGGTTGGTGAAAAAGCCTTGTTTTAACTGAATTGATAAAGAGTATGTGCTTTACATTTAAAAGCTAACATTTTATTGATTTTTTTACTATGTGCCAAGCATTCTGCTAAGCACATCAAATGCATTATTTTATTCAATATCCTCACTGCCTAACAATGCCATGATGTAGTGACCATTATTATAGCCAATTTACCAAATGGAACACATTAGAATGTGTTAAAAAGTAGTTAGGTTTCCCCATTAAGTATTAACATCATGAAGAATTAATGTAGTCATAATTAATTAATTAAATGCATTGGAAGATGTTTTATTTCATCTGACATGCCTTACCAGCATAAAATTAACCAGCAGTTATTAAGAGTGCCAAGGACTATAATGCAATCTACCTCATTATATTATTTATTTCTAATAATTATCTTATGTGGGATACATAGTCAAATCTCCCTTATGGATGAGTAAGTGGAAGGTAAAAGTATTTAAAGGAAAAATCAAAGGTTAGAAAAAGAATGGTGGACTTGGGCTGAGCAATCAGGACTGAATGTTTAGTCCATGTGCTCTGAAAGATACTTCAAGCCTACTGGCAAAAAGCCATTATTAACTCATCATGCTCTCTAATATTCTATAAATCACAATCTCCCTGGAAAAGGAAAAAGCCACGAAGTTGTCTGCAAATTAATCACATGTATAGTTAGACAATGGAATGAATTATCTGACATAAAATCTCCTGTTTATTCAATATTCTTCATTTTATATTATATTTAAATAATTAATTTTCTTACTAAATGCTCTTAACCATAATTTAATAAGTATTTTCTTTCTTAATACTGGCCATATTTTCTTCACTTTGTTATTTCAACAGTAGTGATACAGTGATACAGTGACATTTTGTATTAAAAGCCTGTTGACATAAACTCTCCCTTGTCACTTGTCACTTGTCTTCCTGTTGATCTTCGATTTGCTCGAGCGGGCACCAGTAACGTCTCCATTTGTCCCTGTCGAGTGCTAGTGTAGCCCAATGATATCTGCTCACTCCAGGGACAGGAAGTGCCTCAAACCGTTCATTCAGGGTTTTGACGAAGAAGTCTGACCATCTCGTTGGTGGGTGGCCACGCCATCTTTTGACGTCCTGTGTAATCCAGTCAGTAACAGCTCTAGTCCAGTGGTCATCTCTGAATCGCATTACATGCCTGGCTCATCTGACTTTTGATGTCTTGGCAAGCGAGACAGCATTCCTGATTCTTGACCAACGACAGTCTCTAGTCTCCTAATTTATGTGTGGTGTAGAAAAAAGGTATTCAGAACTGAATACCGGGCTTGAATAAGTTAAGTTTCTTCATAAATGTTACCAAATCTCTTTCTGAAATTTCTGTACCAATTTATACCACCCTCCTTATGCTCATCATAAAATCATGTTAGGTATTGGATTATAGTAAGAGAAAACTTTTATAAATTTTATAGGTCAAAACCTCCATGACATATAATCATATTTGTTTTGTAAATTTTGAATTGAGATCACGATCACGAAATCCCATTGATCGTCGAATTGCTCGAGCGGTCTCAGTAATTTCTCCATTCCTCCTATCCCTGAGATTTTAGAAGCCTCTCTCTACTTGGCCTTCCCAATGATGCTGCATTGGAGGCTCTTTCAGGGTCAGGGTAATGAGATCCAGCTTGTTACTGGCTTTGGCATATGGATACACCATGGGAAGCTGTCCCATGTGGGCAGGAAACTCTTTGTAGCTTGCTAGTTTCTCCCAGAGGTTATAAAATCTTCTGGGAGCTTGCTTTTAAGTCTCTGGATGTTGGCCGTTGATGGGATTACGCACAGCTGGGTTCCTCTGCAGGTACCTTCATTCGTGAAGCTTGTCTGAACGTGTGGAGAGGGGCCTTGAGCATGGCTGTAGCTAAGTTCCATTGGTCTTCGGCCGCCGGTAGCTCTGCTTGGGAGGGAAGCTGGAGCCCATCCCTTCCGAGGGGCTCCGGGGAAGACAGCCAGTCATGCGGGCAAGAGACTCTCTAAATTGAGATAGTTTTGCAATATTTAACAACCAATGAATTTCTTACATGTAAATTTTTAGTTTTATTTTACCCCTTAGTGAGTTTTTGTTTGCTAACTACTTATTAAGCAATTCAAGTTTTTACCATATTTATAATTATTTTTCTAGTTGTTGCTCTTTCTAAAACAGAAATAGAAGTAAGTATTTAATAAAGGAGTGACCACACTTTCCCCTGCTACAATGATATCTAAGAATGATAAATTTTGTTCCCACATAGGGTAATGGATAGTACCAAAGCTTACATTTTTTTTTTAAGCCAGATGCGACAATAGCTGTTATTTTCACTAATAGGAAATAGTATCCAAGTCACTGTCACTGTCACTGTCATCCCGTTGCTCATCGATTTCCTTGAGCAGGCACCAGTAACGTCTCCATTGTGAGACTTGTTGTTACTGTTTTTGGCATATCGAATATGCCACAAGTAACTTGCCAGGCACTGCCGTGCCGGAGAGATACTCTGGGTAGCTTGCCGGGCTCTCCAAGAGGGACGGAGGAATCGAACCCCGGTCAGTTGTGAGCAAGGCAAATGCCCTACCACTGTGCTATAACTTCAACCCAGGAAATAGTATATCAATTAAAAATTAAGACATCTCAGAATGGTTAATAAACAAGAGTGTCACATATTCAATACCACCTTATTATGGAGCTTTAATCCATGCCATCATGCATGCATTAGAGAAGAAGCAACTGAATCTCCCAAAAAGCCTGCAGTGACTTTGATTCGTATAATGTAGACTATAAGCAGATTTCCCCATATCAACTATCTGCGAATATTCTATGCTTCCTTTCTTTTTTGAAAAAGTTAAGTGAAAATATTTTCTGATTAGAATAATAATAACAACACTGACATTGCTGATAGTCAATAAATGCTTAATCTGGTTAGTGTTCTTTGGAGCAACAGAATTCACAGAAATGTGTGTGTGTGTGTGTGTGTGTGTGTGTGTGTGTGTGTGTGTTTTAAGCAAGTATCTCATGCAACAGTGATGGTTTTGGTAGACCCAAAGTTTACTATTTTGCCAGTAAACTGATAGTTCAGTGAAGAACTGTATTCTGGACTTTCAGCAGAATCCTTTTAGCTTAGGAAGTGTTAGTTTTTATTCTATTAAGACCATCAAGTTATTTCCGACTGTCTTATTTCATTATGAAAATAATATTTATTCAAGTTTACCAATTTGCATCTGATTCTTTTCATGGAAACATCCAGAATTTTAAAAAGAAATAAGGGAAAACAAAAACGAACCCCTAAACTGGTACCGTCATAGAACCAATTATATATAAGATTTTACTATGGCATGTAAAAAGATTAGTCATCACTTAATAACTTTTAGAATTTTTGTTAGTGAGGTTTTACATTTACTGGGATATCTTTTACTGAGATATAATTCACCTATATATATTTTAACAGTCTTCTCTTGACACTTTGTAAGGTTTGTGAAAGTAAATTTCTTTCTTCCTCATTTTCTGACTGTGACTTGACCCCACTGGAAATGCAGACTGTGTGGGAGGAGGAATGCTGTTTGCAGTGAATTCTTAGGAACTTCTTTTTTATAAAGATGCAATGACGTTACTGTTTTGTATTTTCCTAGGGCTTTTGTACCTATTCATTTTGAGTTTAGCAGCTACAATGAAGTTAAGATGACGGATAGAAATGGAAATTTTCTGGTACAGACACAATTATACCTTTTTCAGTAGCTTATTTTTTTATTTTAGTAAATATTCATTTAGCAGCCTCAGGTAGCAGAACTAATGATTACAATTTTTCCGCAAACAAAGGAGGAGACAAATACTGTAATTATATAAAGTGCAAATCAAATCACCTAATTAAACAGAAAAAGAAAATCTGCAATAATTATCAAGGTATAGGCCAGTTAACAATGTGCAGTAAAAGGACCCATAATTTAAAAAAAAGACAAGGCTTGATTTATCAAGGAGTAAATGTAATAAACAAGAGCACTTTTGATTAAAAAATATAAGCTTTCTCTATAATAAATTAACCTCAGTGACTCCTTGGGTATGAGATTGCAGGCTTTCGCATCTATATTTCTTCAGAGAATTGAAATAGTATTTAAATTATTTGTTCTACTTGAAAAGTACATTAATACTTAATTGTGGAAACAAATACTTCTTAGTTCATATCAAAATCCAGGAAGTATATGATTATTGCAAACCTATGATATTTGCACTATGTGCAAACACTCAGCTCTTAGACATTTACTTTATTCTGTTTTCTTAAGCACCATGGTTAACATATGACTTGTCCTGCTTCCTTAAATCACTTCCATAAAGCCTGACTTTAACTTCAAGAATTTTTTGTTTATCGGCCAGATAATCTTGCCACACTCAAGGCTGCTCCCCACATGCTCCGGCCAAGCCTCATGCATGAGTGAACATATTTATGGACCATAAGGCTGTGAATCAAATCATAAGACACTCCCTACCCGTTTTTCATAAGTACCATCCCAGGTAATGTGGAACTTTGTGACTTTGGACTCTGGGCTCAACGGGACCAGAAGCAGAGATCTTCTTCCCATTTCCTCTAGTCTTTGGTGACCCAGGGGTCACACCCATAAGCTACCTCCTGCTGGAACCAGATAATTATATCATCGGCCACCATCCAGATTCCATGGCTCTTTCTCCCAGAAGCGAGCATAACATGAAGCCTGCCATAGCCATGCCACTGGACCCTGTGCCAGGCTGTTTCACTCAAGGTACCCCAGAGGGGGGTGGGTGAGAGCCCTCCCTACCCCAAGGGACCCAGCTCTGGCAGCTGAAAACTTCCAGAAACCAACCACCTCCTTGGTCAAGGCCGCTCCCTACATGCTCGGGCCAAGCCTCATGCATGAGTAAACATATTCATGGACCATAAGGCTGTGAATCAAATCATAAGACACTCCCTACCCATTTTTCATAAGTACCACACCACATTTGATGGGGTTCAGACCAATAATAGGGGGAAATTATATATATAAATTATATACATATATCTACATATATATCCATATATATATATCCATGGCATATTCGATATGCCAAAAACAGTAACAAAAAGTCTCACAATGGAGACATTACTTGTGCCTGCTCGAGCAAATTGATGAGCAATGGGATGGCAGTGATGCATATATACATATTTTCATATATATATGTATATATATGAAAGCTCACATCACTCAACCTTTAACAACATGTTAGTGATATCCTAAAAAAAATGTCTCAATGGCCCCTGCCAAAATAAAACAATCATCACACTGTTTCCTCTATGAATATTTTTTGTAAGAATTTTCAACGGTTCTTCATAACAGACAATACAAAATATATTATTTCGGTTGTGCTTTGGGACAGGGATGGGGGCTTGAGATGGAAACATCCCAAATTTAGTGGTGGGAAAGTATAATGGTGGTGGGATTGGTGTTTGAAAATTAAATATAATCAAATATTGTGAACTACCTTATAAAATAAAAAAATAAAAAAGAATTTTTTGTTTATCAAAACAGATACTATGTCTCCATCTTTTATATCTTGTCTCATTTCTGCACTGTTTGTTTACTTAAGACATTAACCAATACTCCATTTGTCCATTTGTCTGTCCATGTAAATATCATACTGTGCCCTTTGTCAAGAAAGATGAAAAATCACTAGAGGATTAATGGAAGTATTTTAGACTTTGCCTCGTGGCCTGATGGAAGATACAAACCAACGTAGGATTATTTTTTCCTCATGTGATTATTTTGTCACAAAATCTTAGTAAAAACATGAAAACTGTCAAGACCCTTAGTCAAAGAAAACTGCAGTAATCATTCAGTTTACATTCTGAACTTATACTAGTTTTGTATCTTCATATTCTAAAATTATTAAAGATAACTTCTCTATTAATAATTCTCATGTCATCCTATTCCCCATAATGCCTACTCGCAGGTTTTCTCCTCCTCCTCACGGCTACCTGCTGCAGTTTAGTGGACTCCTTAGCTCCAAGTAGCTCCCCAAATTTGTTCATCTTCTATTATAGTCTTTTTTATAGCTTTGTTTTTCTCTATTTTGCCCAGACACTATTGTCTCCATTTCTCCCACTAGATCTTGTTGTTAATTCACATAAATTTGCCCCTCTTCATCAAACCTAGATCCCTTCCATTCTTAAAGTCCATTCCGGTCTGTAATTTAGTGCTTTCTTCTTTCCTTCCATTAGTGCTAGCAAAGTCTATTCCAGTATATGAGTTAATATATTTCCTTTTACATTAATGGCTATAAGTCTCCTATCACTTATGCTTCTTATGTTTCAGATCTCCTCCTTTGGGAAGACTCCATGGACTTTTTTTTCTCTAAAATTTCCTTGTCACCATTTCTAGCAAGTTCTAAAGTAATTGAATTAATAACTAAATCAGTGATTATTTTGCAGTCTCGGATCTTATTTAGACCTCTGCAACATTCCAGGCTCTTTGCCACTTTCCCAACCTGAAATCTATTCTTTTCTTGATTTTCTTAAAAAGTCGTCTTCAAGGGGCCGGAGCGATAGCACAGCGGGTAGGGCGTTTGCCTTGCACGCGGCCGACCCAGGTTCCATCCCCGGCATCCCATATGGTCCCCCAAGCACCGCCAGGAGTAATTCCTGAGTGCAAAGCCAAGAGTAACCCCTGAGCATCGCTGATAACTTCTATTAATCCAGCATTGCTGGATGTGACCCAAAAAGCAAAAAAAAAAAAAAAGTCGTCTTCAAGAAATCTTCTTTTCTGTTATCCCTTTTATTCCTGTTTCCTTTAGTAGCTCTTCACTCCATTTTCAGAAAAAATTGGAAGAATGACTGAACTTAAATCCTGGTGTTTTCATAATTCTGATCTTTTTGTAACTGTGAAAGTCTGGTCCCACTGCTGCTCAAGAACCAGTAAGACAAGAGTGGTCTGGAGAAAGAGCTTTATTGGCAGCATGGTGGCCATTTGGAAAATGTCAGACTAATGACCACAAAGCAGCCATCTTGTCTGTTCAGCTACAAGAAGGGGGCTTTATAGAGAAATAAAACCCAAAAGCAAATTTTGGGGATGGGTTGGTCACAGTTGGTGGACTCCAAAGTGACCAATAAATTCAGCCAAGGTCTATTCTAATGTGATCTCCAATGAAGATTCCATAGGAAGGCTTCTGTCCTCTTAATCAGTGAGCAGCATTCTCAATGTTTTCAACCACCCCTCACCACACAGGTTTTTTGGCTTCTAATATTGAATTCAGTTTCTAATTTCTTTGGGGTGGATTTAGTTTGGTCAGCTAGGGATTTAATTTCTCAGCTTTTATAACTGTAAAATTGGGTGAAAGGAGGCAGACCACATTACTTGAATTGTTCTCTAAAGTGTTTCAAGCATCATCTGTAGGTTTATCAGTCACCTCTATGATTTTCCTCCCTGTTTCAACAGTTGTTCTCTAGTTTCTATATTGGGCACCTGATAGGTGGCTGACCTGACCTGGCGCAGACAGAGGGACAGAGACAAGTAAAGTGAATAAACATGAAAAGTTTATTGGGATGCACTTGGGAGTGGACCCTATAGGTCCCCAGCAAGGCTGGGGTAGCACCGTACACTGGGAGAGGCTAAATGGGATTTTAAGTTGTCTTGGGCGGAAAAGGGGCACAGAGAGCAGTGGGACCCATGCCCTTGGCCTGTTATCTTTAGGGTGTGGATGTAAGGAAGCACAGAATGTAGCCTGGTTGCTTCCTGTCATCCTTGCAAGATGATTGTTGATTTCAGAAACATCATTATCTCATCAGCTGGTCACCATGAGCAAGCCTTACAATGTAACCTGCTAGAGAAAGATGAATCTGGAAATAAAGTGACTGTACAGGTGAGTAAGTGCAATGACTTCCCAGTTAAATCTGTTGAGGAAACCATGATGAAGGAAAATCTGTCATTAAAGGGGTAAAAATGGGACTGGAGAGATTGTTCAGCAATCATGGTTTATTGCCCTGCATGTGCAGGTATCTGAGTTTGAGGCCCCAGTATCACACTCCCCTCCCCTACCACTATTCAGTATAAATAGCCTTAGAGGCTCCTGAGTACTACTGGGTATGACCCTGATGGTCCCCCTCCCTTACCACTATTCAATACAAATAACCTTGGAGGCTCCGGAGAACCACTGGATGTGACCCTGATGGCTCCCAGCACCTCTAGCCTGGTCTGCACCACATCCCTGGTTTCAAGCATTGAACTCTCTGACCCCATTGGCTAAGTTTCATTAGGAACAATCTCTCTGCTCCTTGAACACTCCTTAGGAATCTTCCCCCCTCCAAAGAGGATAAATTGTAGGCTGAATGTTCTGTCTACTGGCGAATATTCAACATGGTAGCCATATTCTAAGCATCAAGTGTTAGAGATGGAGGAAGAGATGGGATGCTATTAAATATTCAATAAAAGGACATTTATTTAGTCATGCATCCCTACAACAGTCTTTGGTTCTGAATGCAAAATGTTCTGTGTTGATTTTTCAGAGCTTATATGAAGATGATGTAAGATAATATTTTTAAGGGTGTTTAACACAGAACTTGGCACCCAAAGAGCAATTACTACTTTTGTTTGCTTTCTGTAACAGTGAAAAGAAACATTTCCTACACTGTAGCCTAGTCATAACCTACTTAAATTTATTAATTGCCTGATTCTGCTGACTCACTTGGCAAATTTAAGACATAATAAAGCAGGATGGGATACTGGAAGAGGCATTTGCAATTGATCTATCTATCTATCTATGATGACTAGTTTCTTAAATTTCAAGGAGGGAAAATTAAAAAGAAAAGCACTGCTCCTTTTCATTATTGTTCCTGTCTCTTGAAAATGAGAGTTTGGGAGCTGTGTCCTGAACTCCAGCATTTGAGTTTTGGATGTCTGTGTACCGAGTCTCCTTGTGAAAAGCAGCAAGGATTGCACTCACACTTGAGGGACCCTTCCTGCAGTGAAGTTTTTTGTTTCTGTATCATCAAGCTGGGTGGGAAGATAATAGTTAATGATTGTTCCTGTTTTTATTTCATCTGCAAATTGCTGCCAGGACACCCTACTTTGGTGCAGTGAATTATTTTGTCACATCATGAAAAGCAACAGCACCTAGCTGATTCCACTCAGAATCAAAATAAGAACCAAACCCAAAACAAAAACAAAAAAAGAATAAATGAACCCAAAACCCCATATACCAGGAACTAAGCCCATATCTCTAACAAAACTTTAACTATTCCTGAAATTTCTATAGCAGCGTTGTTGTTCCTTTTTAGGTCAAGAAATGGAAGCAATGTCTGCAATGCAACATTGCTGTTGTTCTGATTTGCTTTTGTTAGTTTTAAAAGAATTTTTGCTCTTGCTGTGCATTTAAGTGTGAGTGACAAAGAGCAGGAGAGCAGCTGTGCCCATTAGCACCTTCCTCAGGCATTGAATCTTCAAGAAGTTGGCCACTAAACTTAAAAACAGTGCCCTAGCCACTCAAGATGCCAATATATTTCTTCTCCCTCTGCTAAATACTATGGTATAAATATAGCATGGGATCTGCCACAATTTAAAAGTTTCTTGCAATTTGTTCAACACATTCACATATGATCAGTTGCCTGGTTCTCCCATCAGAGGAATAGGACAAGTTATTTTGAGATGAAATACACAGTGACTCAGAAGTGCAGTGCCTTGTCTATAGTTAAAAAAGCTAATAAAAAAATAAGTAAACAAACAGCTTGAACTCAAATCCTACCATTCTATTTCTGACTCCGGAGCTTCTTTCACTAATTAAAGCTCTCATTCCTGTTTTAGGAACCTCTGTAAACAGACATATGCCTAATGGTGACATCAAATTGAAATCAGTTTAGGTATTTTTCGCTCTTCCCCTATTCTCTATGTTAGGGACCTTCATGCCTCTATAGACTTTTCCTCACTGACTCTCTTGATCTATGAACATATTCCCTTTTTCCCTATTTCCTGGCATAATGAATGAGTTTTATTTTTCCTCCAGTGAAATTTTATTACTAGTTTCTCTTAAATTATGTATTGAGTGGGGGCCAGAGTAATAGGACAGCAGCAAGGGTGTTTGCCTTGCATGTGGCAGACTCAAGTTAGACCCCCAGCACCACATATAATCCCTTGAGCCTGTCAGGAGAGATCCCCGAGTGCAGAGTGTAAACCCTGAGCAACATTGTGTGTGGTCCAAGAATCCATACAAATTGGATTGGCATATATGTTGGCAATGTTCTGGGAATGTTCTGGCAACAATCTGTGTTGTGATTGTCACCATTCCTTTCACCAAAGTTTCAGTGTTATCCCACTTCCAAAAAGGTCACCAGGGTAATTTTTCTCAATGCTCCCCCTTCTCTTTGGCAACCATAGTTTTTAATGAGTCTGGGAGTTTTGTTGTTGTTGTTTAATTAATTAATTAATTAATTAAATTACTGAATCACTGTGAGGTAAAGTTACAAACATTCATGCTTGCCTTTCAGTCATACAATGATCAAGTACCCATCCCCCCACCAGTGCCCATTTTCCACCACCAATGGTCCCAGCGTTTTTATCTCAGATTATTTGCTTCAGTATTATTTGTTTCTCACTCCTGTCTTATTTCATAAGGTATAATCAGCTTAAGTTCTGTATATTTTATTCCAAGAGTACTTTTTTAATGGAAGATCTTTTTGACAGAAGATTTTTTTCAATGGGACATTTAAAAAGCAAAACTTAAAAAATAGGGGCTGGAGCAATAGCACATCGGGTAGGGCGTTTGCCTTGCACGCAGCTGACCCAGGTTCAATTCCCAGCACCCCATATGGTCCCCTGAGCACTGCCAGGGTTAATTCATGAGTATAGTGCCAGGAGTAACCTCTGTGCATAACCGGATGTGACCCAAAAAGCAAAAAAAAAAAAAGATAATTAAAAAATAATTAAAAACAAAGAGAAAAACAAAAAAAAACTGTAGAAAAGTGAAGAAAAATGAACAAAGAGAAGCATCAACAAAAACCACAAAGATTATAAAGGTTTTCAAACCAAAATTTTAATGGAAGAGTAGATGTCATTAAATATATATGTGCAGTGATATATATTTATATATAAATCATAACCTCTTTTAAAATTACTGAATTTAAAAATATAGACAAAAGTCACAACTGTTGATACAATTCTAGAGCTGAAATTGATTAGATAATGATACTCCAATATTAAAATTGGTCAGTTTTAAAAATCAATTTAAAATTGAATATAGTTATGTCTCACCATGGGATTGTTAAGTACTTGTCTAAGGATTTATTAATATGCTTGTTGATAGTTGAGTCTTCTGTGTTATTATTTCGGTTTGTTGAGTTCAGTTGGGTTCTATGTTACTTTCCCAGATAATTTCCATCATAACTTATGTATCAATTTTCTGTTGATTCCATGTTTTGACTATTTGTGAACAATGATTCTGCAGTATAGGGGTAATGAAAATATTCTTAAAATTTGCATTTTTATATCCTTCAGATAAATGTTAAGGAACACCATTGATGCTCGCTGTCCCCACAGAGAGTCTATTTCTTTTTTTAAAGAAAACATATGTAAAAATCAAGACAGATTTAAAATTTATTTTTAATCTTGATTTTGCAAATTTCTCCGTTAAAAATGGCCATTCCGTTCCATGTTTCCCAGTAACCCCTCCCCAGAGCTGGGCTCAGTTAATATGAATTTGATTTTATGCCTAGGCACTTCAGGGCCCTTCAGGAGGGGATGCAGCCTGTGTCCCTTGGAGGGTGAGTCTGGCTCTGGGACAAGGCCCTCTTCTCTCTGTATCCACCTGCCCTTCCACAGCAGCCCCAGATGTGTTCTACGGTACTCAGCTTCTCTTTCTCTTCAGCTGAGTAAATGTTCATTTGGTAGCACTTTAATTTCCCAAATTCTAATAGAATAAAGAAATCCCTATGTCATTTGCCATGGGACTACACTAATTTACAATCCCACCTAGAGTATACCAGCTTTTGTTCCCTCCACATCCTCACTAACACTGGTTTCTAACCAGTTTTTATATGTTATTTTTTCCAGGGTGAGCTGAGAAAAGACTTTGGCTTTGGTTTACATCTACCTAGTAATAAATCATGTTAGCAGCATTTTTCATGTGTCTGTGGGCTATCTATATGTCTTTTTCAGACAAAAATCTGTTCATATCAGTCGCCAACTTTATGTTTGTTTTGTTTTGGGCCACACCTGGCACTGCCCAAGGCTTAGTCCTGACTCTGCTCGCAGGGACACTCCAGGTGGCGCTCGAGGGTCCATGTGTGGTGTGGGACATTGAACCTTGGTTGGCTGCATGTAAGAGCCTTGCCCATTGTGTTAGTTTTCTGACTGCTACCAATTTTAAAAATTGTGTTGCTTTTGTTGTTGTTAAGTTCTTTATATATTTTGTCTATTAATTCCTTTTCAGATAGATGATATTTTCTCTCGGTTGCTAGGTTGCCTTTTTGGTTTTTGAGACTTTTTATTATGAAAGTTTTAAATTTGATTCAGCCACATTTGTTTATTGTTACTTTTGTTTTCCGTGCCAGTGGAGTTGAGTCTCTAAATATATCTCTGATGATGAGATCCTTAGAATGTCTCACTCATTTAATGTGTTTTATGATATAGGGTAAAACATTCACAGCTTTAATATATTTTGAGTCAAGTATTGTGTATGGTATTAAATAGTGCTCAAGTTGCTTTACTCTCCCTTCTATTCCCCTCTCTCCCTCTCCCCTTCTCTCCCTCCCCTCCCCCCTCCCCTCCCCTCCCCTCCCCTCCCCTCCCCTCCCCTCCTCTCCTCTCCTCTCCTCCCCTCCCCTCCCCTCCCCTCCCCTCCCCTCCCCTCCCCTCCTCTCCTCTCCTCTCCTCTCCTCCCCTCTCCTCTCCTCTCCTCTCCTCTCCTCTCCTCTCCCATTTTACTAGATCTACATGTCTAATGAGTGAAGAGTTGGAAAAATCATTTTCATTAACTATTGTAGCTGATGTTGTTTCCCAAAATTTTTATCCAAGATATTTGGAGGTAGGTTATGGAGGAAATTAGCTTTGAAGTAGTCATAGGAATAAGACCTGAATGATGTATTTAGTGGGTTAATGTCCTTATAAGAAGTGACAGCAGAGTACTCTCTCTCTATAACTTCTGCACTCTGAAGCGCGGGGACAGAGGTCTGACCAGAACTATGCATCTTTATCTTAGACTTTCAGAATCTAGAACAATGAAAAAGAATTCTCCCTGGTTTAAGTCATAATGTGGCTCAATGCATTTCCCGTTCTGGTGTGTGCATTATTTTGTGATAGGAATGAACTTATGTATGAGCATCCTTTAACCTAGGATTTCTGCATCAAAGATCCCGTGGAAGGCACACAGTCTACTAAAGTATAAGGCTGCTCTATTCATATGTAGAGCATTTCATTGACTCATATACTTACTGACATCATGAGGTGAGTATGCTCTTAGCTACTGCCTTTCTACTGTTCCCATCCCTGAATTTTCCACCACAGTAACAACCTTTAAAGAAAAGAAGATTATTCTCTAGTCTCTCAGACCAGAATCTGGCAAAGGAACTTTAGTCCTGGCTCAGCTATTTTTCAGTCTTGTGAATGCGGGAGTTATTTTCTTCTTGAGCTTCAGTTTCTTCACTGCAAGATAAGATTAAACTAAATCAGTCATTTTTAAAAGACTTTTTCTTTTTTGACAGGACACTCCTGTTTTCCACTAATACAGTCTCGGTCCTCAATACAAAAGACAGACAGATATGAAGCTTTCTTTTCCCCTTTAAATATTATCTTGCTAAGAAGAGAGCAAGTAGGTAATACAGGAGAACACTGCAGATACAAGACAAATATTTTTTTACCTTAATTTCTCATGAATTCATTTAGTAAACATTTATAAACTTCACTTTAGAGTAGACAAAGATGCAAATATGTTGCAAAATTATTTCCTTGCTCATTGGATATATAGAACATGAATGGTCAATGATTTAAACACAAAGTGAGATAATAAGGGTTCTTCTGTGGGATGGTATATTTTTATGATACTTCAGCAGATGAAGGTCTTCCTTCTGCATCAGAAATAGAAAGCTAGCACTCAATCTGAACCCTAAATAATCTCAAGGCATACATCTAAAAATAAGTTGTACCTTAAAAGTGGTACATTGGATTTGAATATAACTTCTTGTAAGTCTGAAGATTATTTTAGTCCCTCATCACTGTATTTCTTTTTCACAAATTCTCAAATGAACTTCCTCCTCATATATTTTAATTGACCATCTTTCTTGATTCAATATACCAATAAGTAGCTAATCTCTCACACAAAGACCTTAGTAAATTTCATTGACTCAAAATTCTCCCTTTATGAATCTAGACTGATAAGTAGAATTTCAAAGCATAAGAGTCTGGTAGTATTTTAATTAAGTCAGCTAAACCTTCTTATTACACAGGAGTTTGCAGAGTAATTTAGTTTCTTTAATTACAATGATAAGACCAGACCAAAATTCCAATACAGTACCAACGTGGTACCTACCTGCTTAATTACTTGCGTGCAGTCTGGCATATTCTGTTTACTGAGCTCCAGTTTTGTTAATGCACCTCGAGATTTGGTGTTTATTTCATAGGCAAAATTGTTTAACATTTCCAGATTTTGGTGAACTTTAACTCATAAAACTGGAATGCTCCTGACACATTCTAGAACTGCACTAGGGAATTTCGGAAACAGCCTTTCAAAGGCAGACAATTGCAACAACATACATAGTAATCATTTTCTGATTAATGTATCTCTTCAAGGACTCTCCTGTAACCGGAGGACTTGGGGTAGATATAACAGTTTCTTAACCTCAGCCCTGCTCACACTTTGGCCCAGATAAATTTTTTGTTTGGGGAGAATATACTATGGATGAATATTGCAGTAAGTTTAGCATCATTTCTGCTATCACTGTATCACTGACATCCCGTTATTCATTGATTTACTCGAGTGGACACCAGTAACCAGTCCCAGCCCTGAGATTTTAGCAGCCTCTCCTTACTCATTTTTCCCAACGATTGGAGGCTCTTTTCAGGGTCAGGGCAATGAGACTCATTATTGTTACTGTATTTGGTATATTGAATATGCCATGGGGAGCTTGCTAGGTTCTTCCGTATTTCTGCTATAGTCTGTAGTAATATATTTCTTTGCATGTGACAATGAAAAATGTCTCCAGACATTGGAAAATTTTACTTTAGGCCCAACTTTGACCCTGGGTAAGAACCACTGCTTATGAGTATGAAATATGTGACTCTTTGGTTAGACTGTTTTAAACACTGACCTCACTACCTGTGGGTCATGAGTGGCAGCATTCCATTTAAACCTTGAATTTTTAATAAATTAAAAATCAAAAAGGGTGAGCATACACACTGCAGAACATTGCTGTGGATCTAATAAATTCACATAGGAAAGTTCTTAGATATTTTGCTTGCTATATGGTGAATACTGTAAGATAAACTACCCGTGGCATATTAGATATGCCAAAAACAGTAACAACAAGTCACAATGGAGATGTTACTGGTGTCCGCTCGAGCAAATCGATGAACAACGGAATGACAGTGCTACAGTGCTAAACTCATTTATACTTATAGTACCTTCCAGATGAGCTATATCTTGCAAGTTTACTTATATAAAGAAAATAATAAATAACTTTAAGAAAACAGTGAAACACCTTTGCCATCCCAGATTCCATAGTGGTTTAATATCCTAGTGCAGTAATGGTGATACTTGCAGGCATATGCCTACTAAGTTTTAAAAAAAAAAACCCTCAGAAATGGCCGCAAATAATGTACTTTAAGAGTTCTTTAAGGAATTTAGAAGCATCTTGTAGTTAATAACTATTGTTCCAGAGGATAGTAACAAATTCTGCGTCACTAGTTCTCAGGGTAGCACTAGCCAGGAGCATCTGCAGTTGGATTCCCTGGTAGTTTGTTAATATTCTAATCACTGGGTACCACCCTAAGATCAACTAAATGAGACTTTCTGGAGGTAGGTCCTCTTAGATAAAACTTTTTGTTATTGTAATAATAATGAAGTTTGAGGGCAAATCCTTTGTCAAGGATGTTCAGGGCGTAATCTAGAACCTCATACTACCACCTGTGCCACACCCCCTATTTGACATTTATCTATGTGTAGAGAACTATAGCTCTAGAATGTTCTAGGTTCTCAACTTGAAATGCACAAAGTATCAGCTGAGATATTTTAAAAATAAGTCCTAATGTTCAAGTACCAACCCATAATATCAAGGCCAGAGTCTCTTCCTAGATCTCAGTGCTTTTCAGGTGATTAAATATGGAGGTTGCGGTTTCATTCGTAGGCAGGTGCACAGATTCATACAATCTGAAAAAGCAAGAAAGGAATGTGAAGATCCTCTATTCAATGTATTTGATTCTAGATAGGAAAGTACTTCAGAGCTTTGCAGTTTGAATTAATGAGCATATCTTTGGTCCTGTCTATCTTGATCTAGTTGCGTATCATGAGTTATGTTAATTTAGGACACTTGGAGCATTCGTGAGTATCTGTGCTAATGTTGGGTAGTTTTGAAAGAGATTACATAAATGTGTAATTTTTCAGGGTCATTAGAAAGCTGTAAGTTTTCTTTCAAGATATCCCTAGGTTTTCACAGATGTGTGCTGAAAGTAGATAAAGGGCCAAACATGATGGCCTCTCAGTATCTGTATTGCAAACCACAATGCCCCAAAGTAGAGAGAAAGTAAGAAAGAAATTGTCTACCATAGAAGCAGGGTAAGAGTGAGATGGGCGTGGGGGTGACACTGGGAACGTTGATGTTTGAAAATGTGCACTGGTGGTGGGATGGGTGTTTGATCATTGTATGACTGAAACTCAAACATGAAAGCTTTGTAACTGTTTCTCACGGTGATGCAATGAAAAATAAAAATAAAAATAAAGAGTTATGGTGAATGCTCCCAATTTTTTTTTGAGTATGAGAAAATACTCAAATTAGTTACCTTAATTTTGAAGTTAATTAAAATTACCAAGAGCAAGTTACACCAGGAACTTGGGTGAGAGAAGAATCAAGATAATGAATGTAACTGAGGTGGTTGAAAAGCAGTCTGCAGCTAGCTAAGTAATGTCATCTGTATACAGTGGGCAGGGTGCTTGCAGTCAATCATGGTTCCATTTTCAAAATCCCGTGTAGTTCCTGGAACTTCACCATGAGTGATCCCTGTGCACAGAGCCAGGAGTTGGCCCTGAGGACTATCCTCCTTGGTGAGGAAAACAAACAAGCAAACAAAAACAAACTATAAAGGAAAACAAAAACCTTAACAAACACAAACCTTAAGAATAATATCGTAACTTCAAGCAGACATTGCATGGTCAGATGACATTACTTAGCTAGTAATTTAATTTCTTGCAATAGGAAAGTGGTAAGGAATCAAAGAACTAACACATCAAAGGTAGAGTTTAGTTTTTTATTACTTTTTTTTATTTCTTCAATGTAATCAAGAAAAGGTAGTGGTGGTCAGCAGTAAAAAATTTGAAAGCAAAATGTTTTTCTTAATAAAAATTAGATTAGTGAGAGTCAATCTAGCCTCTAATATCCATCCTAGCTTCTAGTCCATCCAGAGAAAAGGAAGAAGAGAGAAAATGCACAATGAGTACATTCTTAGATCACATTTTTTGCAACAGTAAAGTGACTTAAAGTCCTGAATTAATTTGACCTGAAATTTTTTTATGAATGTTTTCCCATTGACCAATTTTAGATTCCATGATTACTGAAGTGAAAATGAGGTGGACTTATGAAAAAGTAAAATAGTGATTGTAATAGATAATTATAAGTTTAAAGGACTTGTCCAAATAATGGTTATTAGAGTTTTGTAATTCTTTGTTGCCACAGATGCTTTGGGGGTGTGGATGGAGAATGATGGGAGATGGGAGACAGACCCAATCACTTTGTTTATGCACATATATTTCAACAGAATACCCTGAATTCTTTGCCTTTAGGTGTGGCCTAATTTAAACAAAAAAGAGAGCTTTATGTATCTTCGTGTTGGATATTTATAAATTGATTTGAATTGAAATTATTTGTGGTCCTCTTTATGAAGCATTCTACATTAGATATAACTTTAGCAGTTGGCCTGACACTTTCTGTGAAAGAATAAACCGCTTAAGGTAGGTCTGACACTCTTGGCTTGATTCAGTAAATCTGTCTGAGATGCCAGTTCCAAAAGAGATGACTGGGGAGAGAGCTAAATACAGGAAGAAAGAAACTCTTAGATTAACGAAGTGAGGCGAAAGTAATGTGAATCAGACAGGTCACAGTTCTCTTCATGTTCCGTGAGTGACAGTCTCCAGTGGGTGCCTAAAACACTTAGTTTCCTTAGGGGCTGGAACGATAGTACAGCGGGCAGGCCTTTACCTTGCACATGACCCACCTGGGTCTCTGTCTTCAGTGCTCCATATGGTCTCTGAGCCCACCAGAAATGACGCCTGAGCTCAGAGCCAGGAGTAAGCCCTGAGAACAGCTGGGTGTGGACCCAAAACAGAAACAAAAATTAGTTTCCTCACACTCTAATCTCATACTTCAAAAGTATGAAGAATAACTGATTTATATTTAACATACTCCTGATGTTTTTAAGAGGTCCAGAATATTGGGCTGCATGGAATAATTAACTTGTTCATGGTAAAAATTCTAGAAATGAGAGGACACTTTCCTAATTCCTTTTCATTTTTTTTCTTTTCTTCTTCTTCTTCTTCTTCTTCTTCTTCTTCTTCTTCTTCTTCTTCTTCTTCTTCTTCTTCTTCTTCTTCTTCTTCTTCTTCTTCTTCTTCTTCTTCTTCTTCTTCTTCTTCTTCTTCTTCTTCTTCTTCTTCTTCTTCTTCTTCTTCTTCTTCTTCTTCTTCTTCTTCTTCTTCTTCTTCCTTCTTCTTCTTCTTCTTCTTCTTCTTCTTCTTCTTCTTCTTCTTCTTCTTCTTCTTCTTCTTCTTCTTCTTCTTCTTCTTCTTCTTCTTCTTCTTCTTCTTCTTCTTCTTCTTCTTCTTCTTCTTCTTCTTCTTCTTCATTTCTTTTTCTTTTTTTTGCTTTTTGGGTCACACCCAGTGATGCTCAGGGGTTACTGCAGGCCCTGGACTCAGGAATTACTTACGCCTGGTGGTGCTCGGGGGACCATATGAGATGCCGGGGACCGAACCCGGGTCTGCTGCATGCAAGGCAAATGCTCTACCCGCTGTGACATTGCTCTGGCCCCCTCCTGATTCCTTTTCCAATGTTCTTTTCTCTATATCAGTGATTAAAACTATTTGTAGAAACAGTGATTATTTTGATTATATTTTTACATAGAACACTGATACACAAAACATAAAATAGAAGAGCTGTGTTAGATTGAGTAAATTTGACGAAGAAACTTGAGAACTACCCTAAAAGCTTAAGAGACAGTGCAGGGGTTAAAACATTTGCCTTGTATGCAGGTGGAGCCTGATTCAAACTTCAGCACTGCTTATTGTTCCACTGGGCAACACAGAGCATAATACTACAGCACTATTGGCCCAACTCCTCTCTTTTGTCCAGAATAAAAATATTTTTTTAAAAAGTGCTGAGATAGATTGGGGCTGGAGCGACAGCAAGAAAGTAGGGCATTTGCCTTGTACACAGTCGACCTGGGTTCAGATTCTTAACATCCCATATAGTCCCTAAAGCACCGCCAGCAGTAATTCCTGTGTGCAGAGCCAGGAGTAGCCCCTTTGCATTGCCGTGTGTGACCCAAAAAGCAACTGAATAAATAAATAAATAATAAAAGTGCTGAGATAACATTTGTTCACATGACTGTATATGTTTTAGTGGTATTTTCACAATATGAGTTGATATAATACTGCCACAAATAAAGGCTCGATTATCACTTTATCACAGTCCTTTGATGGGCAGGAACTTGATCTTAACTTATTTGCCCCTTTCTTCTCCTTCTTCTGTCCTCCAGTATTAAACCTGAATGCCAATGTGGCACAACTGGAAAATGGCTGTTCTTGGCAAGGTGTTGATACACTTTGTGCTAATATTCAGGTCCCAGGTCTAAATGTACTAGACATTCCTCCATAGCACTCTGCAAGGCAAAATATTTAATTATCTTTTTTGCTACTAATTTGTATTATTAAATGCAATTAAAACAGTATGGTATATGCTAGTGGCATAATGGTCTATTAGGTAGACATTTTATTGCTTAAATTGTTTTGATTTAATTGTATGCTTTGGGCTTTAAACAGGCATGGTACCTCAATTTACAGTATTGCTAATCTTCAAACATTCCTCTATAAAAAGCACTAAATGTAAAACATGATTGAATCTCGGCTCTATAATTAATTGAAAGATGGTCAAATGTCATATTATCACTTGGCTTTTATAGAAAGATTTAAACCACTATTAAATCTATCATGTTAATTTATAAGATCTCCATTCTTCCAATATTCTCCTTCTCCCTCTCTCACCACCACTGGAGAAATCCCCCCTGATTGCATAGCACAGTCTTTGATTACATAGCACCAAGGGAAACAATACATTTTTTGTTCCTTAAACATAGTTCATGCTTAGAGAAATTAAAGTATGTGATATGGTCTCGGAGAACTCGGCAAGCTACCAAGAGTATCCTGCCCGCACGGCAGAGACTGGCAACCTCTCCATTGCATATTCGATATGCCATAAACAGGAACAATGATTGGTCTCATTCCCCTGACCCTGAAAGAGCTTCCAATGGGACACCATTGGGAAGGACAAGTAAAGAAAGACTGCTAAAATCTCAGGGCTAGGATGAATGGAGACATTACTGGGCCTACTCCAGCAAATTGATGAACAATGGGATGATGGTGATACAGTGATACAGTGATATAGTAATAGAAATTAAGTCAATTTTTTTAATGATGAATGCAATTTCTATTCTTTTTATTTCTCCTTTCTTATAGACATGACTTATATTAGATATTGAGAAAACTTGCCTTTATAGTGGAGGGGGTAACTGTTAGGAACTTTTCTCCACTTACTCCTGTACTTCACTCCTGGAGAGAGTGAATTTTTCATTGATTATCGAAGCTGGAACAGATGATCAAACTGCCTTGGCAACACCTTCTGATTAGAAACAAATGTTTTGAAAGCATGCTGGTGAGTGTCTTGTCATTTGTACTAGACATTCTAGAAATCAAAAAGTGTGTGTTTTGTTCGTTGGTTTCAGTTTTCCGCCACACCTGTGGTGCTCAGGGCTTACTTCTGGCTCTGTGCTCAGGCATCACTCCTGATGGTGCTCAGGGAACCATATGTAGTTCTAGGGATCAAACTTGGCTTGGCTACATACAAGGCTACATACAAGGACAGCACCTACCCACTGCACTCTCTTCCAAACAATGTTTAGTTTCAAATAATGTGTGCACTGAGAATGCAGAGGAAAAACATCAAGGAGAAGGGCACGCTTCCATAAAGACACTGCTCCAAAACATTTGAGGCTGCAAAGCTGAGTCCTTGACCACAATTCTAAATCTTTAAAGATGGGTGGAAAATTTCTCTTTCAAGTACTGATTGCTGTTTGACTCTTAAGTGCTGATTAATCAGCACACTGCAAGTTTTAATAGTGTTTATTGAGCAATTGCAGTGTACTCAGGACGTTGTTTAAAAAGGGGTCTGAAATATATGTAAAATAAAATAGTTTTATGACTTGAAAATCAATGTTAGCTATTGACATTTTTGTGTAGAGTAACTTCACCCTCAAGAGACCACAAATCTAGTAATGATTATTACTACTGCAAGCTAGATTACTCAGAGGGCACGCCTTTCAACCACTTTTCCCTTATTTATACACAAATGTAAACAGGATGGAGATTTGAGTGATGGAAATGAGATACAATGGAAAATAACTTTATAATTGGTTAGAGTATATATTTCATCTTTACTTACGAAACAGTATTTTAGTGAGGTTAAAATTTCTTCTGTCAAAGTGATTAAAATTATTTTGATGATGTGTATATGTACACACACAACACGCACACAACACACACATGCATGCATAACCCCCAAATAGAGAGTAAAACCTGTGTAATTCATACTTCAGACGTAATTATTATAAAAATTTTGTGTTGTGAGGAATAATGAGAGAATTATTAGGAGAATCTTTGAGAGGTTGGGGGGAGAGAAATCTGGCAGTATTTTAAATCGTATTTTCTTAATTTCAGTTCTAATGCTTTTGTCCACTCTCTGGTAGGATACAAAGTTCTTATGATAGATTTTCAAAGTTCTCCAACAGGAAGGAGCTTTAGGATGATTTAGACTCATTCATTTCTTTACCTCAGGATTTTTATAATTTAAAACAAAACAATTTCCCTTTCTGATGTGAGTGCTAATTTATGTAATAACACACCATGCTATTTTTGAATAAAAGAGTTGAAATAAACCAAAATAAATTGAGGATTGAAAGAAAATTATAGGTAAGAAGAAAGGGTTCCTTGCACTTCATTTCAGACTTTCCCCCTAAAGTTAGATCATTTATTGGTTCATTTGTTTGTCTGGGAAAATTGTCAGCACATCTATTATTTGTCATCCTCACACTCATAATCTGTCATGTGTATCCAAGTTATAATGAAAATAAATAAAAGAAATCAAGGTGTCATTTATTTTGATCTTCAAATGAAGACCATTGCCATCAATGGGAGATACTTGGGTTTTTATAGAACTGAAAATAGAACTTTTATCCAGAAAATATTTACTCTATTAAACTTTGTGTCAGAATATTGTTAGAATTATCATAGCTCTTTTGTTGTTGACTTTTTCCCCTTCAAAATAGGCCATTCTGTTCCAATTTTCTCTATTTTTTTTTTTAATTTTTTGGTCACACCTGGTGATGCTCAGGGGTTACTCTTGGCTTTGCACTCAGGAATTACTCCTGGCAGTGCTATGGGGACCATATGGGATTCTGGAAATTGAACCCAGGTTGGCCGCATGAAAGGCAAATGCCCTATCTGCTGTGCTATTGCTCCAGCCCTAATTCTCTTTGATTATTAAAATTTGTTCTCATTTTTATCTTTTGCTTACTTTGTTTGCACAAATCCACTCTTGGGAAAACAAGTGTTATTGTATTGTTGTTGTTAGCTTCAGATAAATATGACAACGCTGCAGAGCCTGGCAAGCTACCCGTGCATATTGGATATGCCAAAAACCGTAACAATAAGTCTCTCAATGAGAGATGTTACTGGTGCCCCCTCGAACAAATCGATGAGCAACGGGATGACAGTGACTGTATACTGTATACAAGTACTGTATAAATAACATTCTCTTTAGTCCAGTTTCTAGCTGAAAATTTGCTTCATGTTCATGACACTCTTTCAACTTGTTTAGAAAAAACACTGGAAATGCTCAATACCCAGACTGCATGGTTAAAGTTATAAGGTAAGCATTGGTCATCACAGGCTGCTTGATGATTACAGTGCCAATTCTGGGTAGGATTGATGGACCCAAAGATTTAAAGATCACTCTCTGTGCCTGAGCAGTCACATCCACTTAGCTATGGGCGGTTCCCTTGGCATTGTGCTGGGCTGTAATGAGGCTGCTATGGTTAAGTCTGAGGCCTCCCATACCTGCTGCTCTCTGTTATGATGAAATGTCCAATAGCCTCATTTTATGACTATAAGCCAGGAGAAGTAAAAGAGAGTGATAGAATTTTGGAAGTAGGGAAGAAATCACAGGGAGATAAAATTAAATAAGCAACTTGGAGCCCAGAGAAGGCAAGCAATTGTTAAGAGGTAATTTGTCTGCAGTATGTGGTAAAGATTTAATATTATTTTTACAACTAATATTCAATACTTGCTGATCTTCCAAAAATTTTCTAAGCCTGAGTGCAGTCTTACAGTAAATAAGTTGAACAGAAACAACGATAAGGTTATCAAATGAATGACATAGAAGAAACTGTGAATGTTAAACGTTGAAGTACAGATGGAGATTTGGCAACTAAATTTAAAGATGCCAAAGTTGTAGATGTTTTAAAATATGATTTAACAATATCTGACAAATATATCCTCATAGAAATATTTGCCCAATCTTTTGATACAGTTGTATCAGCTTGTGATATTTACTGTCTTTACAGGCAAAGAACACTACAATAACATTCTTGCAAAGGGTCTATGGACTTCATCATGCCATTAATGATATTCTTAATTTCTCATCTCCAGGACATATTAACATGGAGCTACTCATTTTACAAAAACGGCTGCAGAAAAAATACGAAGTGGTGATTTGCTATTGAAAATCCTCTATTTCTCAATTTCTCAAAAACTCAGTGTATGGGGTCATGTAATTGTTAATATAAAAAGAGTTGGAATGTTAGTAGTGAGCATACTCTATAACAGTGCTATTAATCTGGAAGCTCTTGAAGTCCTCCAAATATAGAAAAATCAGGATATGTTAATATTATTCTGCTAGAGTTGTGTAATGTAGCTGCTCATGAGAATATAAACAAGCCCCCTTTACTCTCCTAATATTTCAACAGAGACAATTTCATTTCCCTGATAATTCCTTGCCTTGAGACAATCAGGTTTGATATGTATCCTCATTATGATTTTATGAAGCAGTAAATGCCACCACCCCCAGCTACCAAGAGTCAGCATACACTGAAGGGTGTGACTTAGAACCAAACTGGTTTTTAAAACATCATAAGAAGTATATCATTGGTACATTCTGCTCACATTGCAAATTCTATCCCTTTGAATTGTCCTAAAACATGAAGGATTCTGTTCTTTACAATGGACTGGAGAAATAAAAACACACTAAAAGGCATTGTTTTATTTTTTTTTTTAGTGTACTTGGTTGAAAAACTTTTCATTCACCAGAATTTTGCTAGGAAACAGCTAAGATTCTCTGCGGATATGGATAAAACTCATATCAAAAGTAGAAATAGCTACAAGAGAGGGACCCAGAGCTAGACTTGAACTCACAGGATAAAAAGTAGAGAATGGAACAAAATGTAAAGATTTGGTACACTGGTGGAGGGACGGGTGTTTAATTGTTGTATGATTGAAAACTCAATCATGAAAGCTTTATAACTATATCTCATAGTGATTCATTAAAAACATTAGGTATATAAGTTTTAAAAAATGGCTATTTTTTTTAAAATGTAAAGATTTGGTAAAATTAATCAAAATTCATAGTTGACCTTTGTTTTAGAATTTTGTTTGAAAAGAGCTGTGTTTAATTATTAGTATAGTGCAATTGATAACTAGTACAATCTTTAACCCAGTTATAAGTGTAGAAAAATGCAGTCTACATTTGAGACTGAGAATACCTGAGAATAATGGGTAGCATTATCTTAAATTATTGGAATAATGGCAATTTAGATAAAACAAATCAATCAATATTTTTTCCTAAATATAATACTATCAAAATTAAGTAGCTGGAAAGTTAGCAATTAGATAACTGATATTAAGTTTAGACAGTGAATTATCCCCTTTAGTGATTAAAAGCTTGGTACTTAAACTCATAATGTGAATGCCTAGGTTCAAACCCAGGATTTTCTAGTGTCTTGTGGTGTTTCTTTGGGAAAGTTACTTAATTACTTTATAATATTCTCTGTTCTTCTATATAAACTGAGTAGTACTTGAGTTACATAGTTGTTATTTAAATAAGATGGATAGAGAAGGATAATATCTGACACACAGTAAATGGTTTATTAATGTTATTAATCATTAACTAATCCTAGGTGTTATTTATAAATTAGCGAATTCAAGAAATCTTTATTTTATGAGTTCTAAAAGAGTAAACTGGCAAACTTATTTATTAAGGTAAAATAAGCTGCAGAACTGTGTTTTTCTTACGCGACAAGATTATTGATTTTTCTTTCCACCAACATGGTTTTACATTTCTCAAAAGTCTTCCTCTTCCATCTTTTACACACTAAATCTCTTGAAGATAAGGACAGCCTCTTATTTTTCTATTGCTAAGAACTCAGAATGTGACTAAAAAGTGGTAGAGAAACATGAACTATGAGTGCCTTTGGTTTTACACCAGGGACTTTAGTTCTTCTAGCTAGCCAACAATCACATGAGGAAATTTGAAAAATAAGTAGGGTCCACTATTTCTTAACTTTTATTAAATAGCATAATGTATGCTTAAGATAAGCATTATCTGTTCTACAAAAATGAAGATATTTGTATGGGAGTTCTTTCAAAATAACTTGTTATTTCAAGATGACAGGTAGTAACACTGACTCAAAGTTGATACCTACTGTCAGTGTCTTCAGCCAATGTACTATTGACATTACTTTTTTGTTCTCCAATTTGCTTGAAATGGGACTGTAGAATTCTTGTTTCGGATGACAGGTATTATCACCTGGAATAGGAATCACATTCATTATTCTGCTTCTATTTGACCCTTATCAGACTTCCATTGTCAGCAATTGCCTTCCCTGATAAGTAGTGAAGTGATGGGCATATATTGATTGAATGAACTTTTAATTGTGCACAACTGAGTGAAATACCCATGTCCTAAAACTTGAAACCCTGCTATACGATATATTTTTATTTTTTCCATTAACATCATTGAACAGATATCACATTTTCATATTTTTCTTTGAAAGAGGTGTAATTCATGCATGCACTCACACACAGACACACACACACATACACACGCATCATTAAATTCCAGAGTTTCAGATATAGACTATTTGGGAATCCTCCCACTGAATAAGTTTCCTTTATTATATCTTGGACTAGGGTAAGTATTACTGTCTATGAATGGCGAGACAAAGGCCCAAAGAATCAGATGAGGGCACAGACAGGGAAGTGGGGGGAAAGAAAATGATAAATTGTGAAGCAGAAAAAAATAAAACCAAGATAATCCCTTAGTTAGCCTGAAAGAAGTAAAAGACTAGCTAAAGAAAGCAAACTAACAAGAGATGAAAGCCCCCAAGGAATGCCCCCAAGTAAGAATTTAGTATAGAATTTAGAGTAAGATTATTGACACTAAAGTATTCGGAGACTGGTGTAGATTACAGCACACTCATGTGGAGTTGTATGACCTTTGACAAGTGACTTGCTTGAAACTGCAATTTCGTTCAGAAATCAGGATAGCAAAACCTGCTGGAACTTGAGGATTTGGTTAACACTTAAACACAGATAATTATTGTATAGTCGTAGCACAATATTCACAAAGCAAGATCAAGAACTTTACATATTGACAGATCTTCATTTAATCCTTAGAAATGTTGATAGGAAAAACTCCTATCATTATCCTTACTTACAGATAACTAAGTTTCTACAACTTAATTGAAGTTTCCACAACTTAAGTAAGCTACACTGATCACACATGTGTTAAATAATACAACTGGAATTTAAATGTAATTTGTCTGACTTCAAAGCAGCTGTTTATACTATTATACTACATTGTAATTTTTACTCATCAAAGAATCCACACAAATTGGCTAAGAGGCAGGGAGGGTAGCTCAGTTATAGAAAACCGAGTGCCTAGCATGTATCAGGCGCTGAGATAAATTCTCAGAACATTTCATCACTCTTAGCATCCACCCACACCCTGCCCCTCAAAAAAGAAAGGAAGTTAAAAACAAGGGAATATGAGTTTAAGAATATAAACAGTGAAGTTATAAAACTGGAACAGAAATAGGCAGAGACCATGCAGGGTCAGCCAATAATTTCATTGTATTACTTCTAACAATAAAGGATAAAAAATTTCTACATCCCTCTTAAAACAAATAACTAGCAAAAGCTGATGTTCAGCTAAAATGTCAATTATTTTTAGATTCAAATTTAAATTAAAAAATGTGCAGGCTAGGCATTTTTTCCCCCCTCTGAAATATATCCTGGTTGCTATAGTTATGTGAGCAAAGTTTTCTCTGGCACAAAGAGAAATATAAAGGAGAATACTCAGGCTCCTTGTCTTAGGCAGATAAACAAGTATTTATGACATAATAATTCACATGGCCACAGGAATACAGACAGTGCCCCAGAATGGTGGGATGACAAAGGCCTGTCTTTGGACATACACCTGAGTAAAGACACTTACTCAAAAATTAACTTACTTAAAGATTAACATGAAATAAGTAAATTCTGCTTGTGACTTTTAAAATGTATTTAACACTAGTACATTTTAAAAGTCATATACCTTCAAAATGATAAAGATAGGAACTTGCTTTGTACATGGTGAATGCAGATTGGGTTCCCGGCACCCCATATGTCCACCTGAGTCCCTCCAGGAATAATTCCTGAGCATAGAGTCAAGAGTAATCATTGAGCACTGACAGATGTGTCCCACCTCAAATTTCAACTTATCATTGGTTTACAATATCAGGATTATAAATTATTATAGCTTTACCAGATGATAATAATATTAATCGTTTTACTGTGTATAGGTGTTACCACTTCCACAATATTTTTTAAAAGATCTCTCTCATAACATAGAAATAAAAATAATAGTGAGAGAACAATAAATTTCCCAAATTTTCAACTGGAGATTTTGTCTATAAACTGAGCTATTATGAGAGAGGGGTGAGGGATTCATGATTGAGAGAGGCCCTTGGTTCATTGGTGGAAGGAAGCCAGCATTCTGGTGATGGGTCTGGTTTTGGAATGATGTACACAGGACAAGTATAATTAACATGATAATTTTGCAGGGTAGTGCACTCTAGGCTGAAAGTTTTTTCAGCCAGTACTTTGAATGTCATTCTACTCTTCCTGGCTTGTAAGATGTCATGTGGCATGTCTGTTTCCATTTTTATGCTGTTTTCCTTATATTTGAGAGTTTTCATCTCTCTTACTGCTTTAAGACAGAGAAGAAAAGAAATCTAATGGAAAAGAAGAGAATGGGAAGTAATGGTGAATAGGCATCAAGGCTTTAGTTCTACTGGTGATATAGGTGAGTGATATATCTATATGTCCAAAGCACAGCTACAGCAAAACTGAATACATAAGATTTAAGCTGTAGCCACTGAAACTTTGTAATGTGCCTGTCAAGTTGACAGGCGGAGGTAAAGTGGGCTGGGGAGGGAGAGAATATAGGAACACTGGTGGAGGGAATTTGGTACCGGTTTGGGGATTGGTTTTAAAATATTATATGCCTAAAATTCAACTATCAATAACTATAAATCACAGTTCTTCAATAAAAAAATGGAGGGAAAGGGATAATTAACAATGTTTGTATGTCCCTGTACTTTACTTTCTTCCCATGTTTTTGAATATAATTATGCACTCATATATTTCTAATTAAAATGTTAAATGATCAAACAATGATTCTTACATTTCCCAATGTCATATGCAAGCAAAAAGTTGGATCTTGCAACACTCACATTATATATAGGTAAGGAAATGCTGTTGTCTAACTTTTTAAAAAATTTCATTTTCCACTTATACTTTATATAAACACTGTGGTTTATAAAGTTGTACATAATGATTTGTTACAGACATTCAAAATTCCAAAACCAATTCCATGACCATTGAACCTTTAGCATTATTTCCAATTTTCCCAACCATGCTTCAACCCTGAGCCATAATTGACCCTCACTAATTTATTTTATACTGACTGTTATAAATAATTTGCTAAAAGAATGACCAAATACTATTTACTTAGAAGAAAGTTAGGAAAGATTATTGTATCTCACCATGGAGCCATTAAGTCCTTGTACAAGAAATTGCTCACTCTTTGGCTGGAGTGATAGCACAGCGGGTAGGGTGTTTGCCTTGCACATGGCTGACCCGGGTTTGATTCCTCTGTCCCTCTCGGAGAGCCCAGCAAGCTACCGAGACTATCCCACCCTCAAGGCAGAGCCTGGCAAGCTACCCGAGGAGTATTTGATATGCCAATAACAGTAACAACAGTCTCACAATTGAGACATTACTGGTGCCCGCTCGAGCAAATCGATGAACAAAGGGATGATGGTGATACAGTGACAGTCATAAGAAATTGCTAAATGTTGTTACAGATTAAGCTTTCTGTGCTTATGTTTTGTTAATCTAAGTTGCCTCCCACATTACATCCCATCCAATCAGGTGTGTTACACCTGGTCCATCAGGGCGCAGCTGTGCTCTAGGAATTCCAAAATTATTAACAGGGTGATAGGGCTGGAGTTACACTTTTATCTCGGTGGCTGTTTGGGGGCATTTGCAGGACTTTCAGAAGCACAGGGAGTTGGGGAGAGGTAGCCTGTCCTTGACTCCAAGTAGCCTGGAGATTTCAGTCACGAAACCCACATACCTAAGTATTTGAACAGATTCATTTCTGGATGAGGTACATCTGAGCGGTTTAGCCCAGCCTGAAGCATGGTGGCAGTTGTGGAGTGTGGAGGTTTTTGACTGCCTGGGGCCTGTTTGGTCGGGCACTAGGCTCATCTAACTCCCCCACCCCCTCCACCACAGGGTGCCCCAGAAAACTCAGCCTTTCTCCTTGTAGAAGAAGTTCTGCAACATGTTGATCTCTTTTGAGATTTATTTGTGAGGCTCGGATCATGGCCAGTGAATGAGCTTACTTGACAGTGGAGGCGAGTCGTGAATCCCTGCACTTTTGAAACAGTAATTTTTTAAAAAGTTGTGCTTATCAAGGGGGCATGCTGGGGGATATGAGGGAACCTCAGGATATTGTTAGAGGGAAATTGACACTGGTGGTGGGATTGGTGTTTGAACACTGCACACCTGAAACTCTATTATGAATCGCTGTACAAATAATATTGCCTGAATAATTTCTTTAAATTAAAAAAATGAATGTACCATGATCCAGAGACCTAACAATAAATCTCCCAGAAGAGAGCACAGAATGACATACCATAGACATATCTCCAGACTCCCACCGACCTGCCTCCAAACTCCACACCAGGCCATTCGGGACAACCAGGAGTGGGGCGGGTGAGATCCCCTCTCTGCCTCAACAAATCCAGCCCCGGCAGCCGAAAACCTCCAGAACTCAACTGCTGCCATGCTCACAGCCATTCTCCACACGCTCAGATGAGCCTCACCCATGAGTGAATCTATTCCTGGATATCTCATACTTTACACTACTAATATATCAAGAGTAGCACACCCTATTTGGTGGGGTTTAAAGTAGAAGGCAACCAATCTTAGGGGGAAATACATTTACACTCACACACACAAGACTCAACCTTTAATAATATGTTACTAATATCTTATAAAAGGGCTTAATGACTCCTGTGTGAAATACAACAGTCTTCACATACTTCCCTCTAAGAAATCTTTTTTTTTGATCCTCCTTAGCATATTATTCATAACAAACAACTCTAAATATATAATTTCAGTTCTACTTTGGGGGCAGGGTTTGGGGTTCGGGATGGAAACATCTGAAATATGGTGGTAGAAAGATGTAATGGTGATAGAATTAGTGTTTGAATATTAGATACAATCAAATATTGTGAACAACTTTATAAAAATTAAAGAATAAAAACTTAATGTATATCCTTAAGGAATAATTATTTTCTTAGAAATGGCGCAAAGTTGCATATATTTCATAGAGTTCTTGAGGAAATAGAATGAAATCACTTACAATAAAGTCGTTATTTTGGCATTTTCTTTCTAACATTCTTTAAAAATCCACATCAACTGCCTTTCTCAGTATCTTCAGCAGTTAACAGGTAGAAAGATTCACTTTGAACAAAATGGTATAAACTTTAAAAATTGCAACTTTGAGGTCAGAATAAATGAATTCATTTGGGATGGAACCAGGAAATGTTTGCTCTAATTCATATTTCTGAGATCAAGACCTCAAGATCAACCCAGAAATTAGATTGGCTTTTGGGAAATATATCAGACACAAAGGATCAAAAAGTTTAGAAGATATTTTCTAGATGAACTTTGTGATGATTCACTAAATAAATCAGGTTTTGCTCTACTGGTTCAAGTCACTTTTGTTAATGTACCTAAACCAAAATAAACTAATATACATACATATATATTAAACTAGCAATACTTCTAATGTCAATTTAATTATTTATTTGCATTTTTGGGTCACACCCAAGTGTGTTCAGGCTTACTACTGGCTCATGCTTAGTGCTTACTTCTGGGTGTGTGCAAGGGATGATATGTCATACCAGGATTCAACATGGAGTTGGCAGACTGAAAGAAAAACAATTCCCTGGATTATCTCTCTGGTCCATATAATGTAAATTTAAAGTTAAGCAACATTTCTAATGAGAAGTTTAAATCTGTTGCAATCATTTATGCTGGTGACAGTTGGGAGAAATTTGCACAAATGCCTATAAACTTTATAACAACAAAATCTTTTTGGCACAATTAGTTTTTCAGTAATTTAAACCAATTCTGGCTAACCCAAAGTGGTTGTCATTAGTTTAAAGTAATTTGGGCATAGGCAAGCCCATTGAAATCTATTACCTATTAAAATACTTGGATTAGTGAATTATATAAATAAATCTTTTTTGTTTCAAAATATTTCTCAAAAATATAGGTTAAACTTAGGAAACCTTTGATCAGTTGTAATTTTTTTAGGTGATCTTTTCTCTGATTAGCAAAATTCATTATGGCTTGGTTTATGGAATCCACAAAAAGCAATTTCTTTGTATAATACTGCAATTCAAGAAGAAAGACAGACAGATATGATCTGTTAAAATGAGTTATTATTAGGCACTCAGGTACAAAAAAAAGAAAGAGGAACACAGTCAACTGAACTTTCAGGAATAGTTATGAGGAGATAAAGAAGATGGATTAAGATGTCCACAAGAGAGAACAGAAAATAAAACAAAGGCAAATGGTCCAAGGGAAAGTAGTTGAGAGGATCTAGCTCCTGCTAAACAAAGGTGGAATTTCAGGGCAAGACTGCTTACAGGAAATAACCATGTCAGAGCCAAGATAAAGAAATATGGAAAAACAAAATAAGCAAGTAGTATTACTCACCCTGAGATAGAGAATTACAAAGCTGACATGACTGGGTTTAAGTCATACAATGTTCCAACACCCATTCCTCCGCCAGTGTAATTTACCAGCACCAATGCCCCCAGTTTCTCTTTACCCAGTACCTCTCCTCCCCAACCTTCCTCTTTCTCTCTTTTCACCCTCCCCATCTCTTTCTGCAGAAATATTTTTAGCCTGAAAGATGAAGACCCAAAAGAAATAGTAAAGGGAAAAAGAAGCTGAATAAAAGAGTTAATTAAAGTCAACAAGGAAATTAATAGATCAGAAACACAGATCATAACTGAATATTGGGACTTATAAAACAAATGCCATTAAAAATACCTGAGGATATTGATGCACTAAAGGGCTACCAAAACATGAGACTGCATCATCACTTATCATATTAAATATGGAAAAAATATGTTATCTGTGCAAAGTGCATTTTTAGATTTAAGGATGGGGTGGGTCACACCTATGAATGATTCAGGGATCCTCCCAGCTCTGTGGCACTTGGGGGACCATGAGGTACTGATCAGGCACATGTTAGGCAATATTTCAATGCCGTATACTATCTCTCCTGTCCTATCTGTGAAAAAATACGAGGTTAATGGTTTTCAATGTTTAGAAGTATTAAAAGCAAATATGATCTTGGTTAAGGCAATCTCATTTGGATATTTAAAGAACTTATACATGTTTATTTAAATGTGGGTAATTAAGATAATAATTTGTAGGGGTAGATTTTTTTAGGATTAATTATATAAATAGATACAAATATAAGAACATGTATGGAAAGAAGGAGAGAGGTACACAGAATATATTACACTTAGAGTAATGGAAATTGAAAGTCATGTTTATTACAGATCAGGACACTTAACAGTGGAGAGAATGAAGACAGATTTGCCCAAACCCTCAGAACCCAAGAAAGAACTTGATATATCCTACCTAGGTTTTCCTGAATACAAGACTCAGTACTGAAGAAATTGACAACTCAGAAATGCCAACAGGCTTGCACAAATGAATAATAAAGCTCTAACAAAAGTGTCTTTACTAGTTAATGCTGAGAAAAGATGCAGCCTAAGAGATATAAAGCTTTGGGGCTCTTAAGAACTGCATTGCTTTACATAATAGCCCCAGGTAAAAGTATGACCCAGGTGACAGCTGAGTAAGGAGTGTAGATTTCCTCCCTAAAAAGGCTTCAGTGAGAGGAATGTATTTCTATACCATTTTGGAAACAAAATCAAGAAAGGACCCAGGATTTCATACTCATTGGATGCTGCTGACAACACCTGCTAACAGTGTCACTAGAACCCACTTCTACCCCAAACTTGTAGCAACACACTTCTCCTATACTAATTGAAAAGGGGGGTGTAGGCAGGCACAAATGTAGCCCCGTGCTTCAGGAAGTTCAGTATTTTTAAGGGGGTGATACAACTGCAGTTAAATATTTGATAGCACAGTGGCTAGTTGATAGCACAGTGCCTTGCACGCAGACGGCCTGGGTTCGATTCCTCCACCCCTTTTGGAGAGCCTGGCAAGCTACCTACACTATCTTGCCCGCACGGCAGAGTCTGGCAAGCTATCTGTGGTGTATTGGATATGCCAAAAACAGTAACAACAAGTCTCACAATGGAGACGTTACTGGTGCCTTCTCAAGCAAATCAATGAGCAATGGGACGACAGTGACAGTGACAGTGACAGCTTTGGGGTATGTGTATGACTGCTGGGGCTTCCAGAAGTACAGAGAGATGGGGGAAGGTAGGTAGCCCATCCAGGACTCCATGAAAGCCTTGAGATTTCAGTCACAACACCTGCATAACTGAGTTTTTGAATAGATCATTTCTGGTTGAGGCTCATCTGAGCTGTGAAGTCTGGCTGGAAGCATAGTGATAATTGTGAGGTGTGGAGGATTTTCACTGGTGGGGATCTGTTTAGGCAGCATTGGGTTCACCTGCCCCCACTCCAGAGTGATGGGTCTGTATTTTGAAATACGTATGGGGGGGTCTAGTAAGATTCTGTAGAATTTGGTTCGTGGAAAATAATTAAGGCTGGGGAATTGGATGAGTTGAGGGAGAAGGAGTGATCGAAGTGCATCAGGTGTGGAGAGTCCTTGGGACAGACCTGCGGAGGACTTGGAAGGGGACCTGTCGGGGTCCAGTCCATGGCAGGGTGGAGCCAGCACTGGCAAAATAAATTTACTTAATTAAAAAAAATAAAAAGAAGAAAAGAAATTTTAATCAGAATAATCTAGTATTCTAAAAAATGTGTTCATCAAAAAAATAAATATTTATTAAAAGGAGTGGTCCACTTAGTGTTAGGGAAAGATGGTGAATTTTAAAGGTGCCAGAGATTTTTAAAAGATGGTGAAATTTGATGCCAGAGAGATAGATATTAAGGTGGGACGCTGGTTACATCCCTGGTACCACTTAACAGTAAATGGTCCCCTGAACACTGTCAGAAGTGACCTCTGAGCACCGAGCCAGTAATAAGCCCTTAGCACTGCCAGGTGTGGCCAATCTCCCACCAAATAAATAAGTAAATAACTAAAAAATTAAAAATAAAAGTTGGTGAAACTAGACCTGTAATAAAATTCGAACAACATACAAGAAGTTATAAATAGGGCCAAAATGATAGTACGGAGTGTAGGGTGCTTGCCTTGCATACCACCAATCTGGATTCAATTCTGGGCACCATCTATGTACTCTGAGCAACACCAAGAGTGAACTCTGAGTGAGGGCCAGGAGTAAGTCCTGAGCACCACTGGTGTGAACCAAAAACAAACAAAAAGTACAAACAGTAGCTTTAAGGTTTTTTTTTGTCTCTTTGGGCCATACCCAGGGATGCACAGGGGTTGCTCCTGGCTCATACACTCAGGAATTACTCCTGGTGATACTTGGGGGACCATATGGAATGCTGGGAATTGAACCCAAGTCGGCAGTGTGCAAGGCAAATGCCCTACCCACTGTGCTATTGCTCCAGCCCCAGTAACCATAAGTTTAAGGAAACAATTGAATAGGTAAGAGATAGCATGAGACTTTTCATTGCATGCTTTGCATATGTATGCAAATAAATATATGTGTATATATAAACCAGGTGAATCACTGGATAGTTAAAAGTTAAAACTAAATAAATAAAATAGCAACTAAATAAAAGAAGAAAGGGGAGGCATAGTGGAGAGGTGGGATTTTAGCATTAATAATTGATAATGATATTTCCATCAGTGTGATGCCCATTCAAGCTTCTTTTCTTCTACCTTTGTGTGGTGAGGTTTGCAATAAAATAGTATCCGTTGGAAACTGGATGCTCCATGCATATTGGTTTCCTTCACATGTATGAGTAAGGTTCCCTGGCATACATTATCAACATAGGTTTTCTTTTCATTTTGTGATTAGGTCACATTAGGCTACTAAATGGCATACAGAAAGAGTCAAGTGCATATTTTTTTAATCCCTTGTTTGACTGAAAGACTGTAAAAATATAATATATGGCATACATTTGATTTTCAATGCATTACTTGCTTCCTTCACCCTATGCATTAGTAATGTATTAGTAGTCTCAAGACTGGTACGTAGTAGGCACCTAATAATGTTCACTTTCCCCCATTATTCTTGCATGATTGACAAACGGCACACAAATGAATCCCAGTTTTCTACAATGATTTGTGAATAATGTTCACTAGAATTCATGTTTGACTTGTCCATATTGTTCAGTGAGTCTTCTTTTATTCATCTAAGGATCAGTAATGTTTTCAAACATGATAGAATATTTATTAGGTGTTCATTTATGCTTTCGTTTTGTGTGAACCTAAATATTCTAGAATATTATCTGGTATAATCTATATACTCTATGGATGCTGAACTACTGCTGAAGTAAATATTTTGTCATAAAATACTACTGAGTATATTGAGTTTTAGCAGATGGCTGTTTCTGTCAATAAGAGAGAAAATTTTTACTGTGATGGTGCCGACCTGCTATCTACTAGGCACTTAAAAGTAATGTTTTTGAATGATGTGGCTATAATTACATTAAAGTAGGTTGAGCACCTTTTCTAGGTACTCCTTGAGGCTTCTTTACTTGCCCTCTATGTAGGCTTGTTGTACTTGAGTAGTAATAGATATATATGAAGCTCTAATTCATGAATGGTTTCCTCTGCCTGTAAGATTATATTAGGTTAATGTTTAGAATATATTTGGAGTTCAGTGCTTGTCTTAGTTTACCCTAGGTGTGAAGTTCATGAATGTATTTTTCATTCTGTGTAAAAGTAAAAAGATTCTTGCATATTCAGGCACTAAATTTATTTATAGTCCCTTTTTCTGAATTATGAGCTATGCTGCCTTAAAAGTATACTCAACATTCAATTAAAAAAATCAAAAAAAATGTTAAACATTGGGGCTGGAGCGATAGCACAGCGGGTAGGGCATTTGCCTTGCACGCGGCCAACCCGGGTTCGATTCCCAGCATCCCATATGGTCCCCTGAGCACTGCCAGGGGTAATTCCTGAGTGAAGAGCCAGAAGTAACCCCTGTGCATCGCCGGGTATGACCCCAAAACAAAACAAAACAAACAAACAAACAAATAAACAAAAACCAAAAAAAATGTTAAACATTAAGCTAGTAAAAAAATGTAAAAAAAAACCTCAACAATATCATGTTTATGCATGTCTGAATAAATTATAATGGATTAGTGTCTAACAAATTTGTGTACTTCATTTACAATTGCATCATTTTATTGATTTGTGAATGATATCTTCAAAAAATAATGGATATATACTTGGCACTTAATAAATACTCATTTCTTTTTATTTTATTTTTAATAAAATTTTTAATTTTAGATACCATGATTTTCAATATTGTTTATGGCAGGATTTCATGCATAAAATGTTCTAGCACCACAGCCTCCGCCCTTGTCTTTGTTCTGTACAACAGAACTTGCATTCTGCTGCCTGTGGCCATTTTTTGTTTTATCTCACTACATTTCTTTTTCTTATTCCCCATTTTGTGAAGTAAACATTTTTCAAGTAGGAATTGACATGTGTTATCATTATAACTATTTCCTCTTCCTTGACATGACTGAAACTGTAATAGAACAAGCCCTTGAGTTTCTCAAGTAGCTCAATATATGCTTAGTTCCTTTACATTATGTGAAGGTTGCAAGAATGGTACTGGGGTCTGAGAAATGTACACTGGAGGAGAGATGGGTGTTGGAACACTGTATGACTGAAACCTAATCATGAGCAGCTTTGTAAGAGTCTATTTCATAGTGATTCAATAAAAAGCATTAAAAAAGAATGGTAGTGAGCATATACAAAATTGACTCATGTTTTTTAGTATTCCTCTATGTGAGAAATGTGCTAGAAGATTGGTATATTATTTGTTTGTTACTCATCATGCTAATTTCACTTGTGTATGAACACAGTTTCATGGCTTATGCCAATTTTCTTTATGTATGTTGATTTTCCCTACTGTGGATGACTCAATTTGTTATAGACTAGAATGTTCCATTAGCTGGTGTTCAATACATGCATGTTTATTTTCTTCTTTTAGTGAGAAAATTTATGCTATAAAAGGTGGCATACCCTGGGAATTTATCCTTTTCCCCTATTGATGTGAGTTAATTGAGATTGTAAAAGTACCTGGCATAGGTGTTCAACGTATGTTAGTCTCTTCCATAAAACAGTGAGTCACATTATCCTTGAACTTTTTCTGGCATGCATTTGTTGCTCAATTCACTCTTATTTTCTTCCCCTATGTGTGAGTGACATTTTCTAGAAAAGGAATTGACATCTACTAGATACTCAGTGATGCCTGTTTCTTATTCCAGTTTGAGTATGATTGTCCTAGAATAGTACTTGAGATACACTACATACTCTATGCATGCTCAATTACTTCCCATTAATATGACTGATGTTATACTTGACGTATGCTCAGTTTCTGCCAGTACTAGACATATATTAGAAGCTCAATAAGTGCTTCCTTACTTCCATTTATATGAGTAGATCTGCACTACCAAAATACCTATTATGTATCAGATACTCAAAAAAATTTCTAATTCTTTCACTGTTGTGTGTGAAATGCAGTATAGAAAATTCCTGACATATACTATCTTTTCAGTTCTTATATCTCCTTTTCAGAAATTATGATCTTCTAGCATATGGTTTTGCATATAATAATTGCTGCAGGCACACTTTATTATTTCTCCCTATATATAAATATGTTGCACTAAATAATATAAGGATTGTACACATACATAGGGCAAAACAAACACACAGATATGTATACATATGCATATAAATATATCTACTACCGACTAAGCAATCTATACCGTCTTCGTTCTATATGTGTGCGAGAAATGAAGCCTCAGAATATTGCCTTTCATATATCTGATACTCTGGTCAGTCTTCTTTGCACAATGTGCTACAATCATTTCTCTTACATGCTAGGTTTTCTCTCTCTACATTTGCTCCCTCTGTGTTTGAGTCAGTCATATATTATGTCTGGGCACTTGCAAAGGACACACTCCATGATGATTTCCTTTCTTTGTGCTTGAGTGCTGTGGCATGGCCATGGTACTTAGGATTTTTAGAAATCCAATGCATGTTTCCTCCATCTACTATGCAGAGGGTTGCTTAAAAACTGTTTGTGCTCCAAAAATACTGGCATCCTTTGTTAGTTGTAAATGATAAATATTTTTATCATTTACAAAATTATGACATTTACTACATATTTATATATGACCTTTTACTTAGCCTAAGTGAGAGACTTTTTCTTGATATAGTATGTGGCAGATATAGGTACTTAATGGATTTGCTGTTTTTATTTTGTGTGAATAATATGTTTGCCACCTGGGCAAACAGGTATGCGGGACCCGGGGCCGAGATCTCCAGGCTGCTCAGATCGGGACTAAGCCTCTTTCACCCAGATTCCCCACTTTCCAGTAGCTAGGCAGTCACACCCAGAAACTGCCCCCAACGCCATGTAATTCAACATCCAGAGACTATAAAACATAGCTCCCAGAAGCATACGGCTGTGACATCTGATAGCCTATTTTTCCCTCTTAGAGAACCTGGCAAGCTACTACTGGAATGGGAGAGCCTGGGAAGCACCCCGTGGTGTATTCGTAGGCAAAATAGAGTAACAATTATGGGTCTCATTCCCCTGACTCTTTAAGCCTCTAATGCAGAACCGCTGGGAAGGATGAGTAAAGAGAGACTTCTAAAATCTTAGGGCTAGGACGAATGGAGATGTTACTGGACCCGCTCGAGCAAATCGTTGATCAACAAGATGACAGTGATGACAGTGATACAGTTAATGTGTTTGCCAGGATATTGACTGGTATATGTAAGATACTTACACATGCTTATTTCATTCTCTATATGCTATAATAGCATCTGACTGATAATTCATCACATATAAAGATAGTGGGCTGGAACAATAACACAGCGGGTAGGACATTTGCCTTGCACGCAGCTGACATGGCTTTGATACCTCCGTCCCTCTCAGAGAGCACCACAAGCTACCAAGAGTATCCCACCCACATGGAAGAGCCTGGCAAGCTCCCCAGGTATAGTCAATATGCCAAAAATAGTAATGACAAGTTTCACAATGGAGACGTTATTGGTGCCTGCTCGAGAGAATCAATGAGCAACAAGATGACAGTGATAAAGTGATAAATATAGTGGTGTGTATGCTTTTCCTTTATTTTTGTTCTGTTAATAATGTTATACTAAGTGCTGAGCACAAAATTTGAATTTAACACATTTCCATAACTTTTCCCATTGTGAAATTAGTGGTGTATTAGAAGGGGTCCAAAATTTACTTGACAATCAAGGTATGAATGTGAGAATGTAATGAAAAGTTCCTTGAATATGCTGATGGTTTGATGCATGGTTTCTCCATTCACATGATGCATGACAAATTTTTCAAGGCAGTAATACCTGACATATCAAGTGGCCCAACATCTGCCCTAGTTGCTCAGGTACACTCTTTTCTGCAGCTTATACATAAATAATGTTCTAAAACTGTTTCCTTTATGTCATACTTGAGTTGCATGCTGTGTTCCTCACCTGTGAGTATGCAATGTTGTATTTAATCAGGTGAAGTTTACTGGGTTTACCTATTGCATGATCATTATGTTCTATTATATATGAATCAGCTTGTTGTTGGTAGCACCTTTAAAATGCTAGAGCTCAATAAATGCTTACTTAATTCTTCTGTTATCAATGCTCTTCTTCTTTCTTTCTTTTTTTTTTTGCTTTTTGGGTCACACCTGGCTATGTACAGGGGTTACTCCTGGCTCTTCACTCAGGAATTAGTACTCGTGGTGCTCAGGGAACCATATGGGATGCTGGGATTCGAACCCGGGTCGACCGTGTGCAAAGCAAACACCCTACCCGCTGTGCTATTGCTCCAGCCCCAGCAATGCTATTCTTGAATAATTTTTGTCCTATTTTGAATAAAACAAATTTTCTTTATCTGGCTAGAAGTATATTAACTTCAAATCAGAATGTTCTCTAGTTGATTTTATGTGATAAGTTCATATTTCTGTTTCTTTTACGCGAGTGAGAATGAAGTTAGAATAGAATCTGATATATATATGTATATATATAATGCAATGAATTCATTTCCCCTTAACTTTATGTGTCATCCATTTCTTCTAAAATAATCCTTGTCTTATGAAAGTGGCTTAAGGCATGACCGCATCATCCCACTATGTGTGAGCAATGTAACACCAGAATATATTTTAAGAATCATTCTTGTAGAATACAACGCCACTATCAAATTGCGAATGGAAAATGAGTTATTCTTGAGTAATTTTGTAGTGCTATTGTGCCTGATGCATACCCAGTGTGATTCTATTTCCTCTCCCTTTGTGAGAACAATGGCAGAATAATAGTATATGGCATGCAGTAGATTTAATGTAGGTTTACTTTCTACTAAATTTGGCTTAGTTCTTGATATATACTTGCGATGATTTATATTTGTGTTCTTTCTTTGTGAATAAAGTTGTAAAAAATTAGTTTTTGACCTTAGTCGATACACAATTTAGCTTTTTTTTTGGTAAGTTTTAGCAAAGTTGTACTAGAACTGTATATAAAAATCAGCATTAATTGCAATATTGTATTTTTTAATTCGAATTGATATATTAGAGCTTTTTCTTACATACATTTGACATATGATTACCTTTATCTGAATAACACTGTGCAAGTGCAGCAACTAGCATGGAATAGGAACCTAGTAGTCTAATGCTTCTATTTTTTATGCCTGAGTAATGTCTTATCCAAATATTGCTAAATCTATGTCTGATACCCCAGATATGATTATTTCTTTTATTCTATTAATACATTATTTTAATAGATTAGTATCTGACATGCACTATGAAAGCAATGCACATAATAGTTTTTTACCAGTATGTGATTTATGTTGTGCTTTAGTAGTTAAAACATATAAAAGCTGTTCTTTTTATGATTTTACCCCCTACATATAAGTTAATTTATACCTGAATACCATGTGTCTTATGTAAAGTATATATTGGTCGTTTTCTTTTACTCTGTAGAGAGTGATGCTCTCCTGGAATGCTCAAAGCACATTGGAAAAGAGTTTCCTTCTCTATGCATGTGAGTGCCTATTATATTTAAGACCACTAAATAAATTTATTCTTACATCTTTTGTCCTAAGACTAAATGGTAGTAGACTACTGACTAACCTAAATGGGTTGTCTAGCACGTGCTTTCTGCTTTTTTTTTCTACCAATAGGGAAGGTTATATTAATATCCAAGAGATAATACAATGTGTGAGACTCTTGCTAAGATTGCATGAGAATGAAACCTCATCTATCCTGTGGCTTGTTATCTTCTCTTGCATGCAAGAAATGCACTAGGTTCTTGAATTGACTAGATCAAAACTTTGTCATTTTTTTCTGGCTGTGTAGAAGGAATATTGTACTAAAGCAAATTATGGGCCCATATGAGATGCCTAATTCAATAGGTCTTCGTTTCTCTTCATGTGAGAAATCTTTTGCTAGAATAAAACTTAGCATATAGTAGGCAGTTAACACATGCTTATTTATTTATTGTTTATGTTGAAATTTTGTTTTACTAGAATACTAACTGGCATACATTAAGTGCTTAAACATCCTTGTGTTTTCACCTCCCCAAGAAAGTTTGTACTAAAATAGGGCCTTTTTTACATTAAGCACTTAATGAAGTGATTCCTTCCCCTTTTTATCATTGTTTAAATAATTATGAGTTATAATGGTGCCTGGCACAAAGTTGCATTGATTTTTCTAAAATGTATTTAAGACAATTTGTGGCAATTTTTTAATACGTGGTGTGTTTAGTGATGTGTGTGGGAGGCATAGTTTTTTTTTCATGTATGCATAAAACCCATACCTAACTGTATAAAACAGTGATAAATTTGTATCAGTAACAACTAGTACATGCACCTTGCATTGCTGAACACTTGCAAATTTTCACACTTACCTGACCATAATATATTATAAGTTTCTAATACTACGCAGTAGGTTAGACTATAATGTATGTGTGCCAACTTTCACTAAATAAAGTGTTTAATATATATGTACATTTCGCTAACCAAAAAAGATCACTACCATGTATTTTAAATTTAGTGTTCACAAAAGTATATTTTTACAAACAAACCACACATCTAATACTACTAAATTAAGGCTAACCATATATTACTGATAAATCAGTATAGTTACTCATGCCACTGAACATGCTTCCTGCAATTTCAATAGATTTATCACTATGCACAGTAAAATACCTAGACTTATTTAATATTAAACAATATGTTGATACATAGCACTAAATAACATAGAATATACACTCTGTGTGCACTGCTCAGCAGTGTTTCATGCATAAAGCCCTAAACATAGTAAGACTCTACTGCACACAATTTTATACACTTACATATTAAATGGTCCTAACATATACATTCTGTACTGTTAAACAAAAGTACCCTATACAATAGATTGCATCAAATACCATATTTCACAACTAGATCATTCACAGAATGCCAATAACAAGTCTAACACTGAAGATACTGCCTTACACATCTCCCACTAAACAAGACAAAGGCACTGAACTCGACATTACACACATGTCATTAGACAGACCAGCATAGTCAGAACACATTGTCTCACCTACTATCCCTAACAAAGTAATACACTATTTGGATCACTTAAAACAGAATGGCACAAATCACCCAATTCACTCATTAAACTGGTACCTCACATGTATATCACTGCATCTTACACAAGTGACATGCTTTTGAGCAAAGCATCTTGCAGATACGTTGGTAAACATAGTAGCACGCATGCAAGACATCACTAAGGGGAGCTTTGCGTAAAGATAATCACTCAGCAGCAGCCAAATGGCCAGCTATTGTTTTATACAGAAAGAAATACACATAATATCCAAAGTACCACAAATCTCTAAACAAGCTAACCCATACAATTTAGATAAAATCTTTCTTTCAGACACACATTACTAAATACGCCAACACATACATGACATGCTTTAAATCTAGCATCTCAAACATGCTCCTGAATAATAGTTTCTGTCACAACATTAACAGCACTATCGTACACTCTATGTAACACAAGGCAAAGGTTCTACACATCAGTTAAATCAAGCATGGTCTTACATACTTCACCTGATTGCATGCACTGCAATGCATATGTGTTTCTAAAAATAGTAAAATTGGCATCTCAGACTATTGATCCAATGTCTCACTCATAGACCAGTGGACTTGGGAGCTCATGTAGCTGTACCATGAAACTAAACAAATTGACACACAGACCTCTTGCCTAGAAATGCAGTGTCTTAACCATATGTCACTAAACAGGTTCTGGAATAATGTCACTTTGTTTAATGAAGTTTCATTATAATATTGATAATAAGATATTAAGTATGGCATTATTTGCTGATTTGCTTTCATTCATACACAATTTCCCTTGAAGTCATAGTTTTTAGGAACAAACTGATGACATAAGTGAGAACTTAGCACATATACTGACGCCACTCAGCACAATCTCTCACAGCATAAGAAGCACGCACAAAGCCTGGGAAGCAGAGAATCTCATGCTTCACCAAACAAACAACACATACACCAGCCATCATAAAATACGGTGTCTCACATCTAAATCACAGAGAACACTAGAACTCACAATACCAAATCCAAATCCTTATATGTCATCACTATATAGAATATCACAAATATGACTCATCACTAAACAGAGTATCTCAAATGATTGTATTAAACATAGTGCCAAAACTATGTGAAGTCTCTAACCACTGTGCCTCAGTCATTTTTAAGGTAGAAATTTTGTTTTTCTTTTTGGGTCACACCTGACTATGCACAGGGCTTACTCCTGGCTCTGCACTCAGGAATTACTCCTGCCGGTGCTCAGGGGACCATATGGGATGCTGGGATTTGAACCTGGGTTGGCCGCATGCAAGGCAAACACCCTACCTGCTGTGCTATTGCTCCAGCCCCAAAGGTAAAAATTTTTAAAGGAGAAATAAGTAAAATAACAGTCCACCATCTCTAGGCCCACAAGGAAGTATGAATGTTGCCATCCCAGTGCCTGTTTCCCTGATCTGATATAGGTGAGCAGGGTGTCAATGTGGAGTAATAAATTTCCCTGAGTAGCACTGTAGCACTGTACCACTGTTGTCTGGTTGTTCATTGATTTGCTCCAGTGGGCACCAGTAATGTCTCCATTGTGAGTCTTGTTGTTACTGTTTTTGGCATATTGAATATGCCATGGGTATCTTGCCAAGCTCTGCCTTATGGGTGAGCTCGGTAGCTTGCTGGGCTCTCCAAGAGGGATGGAGAATCGAATCTGGGTTGTCCATGTGCAAGGAAAATGCCCTACCCACTGTGCTATCGCTCCAGTCCAAATTTCCCTGAGTAGTCAAAAGTAATCCTAAGGGAAAAAAGTGGATAATTAATGCCATTTCAAAATAGTGACTTGATCCTTCATACATATTTTTTCTTCACCTTTATTATTTTAATAAAACATGGTAAACAATTGCAAGGCAGTAAATACATGTTATTTTACTTAGATTAAGCAATATACTGTAATAATGCCTGATGTATACTAGATGCTGAACACATGCTCCCTTCATTGCCCTATGTTTTCCTTCTTAGTTTAGAAGAAAGTTGGTGCTCAATGCATAGTATAATTTTTTGCCAGCTCTGTTGAAATTTGGCTAGAACAGAATCTGTGATACATACACCAGGCTCCTTATAACTATATATTTAATTTAAAATTTTAATTAATTTTTTTTGCTTTTTCGGTCACATCCAGCAATGCTTAGGGGTTACTCCTACCTCTGCACTTAGGAATTGCTCCTGGCTGTGCTTGGAGGACCATATGGGATGCCAGGGATTGAACCCAGGTCGACTGTGTGCAAGGCAAATGCTCTACCCACTGTATTATCACTCTGGACCCATCACTACATTTTTAAATTCCTTGTATTTAAGTTTGTATTTTAATAGGGAACGACAGAGTATTTATCTCATATGTCATGTGTATGGCAGAGTATGTATGTATGTCTCAATGTATGTCCTTCCTCCTGTGAATGAATAGTCCCTGGTATAATGGGCAGTCCTTGCATGCTCATTTATTTTAGACTAGTATAATAGTAGTTGAACCTGTCAAATATACTTAGTACCTGCCAATTCAATCACCTACTTACAAGTAGTATATTGGAGTACGACATAATATATACTAGGTGCTCAATTAATGTTTATTTTTTCTTCCATTCAGATGTATTTTGTGCTGTTCTAGAATGTTGATTAACATTTTAGGTGTTCAATTTACAATTTTATATGTAATCTTTTCATAGTAACAATATAACAATAGGTTTCATAGTCATCTCTTTTAGCTCAAATATCAGGAAGGGACTAAAGAATAAAGTGGACATTTGACATCCATAGCTAAATTACTTGTGTTCCTATATCTAGAACAAATGTAGCACTGTTGTCCCATTGTTCATTGATTTGCTCAAGCGGGCACCAGTGACATCACCATTGTGAGACTTGTTACTGTTTTAGGTATATTGAATATGCCACGGGTAGCTTTCCAGGCTCTGCTGTGTGGGTGGATACTCTCCAAAGCTTGCCGGGCTCTCTGAGAGGGATGGAGAAATCTAACCGGGGTTGGCGGGCAAGGCAAACGCCCTACCTTCTGTGCTATTGCTCCAGTCCAGAACAAGTTTACTCAGTACATTTTTGTAGAAGGAATGAGTTAATTAATTCTAATACTATTACAAATATGAACAAACAAGATAAAAATATGAAGGTGGTAGAAACAAATTTTTGTCAAATAAAACATATTATCCTTATGTCTTTATCTGCTCATTAGTAAAAGATGGTAATTTCTCTTCTGTAATATTTTGCTCATAAAATCAAGCACTCAACTCAAAGTGCCTAGAATTTTGTTCATGTTAGCTCTTAACATGGGGCTCTAAATCATGAGGAAAAAAACAAAGACAAAAAAGTTAGAGGTTCATTTTGTTGTAAAAGAGGCCAATTTGTCATGATGGAGGCATTTTGGGGTTGAATCACACTATATTATCTCTCACTAAGATAGTCAGGTGAATTTGGAAGGCTTATGAAAACGAATGCTGACTATTTTTCCAGGCATTATAAGAAATTTTCCTTTAGGAGGAAGTAGATTTTTTGGCATACCTTTGAATTGTCTTAAGATGTCTTTAGAATAGTTAAGTTTGGGGATTATCTTTGAAGCTTGAAGAAGTTTAGCAAATCCTCTATAAAATTCTCGAAGGACAGTCTTTATACTTATGAAATGTTACAGATTATTAGCTTTCAAACTGAGATTTTGAATTAATAGGTCAGTTGACTGTGTCCAGGTGATGCAACAAACAAACAAACAAATAACAAAAGTAACAGTCATTCCCCTGCTTCACCCCTTGAGCAACCTTTCCCTAAAATGTGCATGATACTAAGACAAAATGAACAAAATGAGAGGGAAAAATACATTCCAAGGTCACAGAATTTATCATTTTTCCAATTCTACAAAACTGCCAGACTCAAGTTAGATTGATCTTTTTCTTGCAAGAAAACCCTAACATTATAGAAAAAAATACATTTATTTTTGGAAGAAGACAAGTTTTATAGGTTACTTATGCTGACATGGAAGGGTAATTTTATTAAAAGACTTTAGATGAAAGTTTAAATTTCAGTTTTGGTTTGCTGTTCATTTGTTTTGCTAAGTAAAATTCTGTTTTGATCCCTTTTCAGAGTAAAAAAATTTAAACCAGTCATAAAAGCATATATTTACAGAATAGTTGTTTCAATGAAAAGAACTGGATTAGTGTGCATTTCCTACAAAGAAAGTATATATATCCTTAATTGCCATGATGCAGTGAGTCAAATCAGGAACTTTGCATTGATTTATTACTAGTATTCTTTCTGCAGACTTTATTCAGATTTCTTAAAATATCCAAACAATGAATGCTTCATAAAGTAATTTATATATGAATCATGATTACATTTAATAATGTGTCTCTATTTTTATTCATTACAGAAGTTTCTGTTTTCCTTTACCTTTGACACCTTTTTTTTGAAGAGTAAGAATTTTGAAGAGTAAACAATTAGTTTTTAGAAGTTGTCCCTTGAATTAAGTTTGAGAAACTTACAGACAGGTTTTATGTCCATGGAATGTGGGACAGTGAGTTCACATGTACACCCTTCAACATCAGATTTTCTCTTCTGATTCTTGAATGTATTCTGTAACAACCCTCAGTACCTAGGCTCCAAAGATTTCTCTGCTGAGAAGGGTCTAGGATAAGAAGTCTGTATATATCAAGGAGATTAAGCATCGATATTTCCCTGGTCCCCCTGGTAAAGTTCTATTGCTTAGGGAACCCCCAGGACCAAGAATTTCTATATGTATTGTGCCATATCATCATTGGGGATTAATGTCTGTCTTTTCTACTGATCTCAGTCCTTTTATCCTTTTTGTAAAACTATGTCTATCTGGATTCTGGATCTTCTTTCATGTAAATTATTTAATGTATGTGCTTGTCTTTGAGAAAGGACAAGTACTAAAGTACTTGTCTTAGAACATTCTTACAAGTATTCTTTTTTTTCTTTAACTGATAGCATTTGTGAAAAAGACCTTGGAACTATATAATCATGATAGTTTTCATCAAACATCTATTAGTCCCTTCATTTGATGGTAGTTTGATATTAGTATGCATTCTTTGCACTGTACTTGGAATTTTTGACTGTGTGTTCACCCCAAAACAAACACTGGGTTTCTGTGTCATTTAATGAACTTTGTTACTATCTCTGAGCACTTCCTTACTTTCTGGTGCCAAGAAGTGCTTCAGCTTATTTTAAACTTACATTTCCAATCTTATGATTTTCTATTTCTCAAAGGACACCTGATTCTTCTTATATTTTAAAATTTATTGTACTTTTTTTTAAAGGAGATCCACTTCTGGTAGTGCTTTAATAAACTGGGGTAACTTTTATCTTTATTAAAATAATAAAGGACAAAGCCTATTTGGGTCAGATGTCATTTTTCTATTTATTTTGTTCATGAACATGGGGAATTGAGTCAAGCTTTGAACTCCATAGTCATCATTTAAGCTAACCTGACTTTGTGAAACTCATATGTTGATTTTAAATTAGAAAAAAATTGTAATTAAGTTTAAATATCTCAAATGATTAAAAATGGGCATATGGATAAAAAGTTATCTCTTATACCCTTTAAAAGGTATAAACATTGATCGGTGGATGTAGGAAGTTTGAAATAATATATAGTGCATAAAATGTGATTTTATAGTGTGAATGCATTTTATTTCACTTGTACATAAAATATTAAGTGCAAGTTCTTTTCTTCAAGTTTTTTCTAATATGATTTTGTCAATCCTGTCAGAAGTGAAAATAATTACATCTCTTGAGCACGGTGTTAAATGATTTTTTTAAGTAAATATGACCACATTTGATAATCTTAGTAAAAATCAGATGAGAGAAACAGTGGCCTTCAGTGCATCAACAAAAACATTGAATCTGAGAAAGAATAAAGCCTGAGTTCATAGACCTGTTAATGGACACAGAAAGAATATTTCTAAAGCTGTCTCCCTGGTCCTGTCTTTGTTCAAATTCTACTTTTCAAGGAGGAAGGAATGTCAGTAGGTTAATGACACAAAATAAGTGAATCT